>NC_081358.1:73597514-73930014 GCF_030684315.1 Stegostoma tigrinum | reverse complement strand
GGTACTTACAGATTAACTTGTGAAAGGACACTGGAAAACAGATAGCATTGAAAGGGGGCAATTGCAAAATATTACTTATCCATTAGGACCTTGAGAAAATAAAGAATCACAGCTTTGCAACAAACAGCACCCACTCAGTACAACGCAGCTGGCAAATGTCTAGGGAATTGTATAACAGTCAGACAGGATGTGGCAAGCACTGATTTCAATGTAGCCTGTAATCATTGTAATGTGGAATGTACAAAAATCCTGTAGTTTATTGGGAGAGTTAGTGTTTTGGAGTTTGTCTCAGAGGCCTCTCCCATGCTGCATTGGTGAGGAGGTCCAGATAAAATTTGATTTGTGCTGGTGAACATGGGACTCAGGATTCCTCTTTGTAACTGCTGGGGAGAGATTTCATTGAACATTCATGGCTTTATGAACAGGTGACCATTAGCACAGCTATCACATTTGGAAAATCATAGTCTAATCAGAATCACCATGGTTTCATGAAAGAAAAATGGTTTTTGACCAATTTATTAGTGTTTTACAAGGAAGTCTCAACCAGAATGGTTAGACGGAACTAGTATGTGTGTGTACATGGATTTCAAAAGGTGCTCAACAGGGTACTGCACAAAAGATCCTATGGTGCTGGAGATAGCATATTGGACCAGATAGATAATTGGCTATTGGGCAGGAAACAGAGAGTTGAGGACAAGGGTTTCTTTTTCAGGTTGGCAATCTGCAACCAATGGGTTCCAGAGGTATCAGTGCTGGGACCACAACTGTTCACAATATATAATAATGACTTGGAGGAAGGCAGCAAATGTACTGTTTCTAAAATTTGCACACAACTCAAAAATAGGTGGAAAGACAAAGTGCAAAGAGAATACAAAACAGTTTGCACAGAAAATCTGATAGGTTAAGCAAGTGGGCAACAAGTTATCAAATGGAGTATAATGTGGAAAAATGTTAAGTTGTCAATTTTGGAAGGGAGACCAAAAGAATAAAGTATCAGTTAAATGGAGAAAAGGTACAGAAAGCTACGACACAAAGGACTTGGAGGAACCTGTGCACAAAACACAGCAAGCTAGCATACAGGCACAGCACGTAATCAGGAAGGTGGATGAAACGCTGACCCTTATTTCAAAGGGGGTCGAGCTCAAGAGTAAGGAATTCTTATGGCATCCACATAAAGGGTTGATCAGACCACATCTAGAGTACCACGAGCAGTTTTGTTCCCTTATTTGAGGAAAGGAGTCATTTCATCAGAGACAGTTCAGACAAGATTCACGAGGATGATCCCAGTTCTGGAGGAATTGCCTTAGGAGCAAAGGTTCAGTGTCTACTCGCTGGAGTTTAAAAAAACAAAAGGTGACTTCATTGAAAAATATAGCATTCTTAAAAGGCTTGACAGAGTAAACAGAGTTGAGAGGATGTCTCCCTTCATGGGAGAGTCTGGGACTAGAGGACGTAGGCTCAGAATAAAGGGGAACCAATTTAAGAGTGAAATGAAGAGAAATATCTTGTCTCAGAGGGCTATGAATCATTGGAACTCCTTGTCCCTGTGAGTTTTGTGTGTGTGTGTGTGTGTGCGTGTGTGTGTGTTTTGGGGGGAGGAGGTGGCACAGGTAAGAATTCTTGTGTATATTTAAGGCTGAGTTAGATAGATTCTTGATCAGTAGGGGAATTGAGGGTTACAGGGAAAGGCAGGAAAGTGGACACAAGGAATGTTGGATCAGCCATGATTGTACTGAATGGTGGAGCAGGCTCTCAAGGGAGCAAATGGCTTACCCCGTTCATATTTCTTAGAGCCTTATGGTCTAAGATAATAAATAGAAATTCAGGTTCTGGTGTTCTGACTACTACTCACTACTTTTGCAGATAATCTAAATATCTATTAAGTATGGCAATATTTCCATACAGTTAAGAAAAGATCAATATTTAAGTTTCAGCTATTCTTCAATTTCTAGTATATACTGAATTAGTCGATCTTATCCGAAATGGTTTGAAGGGAAATGAGACGGATGAAATTTAGAATAATAGTTGTAATCAAGTCATTGAAATTTCTTGGGTACTGTACTCCTTGGGATCAAAGATAGGACAGCATACTCTACACGAACCTTTCACAACAAGTGTACAGTAACATATGCAATTATTTCTCGATAAAGACACAGCCTAAAATTATTTTGTGCTTTATAATTTGCTTCTCCCAGCCATACCTGTCTGAACCATGCTTCAGTCTTTGTTTCTAATTCACGGACATGATGAATCACTTTGCAGATAAATGGTCGTGCAACTTTAACCCAATCACATTTATGGTATGCAGAGGAACCAAGATGGCATGAACCTTTGTTCATCCCTTGACAGGGAGAAAACCAAAATGAATATTCATAGAAATATAGACTTTGTTCTTTCTATCCACAAAATTAATGACAATGTATTTTATGCTAGGAGGGATAACACATTAACTCATACTTTTGTGCATCCTAGAAACTCTACATTGTATCCCAAAATGATACTGAAAACTCGAATCCCAAGTTCCAGCACTGACAGATGCTATTTTTGCCAAAAGTGCGTAAGGGAGGGATATGGCTGAAACTAGAGAAAACTGAAGTCAGCAGGACTACCTGAAAGTTCAAACATAGTAATTCTTTGCTGTCGTCTTACCCTGCTGTGAATTATGAATTTCTAAGAGCCGGTCTAAATGGGAGGATAATGTCTGTGGCACTGTTGAGCTGTCAAGTTACTTAAATAGTCTGTCCTTTAAAAACTTAAACAAGATCATGTCTGCATGTTGGATAAAATCTGCATTTGCCATTTGTGAAAATTATTTTTTGTACTATCACTATAGCATTATTACTACATAAATGATTTCCAAGACCTATTGTTATCACTATGGGGTATAAGCTCACAATTTTACTGACAGCTCCAAGACATTATTAATAGATCGACTGTGGGGTTATGCATATAAATAATTGTTTTTATAAGCATTATATACTTGAGGGTACTTAAATATTTAGAATAGGCTTTTATGAAAATGTTTCCTTTTTAAAAATGTCATGAAAACTGTAATAGATATTCAGAAATATATTCTACCTCAGCATGTCTGCCATGGCGTATACTGGGTGAGCTGGCATGGAATCTATAACAGCACTGTTTAAATAAAAAGGTTTGTCCATTTAATGCAGAGGTGGGGACTCTCTTCCACAAAAGGCAGTGAAAACATCGTCTTCAAGCTTGTTCTGCCATTTGATAAAATCACAGGTCTTGTGAATGTCGTCTCAACTCCACTTTCCTGTCTGTCCCCATAATCGTCCACTCTCTTATCTATCAAAAATACATCCAGTTTAGACTTGGATAAAATCAATGGCCCAGTCTCCTACTTTCTTGGAGGAAAGAGAAGTCCACAGACCAACAACCTTAAAACAACATGTCCATATCCTCAACTTTAATGAAGTTGTCATATGCTTAACTGTATCCCCCAGCTCTGGTCTCCCCTACAACAGGGAATATCCTTCAGTATCCACAGCATCACTAACTAGCTCTATCAATACACTAGTGAGGCCAACAAAGAAGCATGTCTGATGGCAAAGGTCTCAATTTACATTGTGATACAAACAGTAGTCACCCAACATAACGCAAACTCAGTTAGTATGCACATTCAGACGACTGCTTTCATCACTGTGGATTACTGCAACAGAGATCTTGGTATCACAGCACTCCAGCCGACGGTCCTCTAATACATTACGAGGTTTATTGTGTTGCCAAGTTAGGGAAATGGCATCAGGTCTTTGAAGCATAAAAGGTGATTTTTACTATATTCTCACCAGCGTTCTTGTAATTGTTTCTCAGCCAGACTGCTGCCATATATGTCGAGATGGGCCAGAATTTCTCAAGGTCTCCTTCTAAGTTCAACTGCAGTCCCCACACTGAACATCAGCAGCTTTCCACCAGTCACAATGTAATAATTGGATAGCCCCGAGCAGGGCTAGGACACACAAAAACCAATAGTAAAACAGACCACTGCCTTCTCAAGGCAATGAGGGATGGGCAATAAACGCTGACCCAGACAGCAAAGTCCACATTGCATAAATTTTTTTTCCCCAAAAAAAAACATACAAGTAACTACAATAATGGCTACCAATATTACGAAAGTAAAATATTGCTGATGCTGAAGATTGGAACTAAAACAAAATATTGGAGAAACTAAGCAGATCAGGCAGCATCTGTGGAAAGAGAAACAAAGTTAAGAGTCTGAAATGACTCTTTGATATATTCTGAAGAACAGCCATACTGAACTAAACGTTAACTTTGCTCGGCTTGACTTTTCAAAGAGGCTGCTGATATTACCTGGGTTAAACATTATTATAGTAATAGTGGTATAGCTGGAAAATGTGATTTGTACTATATGAATAAAATTTTGGCGATCATTTATTTTAAAATTTAATCACGTTCAGAAACTCAAGACTACTAATTCACCTCAATGTAAAAAAGGATTGGGTTCATGTAGGTTGATTGGACAACATAAACGAGTTTTGACTGGAACAATATTAAGCTATTCCACCATTGGAACATTAAGTCATAAGGGATCTTCCAGCTCAGAGCTACTTTTGAGCTAAAAGGCCCAGGTTCAATTTCCACCTGTTCCAGAGACATGAAATACTACCTCTGTACAGGTGATCAAAAGTTATCTAAAACTTGACATCGGATGACTTTTGGCACTAGCCACACAGCTTTTTAAAACTAAATTACCTATAAAATACGAGTAATGGATCCTTATGCACACCAAACATTTTAATGTGGAAATGGAAAAATTAGTTTTTGCAACTGATACTCTCACTGTGATTGGATAGGTAAGAATGGAACCATTTATGTGCAGTACCACCCAGATAGATAACAGTAAAGAAGGAAGATGGTATGATTAATAGTGGTATAGCTGGAAAATGTGATTTGTACTATATAAATAAAATTTTGGCGATCATTTATTTTAAAATTTAATCACGTTCAGAAACTCAAGACTACTAATTCACCTCAATGTAAAAAAGGATTGGGTTCATGTAGGTTGATTGGACAATATAAACGAGTTTTGACTGGAACAATATTAAGCTATTCCACCATTGGAACATTAAGTCATAAGGGATCTTCCAGCTCAGAGCTAAAGGAATAACATCCTGGTTGTAGGACACTATCAAGATTGAAAACAAGGGGAAATCAAGGTGTCACAGAGAGGCACAAATCCTTGAAAACACGCAACCTAATCTTTCAAGCTCCATGTGCCCTGCATTTGGTCGAGTCTTCGTAATGTGCTGTGGACTTACCAGTCTTAGAATTTTTGAAATTCGCTAGAAGCAATTCATTCTGGATCCCAAAGAACTGCCTAAGACGATCCTGGTTAACAGCTCTCTCTCTTCAGGAACTATCCCACCATTTTGTTAAATCTCTCATCGAGCAACATTTCAAAAATAGCCTTGACTCCAATGTTGCTCACTCCCATCCCACCTCCAAACTTCCTTTCATCTCCAAAGTGTTTGATGGAGTTGTTGCTTCCCAAATCTGCACCCATATTGTTCAGAACTCATGTATGCATCCCTCCAAACAAGTTTCCACATTCAAATAAAGATTGCTGATGTTGAAAATCTTTTGGGTACAGGGATCATATAGACAGAAAGCAGGAACAAGGTACTGAATTGGACGAGCATAGCGAATGCTGGACCAAGCTCAAAGGGTTGAATGGCCTACTCCCGCACCCAGTTTTGTGTGTTTCTCTGTTTCTATTTGAAATAAACACAGAAAATACCGCAGGAACTCAGCAGATATGGCAGCTTCCATGGAGGGAGAAACAGAGTGAAGCTTTCAAGTCCCACATGACTCTTGACCAGAACATTAACTGTTTCTCTCTCCACAGATGCTGCAAGTCTGCCGAGTTTCTGCAGCATTTTTGTGTAGGTTTCAGGGTTCCACCCAGTACATATATCAAGGGTCTTACAGCAGTGACAAATAACTTCCTAAGCAATTATGATCAGGATAAATTAGCCTCTCCATCCTTTTCAATTTGTCTGCAGTTTGTCATATAGTTTATCATACCATCTTCCTTCTTTACTGTTATCTATCTGGGTGGTACTGCACATAAATGGTTCCATTCTTACCTATCCAATCAGAGTATCAGTTGCAAAAACTAATTTTTCCATTTCCACACTAAAATGTTTGGTGTGCATAAGGATCCATTACTCGTATTTTTCATCTATATATTGTCTCTCATCAAATTCACCTAAAAATAGAGTTTGTCTTCATATGTATTCTGTCTACACCCAGCTTTATCTGACCAACATCCCTAATGATAACTTTACAATTGCAATATGATCAGACTGGTAATCTAAAATGTGACTCCAAGTGCAATGAAATTTCCCTCAATTAAGTATCAGAAAGACCCAATACAAACTTAGTTCCCTAGCAAGTGTTCTCTTGCTCCAGTATTTGGTATAATCATCCAATTTGGTAAGGATGGTGGGCTTAAATGTTCTTACTTCTTCAAAATCAAGACACCTACCTTGTCGTTGAATAGGCAATCCACTATTTTGCTTACTGAACAAGTGTGCCTTTGCCATTCTGTTCCGTTGTGGTTCCTATACGAAAGGATACAAAAATATTTCCTCTTAAAAATAATTGCACTAAAATTAAGTGCTAATCTGCACTTTAATACTATACTTGAATAGAATCGTACAGCCATAAAAAGGCCAAAAATTTAAATAAACTTTCAGGATCTTGTCACTACTCATGGGATAGCATACTGGAAATGAAGCCCTCCTATTTCTGGAGTTATCACAGAAGTTAAAGATGTCTTAAATGTCCATAACATTCTGAAATCTATCTGACCTTAAGATCCATATCAATAGAAAGCATAAAACATGGTTCTGTTTTTGTTTTCTATTATCTGTTGTCTTTATCTCAAGCTAGAGAAAAGAGCAACATGATCCTGAATTGTGGGAAAAATGTAGAAATTTACTTTATAACTTTTTCACTAAGGAAAGTGGCTTGGTGAAAGAAGACGGAGGGTGGTAGTTGATGGGAAATGTTCATCCTGGAGACCAGTTACTACTGGTGTACCGCAAGGGTCGGTGTTGGGTCCACTACTGTTTGTCATTTTTATAAATGACCTGGATGAGGGCGTAGAAGGATGGGTTAGTAAATTTGCAGACAACACTAAGGTCGGTGGAGTTGTGGATAGTGACGAAGGATGCTGTAGGTTGCAGAGAGACATAGATAAGCTGCAGAGCTGGGCTGAGAGGTGGCAAATGGAGTTTAATGCAGACAAGTGTGAGGTGATGCACTTTGGTAGGAGTAACCGGAAGGCAAAGTACTGGGCTAATGGTAAGATTCTTAGCAGTGTAGATGAGCAGAGAGATCTCGGTGTCCATGTACACAGATCCTTGAAAGTTGCCACCCAGGTTGACAGGGCTGTTAAGAAGGCAGACAGTGTTTTAGCTTTTATTAATAGAGGGATCGAGTTCCAAAACCAAGAGGTTATGGTGAAGCTGTACAAAACTCTGGCGCGGCAGCATTTGGAGTATTGTGTACAGTTCTGGTCACCGCATTATAAGAAGGATGTGGAAGCTTTGGAAAGGGTGCAGAGATTTACTTGGATGTTGCCTGGTATGGAGGGAAGGTCTTACGAGGAAAGGCTGAGGGACTTGAGGCTGTTATCATTAGAGAGAAGAAGGTTGAGAGGTGACTTAATTGAAACATATAAAATAATCAGAGGGTTAGATAGGATGGATAGGGAGAGCCTTTTTCCTAGGATGGTGACGGCGAGCATGAGGGGGCATAGCTTTAAATTGAGGGGTGAAAGATATAGGACAGATGTCAGAGGTAGTTTCTCTACTCAGAGAGTAGTACGGGAATGGAACGCTTTGCCTGCAACGGTAGTAGATTCGCCAACTTTAGGTACATTTAAGTTGTCATTGGATAAGCATATGGACGTACATGAAATAGTGTAGGTTAGATGGGCTTAAGATCGGTATGACAGGTCAGCACAACATCGAGGGCCGAAGGGCCTGTACTGTGCTGTTATGTTCTATGTACTGAATATGGATCACTATTTATTACAAGTAATTAAATTCTAGACTCTAGCCATACATAAGCAGTAGTAAGCTGTTGGTATATAATGCTAATTAATACTCTAGTCCTCTTTTAAACTTCCCCTTACATATGCAGAAAGGTAAAATGGACAGAGTGAAATAACATTTTAGCAGTGTTTGTTCCCAGGTTCTGCTATTGAGACAATCCTTACGATTCTTCTGCTGGCCAGAGGATGCTCTACAGTTGTCTTTCTTTGGATACTTCCACTGTTGGTAAGAGACACATGGTGACTGCTTTGCTTACAAAATGTCTGACTTATCAGTTCAGCAGTATCAACAGTTTAGCAACTGTTGCGAGAAAGGTAAACTGGCCTTCTTCAGGTTTAGTGAGTTTTGACCGCAGAAAACAGAGAGCACTGAACACTTTGAGGCAGCATGGTGGCTCAGTGGTAAGCACTGCTACCTCACAGTGCCAGGGACCCGGGTTCAATTCCAGCCTCGGATGATTGTCCTCTGTTGAATCTCTCTGTGTCTGTGTGGGTTTCCTCCAGGTGTCCGGTTTTCTCCCACAGTCCGAAGACATGCAGGCTAGGTGGAGTGGCCATGTTAAATTGCCCATAGTGCCTAGGGATGTTTAGATGAGGTGGGTTAGACATGGGAAATGCAGGGCTAGGGGAATAGGTCTGGGTAGAATGCCCCTCAGAGGGGCAGCAAGGACTTGTTGGACCAAAGAACAAAGAAAATTACAGCACAGGAACAGGCCCTACGGCCCACCAAACCCGCGCCAATCCAGATCCTCTATCTAAACCTGTTGCCTATGTTCTAAAGATCAGTATCCCTCTGTCCCTGCCCATTCATGTATCTTTCTGGATACATCCTAAATGACGCTATTGTGCTCGCGTCTACCACCTCCGCTGACAATGTGTTCCAGACACCCACAACCTTCTGCATAAAGAACTTTCCACGCATGTCTCCCTTAAGCTTTTCCCCTCTCACCTTGAAATTGTGACCCCTAGTAACTGAGTCCCCCAATCTGGGAAAAAGCTTCTTGCTATCCACCCTGCCTATGCCTCTCATGATTTTGTAAGACATCAAACAGATCCCCCCTCAACCTCCGTCCTTCTAATGTAAATAATCCTAATCTACTCAATCTCTCTTCATAGCTAGCGCCCTCCATACCAGGCAATATCCTGGTGAACCTCCTCTGCACCCTCTCCAAAGCATCCACATCCTTTTGGCAATGTGGCGACCAGAACTGTATGCAGTATTCCAAATGTGATCAAACCAAAGTCCAATACAACTATAACATGACCTGCCGACTCTTGAACTCAATACCCCGTCCGATGAATAAAAGCATGCTGTATGCCTTTTTGACCACTCTATCCACCCGCGTTGCCACCTTCAGTGTATGATGGACCTGAACATCAATTTTGTGCATCACTTTTCCCCAGGGATTTTCCATTTACCGTATAGTTTGCTCTTGAATTAGAATTCCAAATGTATCAGCTTGCATTTGCCTGGATTGACCTCTATCTGCCCAACTCTCCAATCTATCTACATTCTGCTGCATTCTCGCTCTGTCCCCTTCACTATCTGCTACTCTACCAATCTTAGTGTCATCTGCAAACTTGCTAATCAGACCATCTATACCTTCCTCCAGGTCATTTACGTATATCACATACAACAGTTGTCCCAACACGGATCCCTGTGGAACACCAATGGTCACATTTCTCCATTTTGAGAAACTCCCGTCCACTACAACTGTCTCCTGATGCCCAGCCAGTTGTCTATCCATCTAGCTAGGGCACCCTGGACCCCATGTGACTTCACTTTCTCCATCAGCCTACCATGGAGAACCTCATCAAACGCCTTACTGAAGTCCATGTATATGACATCTACAGCCCTTCCCTCATCTATCAACTTTGTCACTTCCTCAAAGAATTCTATCAAGTTGGTAAGACATGACCATTCCTGCACAAAATCATCCTGCCTACCACTAATAAGCCTATTTTCTTCCAAATGTAAATAGATCCTATCCGTCAGTATCTTCTCCACCAGCTTCTCCACCACTGAAGTCAGGCTCACCGGTCTGTAATTACCAGGATTATTCTTGCTACCGTTCTTAAACAGACCAAATGGCCTGATTCCAAACTGTAGCGATTCTATGATTCTATGACTTCTCCCTCTGTAACCTGCTCCCAGCTCCAAGCTGTTCAGCTACCAGAGAATAATTGACAGTGTTGGGAAGGCAAAAATATCTCTATCATTGATCTATGGACGAGTGACCAGCTAACAATCAGCTTCTTGTCGTCAACAAAACATACATTTGTACTCCCCCTTGGCTGCAAATCAATGCTTTAATTACTGCTTGTTCAGACATCTCCTGTTATGATGCCTGGCATGAGTGTCAGGTCACTTGCTCTTTAAATCTGCATCATCCTTGTCAAAACACTGGTTTTAAAACAGCTTTTTCTCATTTCGGTCCACATTTGTTTAAAAAACAAGGCAGGCACAGGCCTTAGAATATTACGGTCTAGATTTTCTGGTCAGTGTAGATAGAGTGCACTTTGCTGGTGCTGCTATCCATTAAGAATTCTGTGCCGCAACTATATTGCATTATTTTGACTGGGCTATATCAAGGATGGGTCAGCACAGCCACCCCTGTGGAAGATTCACAAATACAGGATGGTCAAAGACAGGATTCATCCCCTATTTACACTTGTTGCTATATTCAGTTAAGATTTACTTAGTGAGAAGGTGGTTCAGAAACTGAGCAAGTTGAAGTGTGGGTAGGGAATGATTCAAGCTGGTATTTGGGCCAGGAACAGCAGTAGGGTCCCTCAGACAGTCTTATTAGCTCAGTACAAAGTAAGATCAGGTATTAATTATAGAAGAATCATTACAGTGTGTAGAATACAGACCAATCAGCCTATTCAGTTCACATCAATCTTCTGAAGAGTCCTCCTACCCTATCCCTGAAACTTTGCATTTTACATGGCTAAGCCACATAGCCTTCACATCCCTGGACGCTATGGCAATTTAGAACGGCTAATCCACCTAATCTGCACATTTTTGGACTGTGGGAAACCCATGCAGACACAGGGAGTACATGCAAACTCCACACAGGCAGCCACTGAGGCTGGAATCGAACCTGGGTCCCTGGCACTGTGAGGCAGCAGTGCTAAGCACTGAGCCACTGTGCCATCTTGTAATCAGCATAACATTTCTACGATAGGTATTCAGGTACCTACTTAAGTCTTTTGTGACTGGCCCAATTTCTGACGCTGAATTATTTTTCCAACATCCCAAGCAAAGTGGGCCAAATTTTTACCACTTTCCCAAAAACTAAACATATTACCATAAACACGAGAACTTTAAATTGTAAAAACAGAATAGTAGGCAGACATTAAGTACAGGATTCATTTTATGATCCAAAAATTAAAGCTACTTTAATACTGATGTTAAGTCAATTACTCAAATACTTCTAATACACCTTTGCTCTACATGGTGTACATTTCAAAATGTATAGAATCATGAAACAATAACTACTATGGGAAGTCATTTGGCTCATCATACTCATGTCCCCTCTTGGGGCAAACAATTCAATTAATTCCATTCCTTTGCTCTTTTGCCATTTAACTGTAAATGTTTTCCCTTCAAATATTTATCCAATATATCCAACTTTCCAGCAGAATGTCACTATTGAATCTGCTTCCAACACCCTTTCAGATAGCACATTACAAATCATAACAATTCACTGCGTTTAAAAACAAAAAAGTTTCTTCGTGCTCCTTTTGATTCTTTCATTGGTCACCTGATAGCCGTCTTCAATGATAACTGATACTTCTACTGCTGTAAATAGTTTTGTCTTCTTTACTCTATCAAAACTATAAGTTGAAACTGTGGCTCAATGGTTAACACTGCTGCCTCACAGCACCAGGGACCCCTGTTCGATTCCAACCTTGGGTGACTGTGTGAAGTTTGCACATTCTTCCGTTGTCTGTGTGGGTTTCCTACAACAATCCAAAAATGAGCAGATTAGGTGGATTGGGACATGCAAAATAGATGGATTAACCATGGTAAATGCAGGGCTACCCAGATAGAGTGGGATGGGCAGATCTGGGTGGGACGCTCTTTGGCAGGTTGGTGCAGAATCAGTGGGCTACATAGCCTCTTTCTGCACTAGAACATAGAACATAGAACAGTACAGCACAGAACAGGCCCTTCAGCCCACAATGTTGTGCCGACCATTGATCCTCATGTATGCACCCTCAAATTTCTGTGACCATATACATGTCCAGCAGTCTCTTAAATGACGCCAATGACCTTGCTTCCACAACTGCTGCTGGCAACGCATTCCATGCTCTCACAACTCTCTGCGTAAAGAACCTGCCTCTGACAACCCCTCTATACTTTCCACCAACCAGCTTAAAACTATGACCCCTCGTGCTAGCCATTTCTGCCCTGGGAAAGAGTCTCTGGCTATCAACTCTATCTATGCCTCTCATTATCTTGTATACCTCAATTAGGTCCCCTCTCCTCCTCCTTTTCTCCAATGAAAAGAGACCGAGCTCAGTCAACCTCTCTTCATAAGATAAGCCCTCCAGTCCAGGCAGCATCCTGGTAAACCTCCTCTGAACCCTCTCCAAAGCATCCACATCTTTCCTATAATAGGGCGCCCAGAACTGGACGCAGTATTCCAAGTGCGGTCTAACCAAAGTTTTATAGAGCTGCAACAAGATCTCACGACTCTTAAACTCAATCCCCCTGTTAATGAAAGCCAAAACACCATATGCTTTCTTAACAACCCTGTCCACTTGGGTGGCCATTTTAAGGGATCTATGTATCTGCACACCAAGATCCCTCTGTTCCTCCACGCTGCCAAGAATCCTATCCTTAATCCTGTGCTCAGCTTTCAAATTCGACCTTCCAAAATGCATCACCTCGCATTTATCCAGGTTGAACTCCATCTGCCACCTCTCAGCCCATCTCTGCATCCTGTCAATGTCCCGCTGCAGCCTACAACAGCCCTCTACACTGTCAATGACACCTCCGACCTTTGTGTCGTCTGCAAACTTGCTGACCCATCCTTCAATTCCCTCGTCCAAGTCATTAATAAAAATTACAAACAGTAGAGGCCCAAGGACAGAGCCCTGTGGAACTCCACTCACCACTGACTTCCAGGCAGAATATTTTCCTTCTACTACCACTCGCTGTCTTCTGTTGGCCAGCCAATTCTGTATCCAAGCAGCTAAGTTCCCCTGTATCCCATTCCTCCTGACCTTCTGAATGAGCCTACCATGGGGAACCTTATCCTTAACTGTAGGGATTCTATGGCTTCTACTAAAGTAGGCCCTTTTCTCACATCTGTTGAGGCTGATTTCAGAACAGGTCACAACATTCCCTCAGTTTATTATAATTTGGATACATAGTCCCAAAATAAAACTCTTGTAAACCTCATATTCCGTGACAAAATGGTTATTTAAACTGAGCTTAAGTGAGAAAATGTCAAAAGGTGGGAAAATACTAAAAACAAGAAAACATCCTCTTCAGCTCACAAACTGGTTTTGCAGTTTTATACATACATAGTTCTAATGCAAAGGAATACAGACCTACTGGTAGAAAGAGGATTTGCAAAGACACCAACACACAACATTGCCAATCAGGAACATTTTTCTAGAAAAAGAAGTCGCACTATGGCTGATGGATGTCTTTAAAGTAAAGGAGTTGGTAAGGTGGATATGGGAAAATGTATCCACCTACAAGCCTAAGATAGTTACCAGTAAATCCAATATAACACAAAAAAAATGAACTTGGCCAGAACAACAAACATTTGAAGCATACAGTATAGGTACACGAGGGAAGGTACAGAAACACATAAGAGAGAAACTAATGGAATAATGAGTTGATGGGGTTAGATGAAGTAAGGTAGGAGAAGGCACAGGCAGAACACAACTACAAACACGAATCCAAAGACCTCCTCTGTACTCTACACTCGATATCATTTTCACCATTTTGTTAAAAGCACAATCTATGAACTCCGTCCACCTTCAAGAAAGGATTCAATTCAAACGATTTGGGGAGCAGGTAGATGCTAAACAAGGAAAATAACTTCTTTTATAAAAAGCATGCAATAATTATAAGTCCTACAAACAGCTAATTTACTGTTTTACTTACACTCACAAATGATATCGCTGGTTACATGGCGCGGCGTTATCTGTCAGTCAGTCGATGCTGTGATTTCTGCCGCTGCTGTTTGAGCCTCCTCGTCAATGTTTGGGCCCCACGCGGACTCTCCCCGGTTACTAGGTAGCGGCTGTAACCAGGCAACGGCGCTTCCAACACAGAGCGCAGCCTCCAGGCTTGCAGCCATCTTCCAAACGACCACCGAGTACAAGCGAACGCACGGACAGTACTCTCTGAGCACGGGGGAAGCAGGGACTTTTAACCTAAAGTCTTCTCATTCACAAGAAAAAGGACCCGCAAAAATGACTATGGTTCGCGGTAATCCGGCAAGAAGAGGATGTTGTGGGGTTAGGGGGCCGGGGAACGGTGACCTTTGACAGCGCCGGCGCTGGGGATGCTGGGTATTGTATTGTTTTGGGTTGGGATAGGGGGAGGGGAGACCTGTCAACTGGAGGGTGCAGTCTGGGGGGGGGGGAAAGGAAGCTGTGTACTATATGTGCGAGTGGGATTGTTGTCTTCTAGTCTAGTCCTTTGCTGCTTCAGTGTCTTTTTTTTAAACCTCTTCCCCTGAAAAAAATAAAAAAATGTTCTGAGTGAAAAAGGAAAATAAAGAATGAAAGACAAAAGGAAAAAGAAGGACCGCACTTGGGCTGAGGCGGCCCGTTTGGTATGCTTTTTTTTCTTTTTCTTTTTAATCAAATCCAGGTCAGGTCAGTGCCAAGCGGATACAGCAACTGCTGTTGTCTGCCTAGGGCTTTGTTTACTGAGGATGCATCAACAAAACGGGTTCTTGTTTTGTAATCATCTATATTTCTTAAGACTTTTATAGGAATAATTTTAAGGTAATAAACTATTGCGGAACCCAATAATATGTTAAAAGTTAGTTATACATATGTAGTAAAGAATACAAACAATAAATTGTTGGTGATCTCAAAATCTTGTCCACAGTGTTTACCCTTGCTTACAGTTTTAAAATATTGAACTGGATGACTAAAGAGCAACCAGTTTAGCTACTAAGAACTGATCTTTCCTGACATGTTAGTTGCTTAATTTCCATACTATAGTTACTTATGTGAATATCTTGCTTGTATGTTGCCACACAAAATAACACATTTTCAAATGTCACTTAAGACTATTTCACTTTCATTTCTTTGCATCACAGAAACTAAGGAACATGGCAGAGGTAAAAAAAAGTTTTGAACCCAGGCAGTTAAAGATAGAAACAAATTTATGATGTCTTAAACATGATTCAACATTGTATCATTCAACATTCAATACAACCACTAATGAAATTAATTTTAGTTGTTTTGTTGTAATTCCTGGTAGCCACCAGGACAAAGAGTTAGCATAATTTAGTCCAAAATGGCAATCTTAGGCCAGAAACATAACTCAAATGGAAAAATTAAAATTAGAGTAGCAATGTCCAAAAGTTGGGAGATAAATTGATTATTGGTTGAAGTAGAAGCAGCTATTCTCTGAATCAGGCTGTTTGCGTCTGACCCAATAACACCTGGCACCCAGAAGTGATCGTCTGTTCAGCAGGCCCCACATTATTTGCCTTCATAAACACAAATTTTTCAGACAAAAAATAATCTTCGATATTAGCTGTATGTTCCCAAGAATTTAGTGTTGTGTTGTGTTGTGCTGTTGGATTGTATAATTGCATTTTGGATTTGTGAAGGAAACTCAAGAAATAGTAACATTGGACTTCAGCTTCTGTAAAAGTGAATTATCAAGCTGTGAATTTTAATTTTTACAATCCTGTGATGAAATATAGGAAGTAAATATATTCATATTTACAAAGCAATTCTGAAAGCAGATAGATTATTTGATGCTGTTGACTGAATCATTAGTTAAAACTGGAAAGCTCTGAGCAGATTGTACAAAGCTCAAAGAACAGACCCAGTGAAGTGCAAAGAGATCAGGTTGAAATACAGTAACAGAGCATTTGCCAGATTGGAAGCTGAAACTTTCCTCAATACGAGTTTAATTGATGTTCTTCGGTCGAGGGTTAAAGAATGCCATGAAGTTGCCAGAGAAATATTGAGACAATCGAACGAGAATGTGAAACCGTAGTGAGTGATAGATGAGCAAGCTCCAGAGTTACACTGACAACCGAGGGAGTGTCTTCCCAGGAAAAGGACAATGGGAGAAAGAGGTCAATGCTTTCATTCCTTTGAGTTTTTAAAATTTAAAATTCAAATGTCTTTAACATATCATTGGGGTGTAAATTATCTTTATTTTAGATGTGAAATGGCTGCAGTGTCAAAAGACTTCTGTGCATTCCAGAGTTTCCCCACCCCCATTTGTGAAAGCATTGCAGTCAGAAAACAACTATGGGCCTATTTAAATCTGATTGAATGTAATGTTCCAAAGAAGTATGCACTGAAAAATACGCATCTTTTTCAGATCCACATATGTGGGATATAAGGTTATAAAAGAGTACTAGAGTGCAGCTAACTTTATAAATTGCTTGAATATCACTGCAACGTTTATGAGGTGTAGATCTCTTAATAATGCTGCAGACTTGAGTCTAGAAAATTTATTTGTAGTGATTAGAAATTAGCATGTGGGCTGTTGGGGTATATTGCTCATTTTATGCCATTGTATGTGATGGTGGTCATTTTTGATGCTCAAAATACAATGCGTTTGTCTGACTTACCCCATGCTTGAACACTGGCTGGATACAATTACTGTTTTTAAAGGTTTTGTAAAATATGTAGGTATGTTCGCAGTGAAATTAGCAAGTAAGTTCTCTAAAAATGCTACTGACTATGATTACCAGTTCGATACAGCATCTGTTTCAGCATAATTCTAGCTCGTGCTAGTGAGTTTATATTTAGGAAAAGTAGAATGTGAAGCCTGCTGATTTAAACATATATGCAAAATTCTGTTTGAAGTACCAATGATATTCTTAAAGTTAATGAAGAGTCAATTAATTCTTTATTATCATTAAAAACTAACAGATTGTCAGTAAGTTTTTTTTAACATTTATTAAAAAAGTTAAGATACATCAGATGACATATGGAAACATATCACCATGTTCGAGAACCTCCAAACCAAATTACTAAGAAAACCACACAGGTCAGTTTTTGTCAATGTCATCCAGAGTACATGCACTCTTCCCTACTTGGATACAACTCACTTGCCAAAATCCATTCAATGAGTTACAACTTGGCAGAACTAGTTGTACTTTTGGAATTTAACCAGCAAAAATTGCCTAATATATAAACATACAGAACACTAAATTATTATCTATAGTATCTATTTAATTTATCAGGAAACATTAAGATTCCAACTCGTGTTCAAAATAAAGTGGGGCATTATTTAAATCCAGTATTGTAGGTCTACAATATGTTAATCAATGTATGAGAGGTAATGGGAACTGCAGATGCTGGAGAATCTGAGATAACAAAATGTGGAGTTGGATGAACACAGCAAGCCAAACAGTATCTTAGGATCACAAAAGCTGACATTTCGGGCCTAGACCCAGTCTAGGCCGGAAACGTCAGCCTTTGGGCCCCTAAGATACTGCTTGGTCTGCTGTGTTCATCCAGCTCCACACTTTGTTATCTATATTAATCAATGTATTTTGGTTATTTAAGAACTTCTACTAGCTACTTGTTCTGTTCTGTCTTTTGTCCCGACCATAGAAGCAACACAATATTTAGAACTTGTGGTTATAGCAGCAAATCAGATTGGCTATGCTATAAATTGTGAATTTCCCCAATGCCAAAATGCATATGTTCCAGTTTGAAATGCATAACCAACTATTCCTTTAATTTAATATTCAAGTTTTTAAAGGATGAAAATGCTCCTCTCCGTTTTGGATGGTCTTGGGCCAGTGATTCTGAGATGTCTGTGGCAATGTCATACTTCACCAGTGATGCCTTGAAGGTATCACAGCACTTCCTCTGTCCACCTGGGGCTCGCCTGCGTTTTCGAAGTTGGGAGCAGAGCACCTGCTTGGGGAGTCTCGTGTCATTTCATGTGAGCGACATGCCCAGCCCATCGTAGCAGTTCAAGGGTGGTCAGTACCTCAATGCTAGGGATGTTGGCCTGGCTGAGGATGCTGGTGTCGGTTCATCTTTTTTCCCAGCCGATTTGCAGGATCTTGTGCAGGCAGTCAAGACCCATCCCCTGTTGTGGCTGGTGGTCAAGCAGGCTGCATTATTGTCCCAACACAGTTCTTGATCTACTTCGCTGCAAAGCCTCACCTCATTGGTCTAAAAGTAACAAAGTAACATTGATAAGAGTTCCAGTAACACAAAATTTGAGTTATGGACAGGCATGAGTGATGTTGCATAGTGGGAAATAGGTAGTCTAAGAAACTGCAGATAATCTCATCTCAGGATTAAATAGAATGCCAAGATTTTGAGTAGTCTAGTTCAACCTTAAACAGTAGCCAATGAAAGAGACAGAATCAGTGGCAAGGGAGTACAATTTGTGACAGAATCTATCAATAGTGGCTTCAGTGTTCCCACTGTGAATGGTGTAAATTTCACCTCATCAGAATAAAATATCGTATATGCAGTCAGACAATTTACATAAGCTGAAGGGCCAGGAAGGGCAGTGGTGCAGTCAACTTGGGTGTCATCGACTCTATATGGAAACTAACGTATCTTTTGATTACGTCACCAAAGGGCAGTATGTGGGTATAAAATAGGAGAGGACTGGGGTAGTGTTTGGAAGGCTAAGAGAAGCAATTACAATAGGAATGTTGTCTGACAGAAGGTTGTGAGTCTTTGCAACACTGTTCCTCAAAAGGCAGTGGAACAAAATCCTTGAAATTTTTTAAAGTAAATTCCTGATAAGCAAAGGTTTGAACGATTTTCAAAGTAACTGGGAATGTGGAGTATTCAGATCGATAATTGACCTGAGAGCATTTATAGAAAGAAAACCGTATTAATGTTTCTGAATCATGTTCTGAAGGGTCACACAACTTAAAGCATTAACTCTGTTTTCTCTCCACAAAAGTTACTAGACCTGCTGAGTTTCTCCAGCAATTTCTGTTTTTGATTTTCTTTTGTTTGTTTCAGATCACCACCATCTGCAATTCTTTGTTTTATTCAACTAGTATTGAATAGTGGAGCAGGCCATTGCTTGAGAAGCAGAGTGGCCTACTCCAGCTCGCAATTTGCATGCATTTACATTCGTAAGCCTTTGATGATGATTCTTTGGCATGGTTGAGAATGGTATTAGGTGGGTAGAGCCTCCTTAATCAACCACAGTAGGGAAGCGTTGGCAGGGGTTATGTCATCACAAAAGGATGAAGTCAAGAAAAACAAGGAGTGGAAGTTGACCTCTCTCACAGTTACGCAGAATGAAATTTGTGACTTTGACAAGAGCTGTTTCAGTACTATGACAGGGGCAGGAATCTGATTGAAGGGATTCAAGCATGGACTTCCTGGAAGAATATCACAAATGTTTGAGGTCCATCCAAGCCGAAGGATTGGATGTGAATCAGTCATATTTTTCTTATCCATTGTTTGATAACACATGCTTATGAAATGGATGGATTAGATTCCCTACAGTGTGGAAACAGGCCCTTCAGCCCAACAAGTCCACACTTCCCCTTGAAGCATCCCACCCAGACCCATCCCCCTATAACCCACACACCCCTGAGCACTACGGGCAATTTAGCATGGACAATACACCTAGCTTGCGCATCTTTGGACTGCGGGAGGAAACTGGAGCACCCGGAGGAAACCCACACAGACACGGAGAATGTGCAAACTCCACACAGACAGTCTCCCGAGCCTGGAATCGAACCCAGGTCCCTGCCGCTGTGAGGCTGCAGTGCTAACCACTGAGCCACTGTGCCGCTCAAATGGATAGAATCCATTTTTATTCTGAATCTTTTTAACAAAATGATTTCTGAATTCCCCTCATAGTAAATTCTCAAATTTTTAAATTGAAAATAGTTGGACACATTGTTTTTTTTCTCCCATGTTGTCTATTATTAATCTCTAGCCTTTTATAACATTACAAACATTACATACCCTAAGGCCTTGTTCGTCATAGTCAGTGACTTCAACCAGGCTAGCCTCAAAAATGTCCTACCAAAATATCATCAACATGTCTCTTGTCCCACAAGAGGTCCGAACACCCTTGACTATTGCAAAACAAACAAAGTTGCCAACCCATCCACAGTTTGGAAAATCAGCTCAGAACGCTGTGCTTTTCCCCCCACCCCCCAAACCCCGGTATATGAGCAGAATTTAAAGCATGAGATCACAGTATTCAATGCAGTATTAATCTGAGGCAACAGAAGAGTTTCAATGGGACTGTTAGTAGAGTCGATGGACTAGTCCATATTCAAGAACTCAGCAGACAACCTAAATGAGCATGCCACTACCGTTACAGATTTCATTCGTAAGTGTGTAGAAAAGTGTGTGCTGAAGAAGTTGGTCTGAATGTTCCCTAATCGAAAAACATGGATGAACCACAAGATCCCCTCTTCACTGAAATCCAGGTCTGAGGTGTACTTTCAGACAACCCTGACCTATACAGGAAATCCAGGTATGACCTTCAAAAGGCCATCAGAGATGCCAAGAGGTCATCCCAAACTAAGCCTGAGACCTACACCAATAGCACGCCACCCGTTGTTTGTGACAAGGCTTTCATGACATAACAGGCTACAAAGCTAAGTGAAACAGAATTGCAGGCAACAGTACATCCTTATCCAACGAGCTCAATACATTCTGCAATCGCTTTGAACAGGTCAGTGAAATGATGTCACCTATCTCAGCAGCCTTGATGCACTTCTACCCGTGCACATGTTAGATCGGCCTTCTTAAAAGTGAACCCATGGAAATAAACTGGCCTGGATGGAGTCCCCAGTCATGCACTGAAATGCTGTGTGGACCTGCTGGCGGGAGGATTTGCAGACATCTTTAATTTCTCCTTGCCATGATCTGAAGTCCCCACCTGCTTCAAGAAGACCATCGCCCCAGTGCTGAAGCAAAATCATGCAGCCTGCCTCAATGACTACTGGCTGGTGGCACTGACTTCCATAATTATGAAGTACTTTGAGAGGTTAGTCATGGCTCTCATCAACTCCAGTCCACCAAACTGGCATGATGCTTTGCAATTCATCTACTGGCGCAACAGGTCCAAGCAGATGCTTATCTCTGTGTCCCTACACATTCCTGGAACATTTAGGTAACAAGGATATGTAAGTAAGGCTCTTATTTATTGAATACAGCTCCACCTTCAACATCATAATTTCAAACAAACTCATCTCTAAACTCTGAGACCTAGCTCTCGGCTCCCCCCTCTAACTGGATCCTTGACTTGCTGACGTCTTAGACCGCAATCAGTAAGAATAGGTGACAACCCTTCCTATGCCATCATCCTCAACATTAGTGCCCCACAAGGCTGCATACTTAGCCCCCTACTAAACTCGTTATACACACAAGATTCTGTGGCCAAATTCTGCCCCAACTCCATTTACAAGTTTGCTGATGACACCACCATTGTAGGGCGGATCTCAGACAATGATGCGACAGAATATGGAAACGAGGTTGAGTCCTTAGTGGCATGGTATAAAGATAACAACCCATCAATGTCTGCAAAATGAACAAGCTGGTCATTGACTTCAGGAAACAGAATGGAGGGAAAGTCCCTGTCTGCATCTATGGTGCTGAGGTGGAGCATCAAGTTCCTGGGATTGATGATTACCAACAATCTGTCCTGGGCTACCCATAACAATGCAGCGGTCAAGAAAGCATAACAATGTTTCTACTTCCTCAGGATGCTGAGGAATATCAGCATATCCGCAAGGACTCTTACCAATTTTTATAGATGCACCATAGATGCATTCCATCTTGATGCGTCATATAGTTTGACAACTGCTGTTCCGAAGACCGCAAAAAACCACAGAGTCATGAACATTGCCCAGTCGATCACACAAATCAGCCTTGTATCCTTGACTCCATCTATACTTCCCACTGCCTCAGGAGATCAACCAACATAATCAAAGACACTTCCCACCCTGATTATATGCTCTTCCAAACTCTTCTATCAGGCAGAAGATATATAAGTTTGAATGCATGAATGGATGCAAGAACTGCTTCTTCCCCACGGTGATCAAATTTTGAATGGACGTCTCGCGTGCAACCTGTCTGTGCATCTGTAGCACCATGTTCTGCACTCGGTTCTGCTACACTGATGCACTTTGTATGGTATGATCTGCCTTTTATAAGCATGCAAAACAACACCTTTCACTGTATGTTAGTACATGTGACGTCAATAAATCGAAGAATATCTATCATTGGCAATTTAAATGACTACAGCTGCATTTTCTACTGTTTGATTGATCACCTTTGGTGCTGCACATAGGTGGTTGAGATCAAGTACCTGGAGTCCAGATTAGATTTACTTCTGCTCCTCTATCATTGAGTAGTGCCATGGAAGATCTGCTAGATTATACATTGTATCTGTAAATTTGAAGTATACTGACTCATTTTGGAAAAAAAGTACAATAGATAAATTGAAGCTATTGTTCCAGAATTGTATTTATCTGCATTTTCTAACCTTTCTCCACTGATTGTGTGACTCGTCTGGTCTGTCTCCTTTTCAGAAATTATGGTCAGATGAACATCATTGCCACCATAGATTTCAGGTCAAATTTATTGATGTATAAAGCACAAGCAAGTAAATGCTGCCAACCACTCATACCAATAACTAGGCCTAAGATACTTAAATAATAGTTCAAGTTGCACTTAATATCCATGCAAAATATAAAACATGTATTTTTATTTAAATTGTGCTTTGATTTTTAATTTTAGCATGGCAAAATTAATGCAGTCAATGATAAGTTAAAATAACAGCAAAGCACCCCAGGTGTTGGGAATCCTAAAGAAAAGTGTAATGTACTGTAAATAGCCAACAGGCCAGACAGTATATGTAGTTGGAGAAAAGCAGTTAGTGTTGGATTTTAAGTAATCTTTCAGTATAGAAAGAGTAGTGTTGGACGTGCTGCCTCTTGGATGAAATGGTGAAGAGAGATACCAGGTGCTAAACAGGGGAGTTATCCCCAGTCTCTCGGCTATTATTTGTCTTTCAAGCAAGATTGCCAAAAAAGGCTGATTTTTGAAGCACCGAGCAGCCCTACCTCTGCCACTCGATATGGGCAGGATTTCTTTTTGTCCTGTTGCTGTGGTTATCCATAAGTAATATATTATAGAAACTACAGAAGAGAGATGGTACACAGACAGATTTGGCTCGAGGAAACACTGATTAGTTTTTGGTAAAAATACAGAATTGGATCCTAGAATATTTAAAATGATCCATTAAAATTAGGAGATAGAGCAAATTGACTCTTTCTTTTATTTTGCGTGTTATAGTTTGATTTACTTAGACTGTTTTGGATTGTCCCAGCTATGGTGGTGGAATTTCAAAATAGCCAAAATGTGAGCAGATTTTCAGAGCAGGCTGTTGAATATGGATTAGATTGAAGCCTCTTTAATGAGATGGAAGGTATTAATAAAAAGATTTTTCTCAGCTTTGTAATTACAGCGCATTGACAAGACAGAGCAAAAATTCAAGGAAAATGTGTACTTATGACTATGTTGAGTTAACACACAGTGGTAGAGTTATATGCTCTATTGGGCGACACCTCTTATTAACACAATTTACTATTTGCTGTTGTTCATGCTGAAATCAGTTATTACGTTTCCTACATTACAGCAGTGAACTCAAAAATACTTAATTGGCTATGTTATTTTAACCCCATCTAATGGTTATCAAAAGTACTGTATAAATGTAAGTCTTTGTTTTCTATCTCCACGGATGCTGTCAGACCTGCTGGGTACTTCCAGCATACTTTATTTTGATTTAACTTTAAGATAAATTTGGTTAAAATTTTATCACACACCTGATCATTGTGACATAAAATGTTCTCAACTACAAATATTTACTCCTTAGAGGAGGTAAGAAGTTATAAATTTATTTTGTTGCAACTCCTGTAAAAAAAACTCATCAGCAAAGCATGTTTGGCTCAACTCTTTTTTTTAATAGGTTTGAATGATAGCAATAATGCCATTGTTAATGGTGCCCCATCTATAGTTATAAGCTGGTAAAATCAACCTACAAATGATGAAAATCTGAAATATAAAGCAGGCCAGTCAGCATATATATATAGTTTTTTTTAAAGGACTATAAAGTTAAAAGACAGGTTTATAACATTTTAGGTGTACACCCTTTATGAGAACAGAAGGGTACACACTCAACATGATAACCTATCTTAAGATAATAAAATGTGAGGCTGGATGAACACAGCAGGCCAAGCAGCATCTCAGGAGCACAAAAGCTGACGTTTCGGGCCTAGACCCTTCATCAGAGAGGGGGATGGGGTGAGGGAACTGGAATAAATAGGGAGAGAGGGGGAGGCGGACCGAAGATGGAGAGTAAAGAAGATAGGTGGAGAGAGTGTAGGTGGGGAGATAGGGAGGGGATAGGTCAGTCCAGGGAAGACGGACAGGTCAAGGAGGTGGGATGAGGTTAGTAGGTAGCTGGGGGTGCGGCTTGGGGTGGGAGGAAGGGATGGGTGAGAGGACCGGTTCTTCCTCTCACCCATCCCTTCCTCCCACCCCAAGCCGCACCCCCAGCTACCTACTAACCTCATCCCACCTCCTTGACCTGTCCGTCTTCCCTGGACTGACCTATCCCCTCCCTATCTCCCCACCTACACTCTCTCCACCTATCTTCTTTACTCTCCATCTTCGGTCCGCCTCCCCCTCTCTCCCTATTTATTCCAGTTCCCTCTCCCCATCCCCCTCTCTGATGAAGGGTCTAGGCCCGAAACGTCAGCTTTTGTGCTCCTGAGATGCTGCTTGGCCTGCTGTGTTCATCCAGCCTCACATTTTATTATCTTGGAATTCTCCAGCATTTGCAGTTCCCATTATCTATGATAACCTATCTTTTCTCTTTACAAATGCTTGATGATCTGTTTTGTATTTTCAGCACTTTCTTTTTGTCATACACATTTAATTCACTAACTTGGCGATTTTAACTCTTCTATTTTAGGGCAAATGAATGGAAAAGATGGAATCAATATCAGCAACTTCAAATTTGTGGAAAGACTATATCCACTTATTGATGGCAAATCGGGCTTTAAATATTCCATCTGCTTCTGAACTAGTACAGTCCAGACTAATAGACTTGATAACGATGGCCTAGTCTGTGCCCAAACCCAAACTCTGCAATAGAGAGAGAGAGAGATGTGGCAAGACCATCACTTCCATGCAAGTGTTTTGATAACAGCTGTGAAGAATTACTGCCAGGAATACAAGAGCTATTGCAAATGACCTAATTTTTTTTCAGTTTTTTTTAAAACAAGTTGGCATAGTTTCATTGACATTTTCTCCTGCCTGTGGAATTTTCATAAAATGTCATTCCATGGAATGTAACCCTAAGAATGGAGAATAAGAAGTGCACGCTTACTTTCACTTAGTGTGTCAGGGTTTTTGGAGCATGTAATAAAAACAGAAAGTGCTGGAGAACTCAGCAGCTCTGGCAGCATATGTGGAGAGAGTAACAGAATTAACATTTCAAATCCAATATGACTTCAAAACATTTATTAGGCTGGCTGACTCACGGTTGCTGCAATTCAACTTTCCCAATTCTTTTAACACTCTCAGCTACCACTATATACCATTATATATCTGTTTTTATTTTAGATTTCTAGCATCCATAATTTTTTTACTTTTGTATTTGTGACATCGATTTTGCTACAGTTGATGCCAGCTTCTTGTGATCCTTTAGCCACTGATTCTTACTTCAGTTTGGTGCAAAATTGACATTTCAAAATGTTGATGTGTGGAAAAGACAAATGATGTCTGAAAGATTCTGACGACATTTGAGCAACACATTTATTGATTTTGATGAACTGATATGTTTGTAAATTCCATTTTTAAAAATTGAAGTGGTTGATATTTGCTATTTCCTATTCCATAAGTTAAAAGAATTTGGGGAAACTTACAACTGTTGCATCTACAATTTGTGATTTAAAATATTTGTGATTTAAAGTAAGATACTCAGTTTCCTCATCGGTGTACTTCAACTAGTTTATTAAAGCAGTCTCAATGATTTTTAGAGTTATTGAAAGAAAGAAAGCCTTGGAGATAGTATAATAGTTGTCGCACTTTATTCTTTCTTTCTGAAAAATCTTGCTTGTAGTTATTAGCACAATAAGTTCATTTGCTTAACCTCCCACAATAGAATCATGGTATTTTCTAAGGATACAATTAATTATTTATTCTTCCCTCTTCCTTTCCTAAATCCATCTTTTATCTCAACTTGTCAAATGATTTTTTTTTTGAAAGTGTTCTGCCATCTCCCCTTCCCCTTGTGAGTTACATTTTTTGTTGAAACTACCATTTCTATCATAAAGCACAGGAACTTTTCTACTAGTTTCTAATAATCAGCATCTTGAACAGATGGCTGTTCATCAGTGTAAAGGTCTGGCTGACTGATTTTGGCTGCAATGTTCAAGGTCAGCACTAAGCACAAAACAATCAACCCCATCTGTCTCTGCTGCAGACATCAGTCCTTTTCTCCATGCAAGAAAAAAAATCCAAACAGCTTTTGCTTTTAATTAAAAACTTAAGTTTTATAAAGTCGTGCCTTTTCTTATCTGACATTTCTTTTGAAGTCAGTTGTAAAAACTCACAACTTTCGTATGAGACTGCATGAAAGATTATACTCTAAATAATGTGTTTATGCCAGGGGAGGGCACAATTCCAAAACACACATTTCTTTTAAATTTATAGAATTAATCTTATAGATTAATCTTATAGAATTTTGCCACATGATCAGAATATCCCCATCACCAAGGGTTCTAATGAAGTTTTCAGCTTGTATCGAATGTCCAAGGAAGAAGAACGTGCATGTATGCTATGGATTGGGGTGACAAACCTATATTAAACTACTATTACTGGTTGAATTTATTAATTTTTTGTCTTCTTTATGTTATTCATGAAATCATTTATTTAACTAGCTCATTCTTGAATTGTCAATGATTTCAAGTTGCCAGACTGGACAGTGTAGAGTAATTTGTTCGTCTGGTTGTTTTGTGCTTGTGGAAGCTTTTTTTTAATATGCCTAGTAAATGGCATTGGTTATTATAGTAGCAGTAAAATGCATTGATTTAGTAAATGAAATATATCAGGTAATTAGCATTTCTAATATAACACCGAAGGTATTTGAATCACTCAATATTTGAATATATAGATAAGTGATTTTTTAAGATGTGAGACTGTGGCTGTGTACTAGAGTCAAAGATTTAAATTCTCATTCCTGGTGCAGGACAGCAAATTCAAGATGTTTTACATTTCCACAAATCAACCTGTGGGAAAGTGCCCCAGAATTTCGTGTTTTCATTCCAGTAACCTACGGCTACTGGGAGTCATGGCGGATGACCCAAGAAAGATTCAAAGGCAGTTGGCTGTAGAGGCAGGCTAGGCAGAAGGCATGCCTCAGCGATTTTGTCAAAAACGCTTAATCACAGTTGATAATCTGAAAATTATACCGTTTTGAATTTCATATTTCAGGTAGATGACAAGCTTTTTTCCTACAACAAATCTTTGCATATGGTATTCCTCTCATTTATAAGGGATCAAGAAATTAGTTACAGATACAAATGAAGAATAACCAGTTAATAGCAGTTGTTTTATGTATTTGAGGTAATTAGAATTTCTTAGTAGAATTAATTTCTAACTGGAGAGAAGTCGAGTTGCAGTCTAGATTTATATCTATTACCCACAATTAAAGGCAACACCTGGCAGCCAAAGTGAGTCTTCTTTTGCTTTAGAATTCACTATCAGGTGAGTCCTAATTAAGTTGCTGATTAAAGAATGGTGAATTTAAGAATAGATGATTGAATTTTGCAAACAATACTTGACAAGCAGGGAAAACAGAATTATCTGCAGATTATGGATAGCATGCAAAGTGAATGGCATCAAAGTCCCACAGGACCATTGTGTTCTCTTTTGTTAAAAGAGAAGCAACGAATAGTGACTTTAACCTGAGAGTCACCATAGCTACGGCAAGGCGCACGGTTGAGAAGGGAGGACCTTCATGGTGACCTCAATCGGTACAGACTTTAACACTTTGCATCACAAACCATTTGTCCAAACGACTGACTTAACTGACATCCAAACATACAAACGTATGAATCAGGAGCAGGAATAGCCCATTCACACTCTCGAGTTTGCTCCGCATTGAATGACCTGATTGTAACCACAAATCCAAGTTCCTGTCTATCCCAATAATCTTTAAATCCTTTGCTTAACAAAAATCTATCTACTCTGCCTTAAAAATATTCAAGAACACTGCTTTCACCACCTTTTCATGGAGAGAGTTGCAAAGACTCATCACTTTCTCAGAAAAAAAATTACCTAATCTATTTGAAATGGATGAACCCTCATTTATTTAAACAGTGAATGCTAGTTCTAGATTCTCCTACAAGTGGAAAGTCCCTATCCATATCTATACGCTTCAATAAGTCACCTTTCACTCTTCTAAAGTCCATCAAATATGAGCCTAGCCTGTCCAACCTTAATTTGTAAGATCACCTGCTCATTCTAGGTATTAAGCTCACAAGCCTTCTGTGAACTGTCTCCAATGCCTTTATGTCCTTCCTTAAATAATGTGACCAGTACCGTGCACGATGCTTCAGATGCAGTTTCACCAATGTCCATATAATTGTGGCATAAACATCCTTTTGTATTGAATTTCCTTTGCGATAAATAATAATATACTATTACTTTTCTGAATGGAAAATATAATTGAGACACAAGTTTTAGCCTGGAATTTCTCCTGACATACTTCTGTATCATTACAGCAAAAGTGCAGCTGAAACCTGTAACGGGAGGCTATGGTGGCATTAGAACAGTGGATACAGTTAAGAAAAAAAAGCACTCTGCTATCAGAGGACAGACTGGCTCCTTTGGTCTGACTGCTAGGTGCTAGACATTTATATTCTTAGGATGTGAGCACCACTGGGAAGGCCAGCAGTTGTCTATCCATGATTGCCCTTGAATTGAATTTCTTGCTAAGCCATGATGAACAAGCTTTCAAGTTGCTGGCACCAACTGATTTTCCCCCAGTTCAGGCATCAGCTTTTTGAGCTATGGTGGACCTTTTCTGGCCAGAATGAACAGCTACATTGTCATACTGCTTAACTATTCCTCTTAGCAGCAGGGGAAACTATTGCATTACTTGAAGTTCAAGGGGAAAGACATGTTGTAGGTGTTAATTAAGTGCAAAAATAGGCCATTTGGCTCCTTGAGCCTGCTGTACCGTCCTTGTATGGCTGTGGTTTTTGTACGGGTGAAAATTTGAGGAGTCTGTCACTGCTAGCGTACTATGCAACTAGAGTACCCATCTACTAATAACATGGTATAAGTGCTCACTGGAGCCATCTGAAAGGCAGTTGATATTAGTATAGCTTATTAACATGAATATACGAAATAGGGATAGGAACATCCCATTCAGCCTTTCGAACCTTCTCCACCATTTAACCAGATCATTGCCAATCTGTTTATGTTTCAAATTCCACATTCTTGTTAACACCCTTTTCTGACAAGAATCTATTTACTTCTGCCTTTAAAATATTCTTGACCCCACCTACACTGCCTCCTAAGACGGGACATTCCAGAGTGCTTCAATCTCTCAAAATAAAATTCTCCTCATTTCTGTCATGAATTGACAACTCAATTAACTAATACCTCCTAGTTCAGGACTCACAAGAAGAAACATGCTCTCCATTTCCACCTTATGGACACCAGTCAGAATCTTATACATTTCAATGAAGTCATCCCTTATTCTTCTCATTTCCAATGGAAACAAACCTATTCAATCTTTTCTCATAAAATAATACATTCCAGGTGTCAATCTAGTATAACTCCTTTCATCTGTTTCCAAAGCATTTATATCCTTCCTTAAATAAGGAACCAAAACTGTACATTGTATTCAATATGTGGTCTCAATGTCCTATATAATTGAAGCATGGCGTTCTGATTTATATCTTTTATTCCTATCATGGTAAAGGATATCATCCCATTAGCCTTCTTAATTACTTGCTCTACTTAATTTGTTAGCATTGAGACTCAAGCAGTAGAGTACTTAAATACATCTGCACCTCAGAATTTTGCAGTCATTCCCCATTTCATTAATAATCTTTCTTCTATTCATCATTAGAAAGTGAACAACTATCCTTAATGTCCTCTTCACAACATACTTTGTTCCCTATCTTTCTGTCATCTCTAAATTTAGCTATTATGTCCTTGCTTCACTTATCTGAGTCAAAGATATAAATTATAAAAAGCTGAGGCTCCAGCAAAGCCCTCTGTGGGACTCCATTCAGCACATTTTAACAGTTAAAAAGACCCATCAATGCTTACTGCCTGTTTTGTACCATCTTGCTAACCTTCTATCCATGCTAATCTGTTATTCTCCTATATCAGGCACCAGCTTTATTGAAAAACATTTAAATGTGACACTTTGTTAGCGATTTCTACAAATCTAAGTACAATGCATCCATTGGCTCTTCTTTATCATCAGCACGTGTTACTTGTTCAACAAATTACAATAAATTGTTTAAACATGATTTCACTTTCACAAGACCATTTGATTCTTCCAGGTTAACATTTAGAGGAAAGTTAAGAGTAAATCACGCTGCTGTGGATCTGTTCTCACAAGTAGACTAGACCAGGTAGTGTCAACAGGTTTCTTCCCCTTCAATATTTTAGTGAGCCAGATGGGTTTTTTTTATGATAATCCAATTGTTTCATGATTATTATTAATGACACCACCGTTTACACAGAAACATAGAAGATAAGAGCAGGAGTGGGCTATTCACTATCTTGAGCATGCTCTGCCATTTAATATGATCATGGCTGATCATCAAGCTCAAAGCCCTAATCCTACCATCCTGTCACATTCCTTGATACCTTTAGCCTCAAGAGTTATATCAACCTCCTCTTGAAAACACTATTTTTTGGCCTCAACCACTTTCAGTGGCAGTGAATTCTACAGACTCAGCATTTTGTGGGTTAAAAATTTTCCTCTTCACCTCATTCCCATAAGGTTTGCCCTTTATCCTTAAATATGACACCCTGGTTCTGGGACTCTTTCACCATCCCATCATTTTTCCTTCATTACACTTATCTAGTCCTATTAGAATCTTACAGGTTTCTGAGATCCCGCCCCTGTCCCCGACTCACCATTCTTATAAACTCCAGTGAATGCAATTCCTTGCGTGGCAGGACTGACTCACTCGCTTCTTGCACTATACTATCCAAGGAATCAACCTGGTAAAGGTTCACTGCATCCCTCTCGCAACAACTTGCTCCCTCGGATAAGGAGGCCAAAACTGCGTACAGGATTGCATGTGTGGTTTTGCCAATGCCTTGTATAATTGCAGAAATACTTCCTTGTTCCTGTACTCAAATCCTCTTACCCTGAAGGCCAACATACTGCTTGCTGCACCTGTGCACTTACTTTCAGCAACTGGTGCACAAAGACTCCCAGGTCAGTTTAAATGTTCTTCTCTCTCAATTTATAACCATTCAAGTAATAATATATCTTCCTATTTTTGCTACCAAAGTGGATAACCTCACATTTATCCACATTATAGGACATCTGCTGTGCATTTGCTTACTCACTCAGCTGTCCAATTTACATTTCTACATCTCTGCATCCTCCTCACAACTCTCCCTTCCACCCAGCTTTGTGTCATCTGCAAATTTTGAGATATCATTTTGTTCCCTCATGTAATTCATTAATCTACATTGTGAATATCTGGCGTCCCAGGACTGATCCCTATGGTATACCACTAAATCACTGTATGCCACTCAAAGTCTTTTATTCCTACTCTTAGTTTTCTATCTGCTTCCCAATTTTCTATCAATTTTAATAAACTACCCTCAATCCCATGCACTTTAATTTTACGTATTAATGTCTCATGTGGGGTTTTGTTGACAGCCTTCTGAAAATCAAAGTAAACCACTTCCACAGGCTCCCCCTGACCAACTTAACTAGTTACATAGAGATAATGGGAACTGCAGATGCTGGAGATTCCAAGATAATAAAATGTGAGGCTGGATGAACACAGCAGGCCAAGCAGCATCTCAGGAGCACAAAAGCTGACGTTTCGGGCCTAGACCCTTCATCAGAGGTGATGAAGGGTCTAGGCCCGAAACGTCAGCTTTTGTGCTCCTGAGATGCTGCTTGGCCTGCTGTGTTCATCCAGCCTCACATTTTATTATCTTAACTAGTTACATTCTTGATTTGTCAAGCATGATTTCTCTTTTGTAAATTCATGCTGACTATGTCTGATTCTACCACTCTTTTCCAAGTGCTCTGCTGTAAGATCTTTGATAATGGACTCTGGCACATTCCCCACAACTGATGTCAGACTCACTGGTCTGTAATTCCTAGTTTTCTCTCTGCCTCCCTTTTTAAATATGGGGTTACATTAGCTATCCTCCAAACAACATGAACTGTTCCAGAGCCCAGACAATCCAGGAAGATGACCACAAATATGTCAGCTATTTCTAGAGCCACTTCCTTGAGTACTCTGAGATGTAGATTATCAGGTCGGAGATTTATCCACCTTCGATCCCATCAATTTATCCAACACCATTTCTATACTAATACAGATTTGCTTCAGTTCCTGCCTTTCACCAAACTCCATGTTTCCCATTAGTTCTGGTAATTTATTCATGCCGTCTTTTGTGAAGACAGAAGAGAAGCATGAATTTAATTTGTCATTTCTTTGTTCCCCATTATAATTTTCCTATTTCTGACTATAAAGGACCCATGTTAGTTTTCACCAATCACTATCTCTTCATATACCTAAGAAAACTTTACAGTCAGATCTTATGTTCCTTGCAAGTTTACTTTCATAATCTGTTCCCTCCCTCTTAATCAATCCGTTGGCTCATCTTTATGACTTCTAATTGTTCCCTGTCCTCAGGTCTATTGTTTTTCTCTTGCCAATTTATATGCCTCTTTCTTGCATAATTCTATCTCTAAGTTCACTCGTAAACCATGGTTTTTCTCATGGCTCTCTTTGCACTCGTGCCAGACAGAAATAAACAATTTTTGTAGTTTACCCACTCACTCTTTGAATGTTTGCCATTGGGTAGTCAATGTCATCCCTTTCAGTAACATTTCCCAAATCATCATAGCCAATTCACACTTCATGTTGTATTTTATCCCAAATTCAGTAATTAATTTAATTTAGTTTCAATTTTAATTACCCTATTTGGCAATTGTGATATTTGAACTGATAGTTCCATAGCATTAGTCCAAACTCCTGATTATAAATCCAGTAACATTATCATTTGCAGTTGTACTCTTTCCAATGTATTAAATGAGATGACAACATCTCTAACGTGTATAATTGTCAAGTAAGTATTTCAAATAGATTTCAACATATTCAACTACATCAACAATTTGTGGTTATATTGGGTTTTTAATGCAGTACAATATTTGAAGGGACTTCACAAGAGTTTTATCAGTGGTAATTAGACAGTTAACCACTGTTCGAGAAAGATTGAAAGCTTTAGAACACATCTTTCTCTCACTTCTGATGACCTGTCTATGAGCTGTGGCGGTGTATTTCCTCACTCCATTTGTTTGTGGATTCCGTCTTTGTAAGGATTACAGCATCACTGTTGTAAAATTAGACCGGATGCAACTACAGGGATAGCTCCAGCAAAGTTGCCAATGGGGAGAAAACTCCACAACAAGTTAAATTTGATCTTCTCGGACCTGCAGGGAGGGCAAAATGGCATCAGTAATGCCCATGCCAGACACAAAGCCCCACAAAGTGAGAGAAACACTTTACTTCAGGAGACAAAATTTGTTTTCAGAACCATGGGAATGGCCATGCATAGGAAAGAGACATGGTCAATATGAGATCAGCTCCAGTGACTTATAAAGTTTTGGTAGGTACGATGGATCTGAACAAGTCTAGTTCTAGACCGTATGAAAGCTGCAAACGATGTGAGAGCAAAACATATCCAGCTCCTCGACAGCCTTTCCCACTGTTCTGGAACCCAGAGGTTGTCCATCTCTGTCAAGCGTTGATGAGGCCTTAGAATCTGAAATGCACATGGCAGATGGTGCCAATCTGGAACCCTTGGCTGACTGACTCAAACAGGAGTGTCAGACGTCTTGCCTACTCTGAGAGGTGGCTCTGAGGAAGCTAAATCAGTGTCAAGGACTTTGCATGTGTAAATAAAAGGTGACTTGGTGATGGGATATTGGCCTTGATGGAGTTGTTTCGGAAACATTTAGCCAATGTTTCATCTGTCATCTTGATTAGATACAACAGATTCCACATCACTAAGAAGAACTAGAAAGCTCCTCAATGCCTTCTTTTTCTGTCCCCTCCAGCAACATTTTAAAAACAGTTTATCTGGTTTTCAATCTTATTGCTCTTTACAAGCTGGCTGCCATTTTCCAGTTTTCAAACTTCAAAAGTATTTATTCTCATTGTGAAACTATATGGTTTTGAAGGTGCATGTTATTTAGTTGTAATTAAATATATCCAAGACTGAGGCCAACAGAGTTTTGAAGCAAATCAGGAAGTTTGCATCCAGTAGGAAAACAGAGTTAAGGTTGAAGATCATTCATAAATGACAAAGAAAGATAAGGGACCAAGATCAATTGTCAGTTGTCGTTGTGTCACACTATGAAAATACTCGAAATTGTAGATTTTTTGCTGACTTTTCTCTCTCTCATTTCATTGTCATGTAAATAATTTATAGCCTGATTAGACACTTGTTTGGAATTGATTAACTCCTTGGATTAGTTTATTTAGGAGAAAATTTAAAAATATTACAAGCTAGAAGCAGACATTACAACAAGCCAACTGATTTCTGTGAGTGTTTATTGCAGGCCCAGAGCAAACAAAATGCCATATAGAGTTGTGATATTGTATGCATGAAGTCTTTGAAGCTGAAATCTGTTAAAGGCAAGGTACACATCACAGCCATCATGCATAATGCTAGATGCAGCCTGGCCCAGCACATGATCAGTGTACATGCCATAAATGCACAATGTCTTTGCACAACATTACAATATAGTTGCCAGTATAGCCTGAGAAGCAGTATCAAAGTGCAAAAGCATCCTGTAAGTGGCTGAGATGTGTCATCAGGATTCTTGGAGGATGGCATCATAAAAGTGCCATAGGTATGGGTTTAGTGTGATCATGGAACGTGCCTGGTGTCCAATATGGAAGTCCTTCAGATTAAGTGGTGACCTGATTTCACCAGGAACCCACTGTGATTTACATCTCGAAATTGAGTTTGTTAGATTAGATTAGATTAGACTACACTAGACTAGGTTATCTCAGATTTTATTGTCACATGTACCTGGGTACAAGGATATAGGAGTACAGTGAAAAGTGTACAGAGTCGCCACTCTCCACGCCACCTAAGAATACAATAGTTAGAATTAGAAACCAGAGCTGAAATTAAAGAAACCAAAGCAAATGAAAAGAGAACGTCCAGATCACCCTTCCCACCACGTGGTGGTGTCAGGCTCACCGACACTGCCTGCACTGGACAGACCAACATCAAAATTGCCACAGTCTGGCGCCATCCCTTGCCACGTGGCCCAGCTTGCTGACGCTGCTGCCATCTTGAAATCAATTGAAGTATCCGAGTCCACAACCTTCCTGAACAAATGCAAAATGTAGCCCTTTGAACCAGTACTAACATCAGCTGCTATCACTGCCGGTGCTGCTGCCACTGAGAGTCTGCAGTGAGCTCACCAATGACAAAGTAGAAAGCTAACCATTACTGAGGTGATTTGGGCCAATAACAAGATAACAAGCAATAATGCATCTTCATTGATAACTTTCTATTATCTTGTGAGAAACCTGCAACGTCACTTTTCAAAAAGAGATCCTCCCGGCATTGAGATGGAGCGCTCTTGTCCGATTCTGTTACAAATCTCACAATAGTCTTCGTCACTCAGGCCACTGTAAAATAGGAAACGAGGTTGTTCTCAATCTGGTGTCATATTTGACTCTGAGTTGACTTTTCAACCAAACAGTTGTTCCCAGTTAATAAACATCTTGATCGTAAAGTTCTCATCCATATTTTCAAATACCTTCACAACCTCATTCCTCCTGACTCTGGAATCTTCTCCCAGCTCACAACCCACAAAGATGTCCAAGACACCCTCAGTTCTGGCCTTTTGAATATCCCTGATTTTAAACAATCAGTTGTTATTGCCTGCACCTTAGGTTGGCAAAGTCATAAGCTCTGAAATTGTCTCCCCAATCACTGAAAAGTTTGAATGCAAGATATCTAAATCTCTCTGCATTTCCACCTCTCTTTCTTCCCTCAAGGCACTCCTCAAAGAATATTTTTTGACCAAGTTTATGTTTCTGTGACCGAATATTTGGCTTGGTATCATATTTTGCCTTATAATGTGTCTGTTAGGAACTTCTCACATTAAAGGTACATAAATACAATTGTTGTTGTAAGTTCAATACCTTCACATGCTTCTATCTATTTCAATCTGAGTCTCAATGAGATACGAAACAACGAATCTTCTGGAGAAAGAGTGTAACTTACACACCAGTTCTGATTCTGCAATTAACATCTTATGCATGGTCATTGGAAATTACTGTTTGATTTACTGTTCAGTAGCAATTGCTACCAGAGTGCATTCTGATTATGTTTACCTCAAAATTTGGGCCTCAGTTCTTTTTTACCTACTGCCTCTTCTCCAGATCAGAAAGCCAGGTGATATGTCAGATTGTAGCTGAACAAATATTGAATTTCTTTTGTTGGCCATTTTTCTGGTTAGTTAGCACATTTATCAATCCTGAAGGTCACAATTAAGGCCGGCACAGTCTTAAACCCGGTAAATGTTTGTGCAGTTTCTAACAGCACTCATTGAATATCAGTGTTAACATATGAACCCTGATGATGTCTTTTTTTTAACTTGGAAAACTGAGGCCCTATCTAGGACATCAATCATTATCTTGCCTAAAGTTGGCTGTTCAGAAATTGAACTGGGACACACGGTAGGGCTTTTCACTTAAGAAGGGGTCAGGCACAGGGGTGATCAGGTGTGCAACTTGTATGCCAGTTCTCCCGTTCATTCTGTATCCCCAGGCCATTTTCATAAAGTTGAATGATGAGAGCAAGGAGGGGAACTGGAGTGTTACAGTCAACTTCCATGTTCTTACAGGCCACGAGGGATACTTTGGAAATCTGGAGGTGACCTCGCTGCAACAGACTAGGTGGAAGAAAACATAGGTGGGAGATAGTGGGCAGCGCTTTAGCCAGTTTACAGACTTTCTGTCTGAATTCATATTTGGTTCCTTCTGTCTCACTTGTGTAGCCAAGGCATTTGCTAATGCTTTCAAACCAGATAGCCTACTAGTAGACCTTCAGCATCAAGAGCTCTTACATTACCTTTAATTAGCATGTTTGGACTGGTTATGACACATATCCATGGCAAGTAGAACACAGACCTTCTGGACCAGAACTAGGAACACTGTCCAGTCACTAATTGACCAAATGAGGCATCAATGATAAAGGTCGTAAAACATTTTGGCATCTGACCTCAACAGCAGGATTCAAAAGACCACAGGAAATTTATACTTCACGTGTCAGGTGCACAGTACCTTTCTCAAACTGAAACAACTGGAGAGTTACGTGGTTGAGAAGCCTATGGGAAGACTGTTAGTGCAGTGTATGATCACAGCCAAAAAGGATAGATATAAGTTTGAGAAGGTTCTATGCAAGAGATTACTAGCACAATTAGAGGTAACTACAAAGCATGAGTTTAAAAGAAAGAGAAATAGAGGTTCAGAGATTTCAAGTATTTCTGAATAGGAAAGAGGCAGAAGAAATAGAAGGTATCTGCTAACAGCAATTTGTTACAGCTTCAAGTTACAGATTCTAGTTTTGTAATCAAGATGGTGCTGGAGAATGGCAACTTTGTACACTTTTCACTGTACTCATGTATTCCTATAATTGAGTGTACGTGACAATAAAACATAATTCTAATTCTAAGGCTTGTGAGTGCTAGTTATTCAAGACATTCTTCTGATACTTCATTACGCAACATCTTTTGGTGTTAGTATGAGTTGAAACCTGAAGACAAAAATGTTGTTTTACTAATGCAAAAAATAAGCCTCAGGGGTCTTACGCAGAGCAATATCAATAAAATATATTTGTTGCTTCTTTTGATTGCAAGCCATGTGAAATAACTCGCAGAGGCCAGTACCCTGTCACCAAGTTCTTTGAGAAGGTGACCAAACACGTAGATGAGAGTAAACCGGTTGATGTGGTGTATATGGATTTCAGCAAGGCGTTCGATAAGGTTCCCCACAGTAGGCTATTGTACAAAATGCAGACGAATGGAATTGTGGGAGATATAGCAGTTTGGATCGGAAATTGGCTTGCTGAAAGAAGACAGAGGGTGGTAGTTGATGGGAAATGTTCATCCTGGAGACCAGTTACTAGTGGTGTACCGCAAGGGTCGGTGTTGGGTCCACTGCTGTTTGTCATTTTTATAAATGACCTGGATGAGGGCGTAGAAGGATGGGTTAGTAAATTTGCAGACAACACTAAGGTCGGTGGAGTTGTGGATAGTGACGAAGGATGCAGAGAGACGTAGATAAACTGCAGAGCTGGGCTGAGAGGTGGCAAATGGAGTTTAATGCAGACAAGTGTGAGGTGATGCACTTTGGTAGGAGTAACCAGAAGGCAAAGTACAGGGCTAATGGTAAGATTCTTAGTAGTGGAGATGAGCAGAGAGATCTCGGTGTCCATGTACACAGATCCTTGAAAGTTGCCACCCAGGTTGACAGGGCTGTTAAGAAGGCATACAGTGTTTTAGCTTTTAGTAATAGAGGGATTGAGCTCTGGAACCAAGAAGTTATGCTGCAGCTGTACAAAACTCTGGTGCGGCCGCACTTGGAGTATTGCGTACAGTTCTGGTCACCGCATTATAAGGAGGATGTGGAAGCTTTGGAAAGGGTGCAGAAGAGATTTACGAGGATGTTGCCTGGTATGGAGGGAAGGTCTTACGAGGAAAGGCTGAGGGACTTGAGGCTGTTTTCATTAGAGAGAAGAAGGTTGAGAGGTGACTTAACTGAGACATATAAAATAATCAGAGGGTTAGATAGGGTGGATAGGGAGAGCCTTTTTCCTAGGATGGTGAAGGTGAGCACGAGGGGGCATAGCTTTAAATTGAGGGGTGAGAGATATAGGACAGATGTCAGAGGTAGTTTCTTTACTCAGAGAGTGGTAAGGGAATGGAACGCTTTGCCTGCAACGGTAGTAGATTCACCAACTTTAGGTACATTTAAGTCGTCATTGGATAAGCATATGGACGTACATGGAATAGTGTAGGTTAGATGGGCTTGAGATTGGTATGACAGGTTGGCACAACATCGAGGGCCGAAGGGCCTGTACTGTGCTGTAATGTTCTATGTTCTATGTAAGTCACCCTTTATTTGCTTGTGGCAAGTCCTTGAACTGATACAGATTCCTCAGAGCCAGCTCTCAGAGCATCTGGATGTCTGACACTCCTGTTCTTGCCTGTCAGCCAGGATTCCCTAATTTGGACTTATAATCATTGATGTCCACCTGGCTCGTTACAATTACCACATCCCCACTACCGACCCCCGAGACAGAAGGTGTCGGCCCATTCTTTTTCTTGGAGCTCCTGCTCAGGTGTTTTAATACCATGTCATGTCCCTCTGACTCTGCCTTGGATATGCGCAGTTTGTACCACATGGTAGCTGACCTCTTGCGCCTGGAGCGTCTCGGAAGAAATTTGCTCTCTTCTTCAGGCAGCAAAAGCGTTAAGGTGGTGACATTTGCTGTGTTCATCTCAGATTCTGTGGTCTCTTCAATGCTTGATCGAGAGGGAGAACCCATGGGTTCAGCCAACCTTCCGACTGTTCAGAGGAGTCGGCCATGTTTTGCTCCTGCCCTGTTTGTGAGTTTGCAGCTTTCATATACTTGTTCAGGACTGTCACACCTACCCAAACCTTATCCTGATCTCACGTCAACCTGTGCAGGGATATTCTTGTGGTTCCAATACCAAACTTCATCCCCTGAAGTAAACTGTCTCGTGTAGTGGAGTCTTGTGCCTGGCACTGGTGTTCCTGACGCCATTCCCCTGCACTGCCTCTTCCCCCAGGTCCAGGAAGATCGCATTTAACCTGATGCAGAGTCTTTTCCCGATCAGCAACTCTACGGAGCTATCCCTATAATTTCATGAGGCGTGGTCCTATGGTCAAATAGAAACTGGACCAGTTTTGTATCTAGTGAAGCTGTAGGCTGTTTCTTTAAGCCTGCTTTCAAAGTTTGCACTGCACTTTCTGCCACACCATTGGATGATGAATGGTATGGAGCTGTCCTAGTATGTCAAATACCATTTGACTTCAGGAAACATTCAAATTCCTTGCTGGTAAACGATGGCCTGTCACCTGTGACCAAGACTTCCAGGAGTCCATGTCTGCCAAAAAGCTTTTTCTGCCATCATCCCCATGTTTCACAAATGTGCTCTATGCATCCAACTTTGAGCGGGCATCCACAAAGACAAGAAAATTGAGCCTATGAAAAAAGCTGCATAATCAACATGTAACTGAGTCCAGAGTTTACATGGCCATCCCTATAAATGCAGGGATGCTGCTGGCAGTGATTTTTGTCCTTGTTGGCACTCTGGGCACTGCCCTACCAATGCAGGAATGTGTGCATCCAATCCCAACCACCAGACATAACTTCTTGCCAACATCTTAATTTTGGAAACTTCTGGATGACCCAGGTAGAGTTCAGCCAGTATTTCATGGCGACCTTTGCTTAGGACAATCATTCATGCCCCACAAAATAATTTGCCATCCTTTACTGTATTCTGGTCTCTCCAGGTCTAAAAGGTTTTCAATTCTGGCAGTGACAATCCTTTTGGTTTCCCCATCACTACCAGGTGTTCCAGTTTTGTCAGGACCAGATCTTTCTGCATCCAAGGTCTGATGTTATCAGCTGTGACTGAAGGGGTGTATGCAAAATTTAAAACCATTACTGCCTCTTTCAGTGGTGGTACTGGTGGTGTATCTGCCAGCTGGAGTCAACTCAGTGCATCCACATTCGCTACTTAGCCTACTGCATGTTGTTGCAACTTGTAATTATACGCACTAGGTATTAGAGCCCAACCTGAAGCTATAAGCAGTACTGTCTTGTCGTCTTTCAGTAGACCTAGCAGGGATTTGTAGTCTGTATTATTACAAATTTTTACAAATACAGGTATTGGTGGAACTTCCTCGTGCTCAATATGACCACCAAACCTTCCTTCTCAATCTGGATGTATTTACTCTCCTCATTAGCCAAAGTCCCAGATACAGTCTCTATTCGGCATTCCTCTCCATTGGGCCAGCTTTGAGCTAGAATTACCTAAGTGCAGGATCTTCATTGAGATCTTAGTGTGTCAAAAACTTAGAGGATGAAAGCTATGGCTTGGCTGTGTGATCATTTACAAGGCTGAACTTTTTCTTTAAGAGTCGATGTAAAGGTGCCAGGTTGGAGGCCAGATTACCTATGAACTTTCCATAATGTTTCACCAGCCTGAGGAAAGACCTAAGATCCAGTACAAATGGCCTCACATTATCCACTGGGTGTAACCCAGTGTTGTTGACTCTAGTCCAAGGCGGATACTTTGGGTACATGGAACACACGTTTTTCCCTTCCAAGGCATATGCTCATCTGGGAGAAACATCTAAAGGCTATGTCCAAGTTCTCTAAATTCTCCTTATTGACCTTACCTGTTGTTAGTGTGTCATCTAGATGAATGGAGATCTGGGTTAGACCTTGTAAAGTGTTCTCCATCGTTCACTGAAAATTGCACAAGTTGATGATACTCCAAAAGCCAGTCTCATAACTTTTCAGAAATCCTTATGGGTATTAATTATAGCATAGTTCTAGGAATCCTCATCTAACTGCAATTGCAGGTACGCATGGCTCATGCCCAGCTTCATGAAGGACAGCCCCCTGGCAGCTTTGCAGAGAAATCATCTACACAAGGGATTAGGTATTTATCCAACTCAAAAGTGTGGTTTACTGTTTGTTTAAAATTCCCACAAAGGCAAACCATCCTGTCTGTTTTCACAGTGGGTATGAACGGTCCTGTCCTTTCCGCACACTGGACTGGTTTGATGTTTCCTTTGCTTTTTAGCCATCTGTGTTCTGCCTCCACTTTTGCCCAGAAGGTAAATGGCACTGGGTGGGCCATGTAGAATTGTGGAATTGCCTCTGGTCAACATGCAAGGTGGCCTTGGCTCCTTTGATAATCCCTAGATCTTCCTGAAAAACTTCTAAGCATTTAATTAGGACTTCACTCAGCCAGCCTTTTTCTAATCGAAAATGTTCAGCCAGTCTAGGTGAACCTTTCTCAATTCTGCCTGAGGAAACTCGGGCCCGAGCCTTTTACTACAATCGATGATAACTGAACCACTGCTTCTTATGAGAGACCAGAACTAAAGTTGTATGCTTCATTGATAAAGGTTTCCCGGTATAGGTTCTCAATCCATCCAAATTCTTGCTAAAATGTAAGGCTTACATTCCAGAGCAAATTTTGGTGAAGACTAGTTCTGCAATCACCAGAATGACAATGCCGGTATAGACCTCCATTACAACCGGGTGACCATTTAACCAGGCATTTATTTTGACTGAGATAATGGGAACTGCAGATGCTGGAGATTCCAAGATAATAAAATGTGAGGCTGGATGAACACAGCAGGCCAAGCAGCATCTCAGGAGCACAAAAGCTGACGTTTCGGGTCTAGACCCTTCATCAGAGAGGGGGATGGGGGGAGGGAACTGGAATAAATAGGGAGAGAGGGGGAGGCGGACCGAAGATGGAGAGTAAAGAAGATAGGTGGAGAGGGTGTAGGTGGGGAGGTAGGGAGGGGATAGGTCAGTCCAGGGAAGACGGACAGGTCAAGGAGGTGGGATGAGGTTAGTAGGTAGCTGGGGGTGCGGCTTGGGGTGGGAGGAAGGGATGGGTGAGAGGAAGAACCGGTTAGGGAGGCAGAGACAGGTTGGACTGGTTTTGGGATGCAGTGGGTGGGGGGGAAGAGCTGGGCTGGTTGTGTGGTGCAGTGGGGGGAGGGGATGAACTGGGCTGGTTTAGGGATGCAGTGGGGGAAGGGGAGATTTTGAAACTGGTGAAGTCCACATTGATACCATATGGCTGCAGGGTTCCCAGGCGGAATATGAATTGCTGTTCCTGCAACCTTCGGGTGGCATCATTGTGGCAGTGCAAGAGGCCCATGATGGACATGTCATCAAGAGAATGGGAGGGGGAGTGGAAATGGTTTGCGACTGGGAGGTGCAGTTGTTTGTTGCGAACTGAGCGGAGGTGTTCTGCAAAGCGGTCCCCAAGCCTCCGCTTGGTTTCCCCAATGTAGAGGAAGCCGCACCGGGTACAGTGGATGCAGTATACCACATTGGCAGATGTGCAGGTGAACCTCTGCTGAATGTGGAATGTCATCTTGGGGCCTGGGATGGGGGTGAGGTAGGAGGTGTGGGGACAAGTGTAGCATTTCCTGCGGTTGCAGGGGAAGGTGCCGGGTGTGGTGGGGTTGGAGGGCAGTGTGGAGCGAACAAGGGAGTCACGGAGAGAGTGGTCTCTCTGGAAAGCAGACAGGGGAGGGGATGGAAAAATGTCTTGGGTGGTGGGGTCGGATTGTAAATGGCGGAAGTGTCGGAGGATAATGCGTTGTATCCGGAGGTTGGTAGGGTGGTGTGTGAGAACGAGGGGGATCCTCTTGGGGCGGTTGTGGCGGGGGCGGGGTGTGAGGGATGTGTCGCGGGAGATGCGGGAGACGCGGTCAAGGGCGTTCTCAATCACCGTGGGGGGAAAGTTGCGGTCCTTAAAGAACTTGGACATCTGGGATGTGCGGGAGTGGAATGTCTTATCGTGGGAGCAGATGCGGCGGAGGCGGAGGAATTGGGAATAGGGGATGGAATTTTTGCAGGAGGGTGGGTGGGAGGAGGTGTATTCTAGGTAGCTGTGGGAGTCGGTGGGCTTGAAATGGACATCAGTTACAAGCTGGTTGCCTGAGATGGAGACTGAGAGGTCCAGGAAGGTGAGGGATGTGCTGGAGATGGCCCAGGTGAACTGAAGGTTGGGGTGGAAGGTGTTGGTGAAGTGGATGAACTGTTCGAGCTCCTCTGGGGAGCAAGAGGCGGCGCCGATACAGTCATCAATGTACCGGAGGAAGAGGTGGGGTTTGGGGCCTGTGTAGGTGCGGAAGATGGACTGTTCCACGTAACCTACAAAGAGGCAGGCATAGCTGGGGCCCATGCGGGTGCCCATGGCCACCCCCTTAGTCTGTAGGAAGTGGGAGGAGTCAAAAGAGAAGTTGTTGAGTGTGAGGACGAGTTCCGCTAGGCGGATGAGAGTGTCGGTGGAGGGGGATTGGTCGGGCCTGCGGGACAGGAAGAAGCGGAGGGCCTTGAGGCCATCTCCATGCGGAATGCAGGTGTACAGGGACTGGACGTCCATGGTGAATATGAGGTGTAGGGGGCCAGGGAATTGGAAGTCCTGGAGGAGGTGGAGGGCGTGGGTGGTGTCACGGACATAGGTGGGGAGTTCCTGGACCAAAGGGGAGAAAATGGAGTCCAGATAGGTGGAGATGAGTTCGGTGGGGCAGGAGCAGGCTGAGACGATGGGTCGACCGGGGCAGGCAGGTTTGTGGATTTTGGGAAGGAGATAGAAACGGGCCGTGCGGGGTTGGGGAACAATGAGGTTGGAGGCTGTGGGTGGGAGGTCCCCTGAGGTGATGAGGTCATGAATGGTGTTGGAGATGATGGTTTGGTGCTCGGGTGTGGGGTCATGATCGAGGAGGCGGTAGGAGGTGGTGTCGGAGAGTTGGCGTCTGGCCTCGGCGATGTAGAGGTCAGTACGCCATACTACCACTGCGCCACCCTTGTCTACGGGTTTGATGGTGAGGTTGGGGTTGGAGCGGAGGGAGCGGAGGGCTGCCCGTTCTGCGGGGGAGAGGTTGGAGTGGGTGAGAGGGGTGGAGAGGTTGAGGCGGTTAATGTCTCGACGGCATTTGGAGATGAAGAGGTCGAGGGAGGGTAGGAGGCCTGGGGGTGGTGTCCAGGAGGAGGACTTGTGTTGGAAGCGGGTGAAGGGGTCAGTGGAAGGAGGGTTGGGTTCCCGGTTGAAGAAGTAGGCATGCAGGCGAAGACGGCGGAAAAACTTATTTTAAAAAATTTATTTTGACTGGTTCTGATTTGAATGTTGCTTAGCAATTTAATTGTTCCAAACCAGTTGTAGGTGAACATTCAGGATGTGCAATCTCTTGGAGAGCAGTCTATGTGTTCACTTATTCAGTTCAGGCCGAGTGGGACTTTTGCTGTCTCGTGTCCACATACCAGCAACAACTACAATGGCTTGGCAACCCAGGTCCTGAAGAAAATTTTAACTGTTTGGCCAAGGCTTGGTTTCATTTTGGGGTTTTGCTGTGAGCTGACCTAGACCAAGAATCTCTCTGTTCAGGTTATGTCCTGATGGAGGCAATGTAATTGTCTTCACTGAAGTGGTGTTCCCCAAGATCAATAGGACTGATGAGGATGCCCAGTTCCATTGGAACACCCTGCAACTCATATGCTCCACTTACAACATTTTCCAATGATACTGCCCGTTGTAGTACCTATTTAAAGTCTAGTTGGGCTTCAGCTAGTAGACGCTTTTTCATGGTTATATTCATTAATCTCACATAAGCAGTCTCTCAGCATTTTATTAAGGGTTAAACCAAAGTCACATGCCTCTGCCAGTCATCTTATATAGTCAAAAATCCTCATGGATTTTTGTAATTCTCGAATTGCAACTTAAAAATGATAGCGGCGCAGAAATAGAAGAGGCATGGAGTTGTAACATTCGTTAACTAAATCTATCAGCACTTGAAAGGTTTTAGTATCTGGTGCCTTAAGGAAAGTTTGGCTCCTAATAACCAAAAAGGCTGCATGTCCACAAGCTCTCAGGGGAAATACTGAAAGCTTGATCAAAGAAGGTAGGTTTTTAGGAGCTTCTTACGAAGCAAATGGGAAACAGAGGCATTTAGATAATGAATTTCAGAGGTTAATGGCTAGACAGCATGTAGGTGAGAAGCAAAAGTGGATCTAGAGTAAATCCTTTGGCACCTGCAGAGCTAAGAGAAGGAGCATGGGAAGAGAAAATAATACAGTTTGAAAGTAATTCTGTAGTTATGATTACAAAGATGAGAATGGAACCAAACTAGGGAAACTCCCATCAACCTGGACAATAACAAAGATGCATTGGTAGAAGATGACATCATTTAGTGTATTGAAAGCTGCAGGCAATTAAGAAAGATGAGAATAGGTACTTAATCACAATCACATGTGATGAAAGCATGTTACCTGTGATTTTAACAAGGGCAATTTCAGTACTGTAGTCAGGTAGGATTCAAACATGCAATTGGGGAAATATGGGCGCAGAAATGCAAAACAACAGCATGTTCAAGGAAAGCAGAAATAATAGCAACAGAGCAGTTGACTGCAGATGCAGGGGGTTGAAAGCTTTTCATTAGAGGTGCGATGCAAACAGATTTGTGATACATCACCCAATGATTCAATAAAGAATGTTAGCAGTTACGAAAATAATAAGGAGATAAAATTAAATACTCTGGGCAGACGTACCACACACTGCCATACTGTCCAGAGCCTAAGGGCCTAATAAATGGCAAATGGAGTATATTGTGACTAAATGTAAAATTATCCATTTTAGCAATAACATTATAAAGTAAGCATACTATCTCAACAGTGGGACATTGCAGAGCTCTGAGATGCAGAGGAATCTGCCTGTCCTAAGGTATAAATCACAAAAGGCTGGTATGCAGTTTTACGAAATGACAGCAGTCAGCTGAGCCAAATGAATAAAAACATAAGAAGTCAACTAAGATAGAAAAGAGGCTGACGTAAGTACATAGACTGCAGAGGAGTGTGCATTAGGAGAGATATCAAATAATAGAAGACAAAGAGGAAGAATGAAATTAAATCGTCAAAGAACATAAAACAAATTTGTGTAATGTCCTTGAGATATGAAGGGTGGTCATATATTATTTCAAAAACTACACTTTCCTGTTTAATTTTTAAAATAACATTTTTTGAATTAAAACAATGCTATTGGTGATCACTTGATTCAAATTGACTTTATTTTCTGGAAAGGTTGCAGCACGGGCTATCAAGGCAAACCAAACACTGGGCTTTGTTTCTAGAGGAATTGAATGGAGAAGTATGGAAGTTCTACCAAACCTTGATCAGACAGCATTTAGAATGAGGTGCAGTTCAGAGCTACTCTATTCTTGTGAGGGTATTAAAGCACTGGAGCTGGTGCAGAAAAATCTTAGAAGGATGTGTGGCTATATCTATTAGAAATGGATTGACAGGCTGCATCCCCTCCAACTTGAAAATGGTAAGCATAAGGCTAACAAAACAGAAAGCTGTATTTAAAAGCATGGAAGGTTTTGTTAGAGTGGGTTCAGCGAGAATGTTTCACCTTTTCTGGGAAAACAGTGGCAATTAATATAAGATAATCACCCAGAAATCCACTAAGAAATTTAGAAAAAAAAATTAACAAAATGTGGTGAGAATGTGAAACTTGTTACCATAGGCAGTTGTCAGAACAAATAGTATAGTGGCTAGAAAAGCACTTAAAGGAGAATTGTGTGTTTAGCATGGTAAATCTAGATGTGCAAATATGTGAGGAAGGTCAATTGGAGCATAAACATCTGCATAGTCTGGTTGGGACAAATGGCCTGTTTCCATACTGCACATCCTAAATTCACATATGTGAATGCAAGTTGCTGTTGCAATAATTATACAGAGAAAAGAAACAAAAATGTTATTTTGATATGTCTCATAGTGAGGTGCCAGCAGCCCAACCTTCACATTTGTATAGACTTTCCACATCCCCAAATTTAGTAATATAGTGCATACATTTCCTCTGTTGCTAATGTACTGTGACTGAATTTCTTTGACATTGACTCTGAATTAACATGGCAAACTTCATTATCTTTATTTGCCACATTCACTCATTCAACTTGTATTTGTGCTTTAATATTTTCGATGAATACTCAAATTTGAGTTTTCTTTTTGTGAATCTGTTTTGACCATCACTCTCAAACAAAGATTTTTGTTTCTGCGTTGCTAATTCAGTCCGTTTTTCTTCCTGTTTCATTTTGCTATATTCATATGCTAGATCTCAAGCTTTATTAATAAGCTTTATTAGTTTTATCTCTCCCCCATTAGATAGTTTCAAGGACGATGTATGGTTGAGAGGCAGATACTATAGAAGATAAACTCTTAGCAATATTATCTTTTAACAGTCTTTTAACCAGTTCAAATTGATTCACACTGCTCTCTCTGCAGAAGCTCTTGGCTCTCCATACTAGTGCAGCTTGGATCAGTGTTTGAGTATTCAAGAGTTGTATTGCTTTATGAAGGGGATTATTCTGCTACATCAACCATACGCAACGAAGCATGAAGGCTCCTTGCCTGTGTACAGACTGTATTCTTGAATGAATACTGAGTTTGCTTAAATTCATGAGCAGCAACAGGAATTCTATATGTGAATGGTAAAATCACTTTAGTTTGCGCAAGAAAATACTAAATTCAATACACAGGGGTTTACTGAAATCTTAAAGTTAGTGTTATGTTGTTAGCACTTTATAATCCAACTCACAGGACTCATATTTGGGAAAACTGCGTTCAAAACTCATTATTGCATATTTTTGAAAGATGTCCTGAGTCTTTGGAATTCTCATCCACAGACGGTGGCAGAGGAAGATTCAGTGAATATTTTTAAAGTGGAGACAGATAGATTCTTGAATAAAAAAGGAGTTAATGCTTAACAGAGTTAACAGCATGTTACTAAATGTTGTAGCACACTCGAGAATCAATTCATTTAATTCAGTAAAAGTAGGTGGCAGGTTAGAAGTTTGGACAGAGTATAAAAAACAGTAAGGAATTACTGAAATATTACTAAAGAATGAAAACATTACCATATGAGTGAAAGTTAGTCAAAACAGATAATAACAAATAAGTTTCTTCCGATATTTAAAAAAGTGTTAACAAAATAAGTGCTGGTCTGATAGAAAGTGAGTATGGGGAATTAGTAATGGACGATAAGAGATAGCAAATGAATTGTACAGATATTTTGTGGCAGTCTTCAGTAGACAGGATACAATTAACATCCTTGAAGTAATTATAAATCAGAAGTTGAAAGACAGAGGAACTTGAGAAATCTACAATTACCAGGAAAGTAGTATTGAGTAAATTGTTGGAACAGTAAGTTGTCTCTAGATCATGATGGATTCCATCCTCGTGTCTTAAAAGGAGTGGCCAGTGAAATAGTTGATGCATTGGTTTTAATTTGCCAAAATTCAGGCAATGTTCCTTTAGATTGAAAATATAGCTCTGATAACACCTTTATTGGAAAGGAGAGGGAGGCATCAAACAGGAAGCTCTACATCACTTCCCTTAGCATCTGTCATAGGGAAACAAATGTTAGAAGTTATTGTGAAAGATATTATAACGGGGCATTTGGATAACTTCAAGATAATCAGCCAGAGCCAACATAGTTTGATCAAATGAAAAACACGTTTAACTAATTTTTTGAAATTCTTTGAATGCAAGGGTCACGATGTCACAGTTGCGACCAGTTTAGAATAGCAACATGGTTGGCACAGACTTGGTCAGAGAAAGGGCCTGCTCCTATGCTGAATTGTTCTATGTTTTATATTATGCTTCGGTTTTATAGGGCATCGGTGAGACCGCATCTGTAGTACTGTACAGCACTGGTCACTATACTTAGGGAAATATGTTAATCTGTTAGAAGTAATTCAGAGCACTTTTACTAGGCTAATACCTGGAAAGAGCAAGTTGCCTTACGACGAAAGGCTAGATAGTCTGGGTTTGTATTGTGAAGTTTAGAAAAGTCAAAAGAGATGCATTTGAAACATATAAGATCCCCAGGGGAGAGGGGGTGGACTTGATGGAGTGGATGTTGAAAGATGTTTTCTCTTGTGGGAGAATCTTGAAGTAGGGGGTCATATTTAAAAATAAGAGTTGTCCATTTAAACAGAGATGATGAAACAGTCTTTCATGAGGTTGCGTGTCTTTGGATTTCTCTTCCTTTAAAGCCATGATGCTGAATTTTTAAATATTTTTAAGACATAGATAGATAGATTCCTGATCTTCAAGGATCCAAGGTTATGGGGGGATGCAGGAAATACAGTTGAGGTTAAAATCAGAGCAGTCATGATCTTATTGAATGGCAGAGTAGGCTCGAAGGACCAGATGGCCCACTCTTGCTCTCAAGTTTGCACGTAATTGGTGAAAAGTGGGAACCTGAAGTGGATGGAATGATGAAACAGCAGAGAATCTGGTCTGTAATAATTAAAGAAGGCAACCCATCAAAAAAGTGGAAAACAGAAAAATATTTCCATGGAAGTGAATCCTGAAATCGTTGAAAGTGAGAGAAGAGATACCATGATTGGTAAAAGGAAAATTTAGGAGGGGTTAAGTTGAAGAAAGGCAATGCACCAGAGTCCAATAGGACACATCAAAGCATCTGAACAAACTAAACGTTAATATTATAGGATCCTTAGAAATTCTATTTCAGGAGTCTATTACCAGTGAGTGACTAATGTGTTGTCAAAATAGGATTCGGTGCTAGTTTGGGTAATAGGCTATTTAGTAACATTTGTGATGGGAATTTTTCTTTGTTGTCTTTAGAGATGGGATCACTTTTAAAAAAAGAGAAAATAGATTTCGAAAAGCTGGTTGTAGTTGACCAAACTCTTCAATTATTTGAAGAGATAAATTACATCATATATAGAGAAATCATTGGATGCGCATGAAATTAGGAAGGAAGCACCTAGATAATTCTGGATGATTAAGAATGGAAAAATAAAGAGGTCAAGTAAGAGAAGATGAAAAAGAATGAGTAAGAATTAAAGACAGTTTTGCAGAATGGTTTGAAATAGATTAAGGTGCTATTTTGTCATAAAAAGTCACTCGACAACCGTTCAGAATTGTATAATGTGGTCTTAAGAGAAATTCTGGTTAAAGAAATTTTCATTTAGATCTTTATTTCTTCACAAATTTTTATGCTTGAATTAGCCTATGCCTTGGAACAATAAAAGTTAATGTGTATCTTAGAATTATAATAAAAATAGTAACACAATTATAATCAATTGTTTCAGTTCTCAAAGAAGTTACTATAAGTCTTTCCTCAGACCAGGAGCATTTGTTGCCCTTATCACTCTAAACAATAGAAGTGTTTTCAGAGATGGTAGGAACTGCAGATGCTGGAGTTTTCTAAAGAAGGGTATAGGCCCGAACCATCAGCCTTCCTGCTCATCTGGTGCGGCTTGGCCTGCCGTGTTCATCCAGCTCTACACCTTGTTATCTCAAATAATAGAAGTTGCAGGTTTGTCAAAGCAGCCTTGCAAAGTTGCAACAGCATACTTTGTTAGAGAGTAAGGAGTTGAATCATTTGCCACAGAATTTCCAGTCTCTGACCAATTCTTGTAGCCATACCATTACTGTGACTGGTCCAATCAATATTTTGGTCACTGGTAACCTGCAGAATGCTGAAGCTGGGGGATTCAACAATAGTAAAGCCATTGGCTTTACTATTGAATGTGAAGTGGGGTTGGTTAAGTTCTCCCTTGTTTGAGATAGTCGTTGCCTGCCACTTGTGTGCCACAACTGTGTCTTTCTACATTATCTAAGGTTGAACATTCCAGATGCTGTTGCATGCAGACGTGTGCTGCTTCAGTGTCTGATAAGTAGCAAACAATATTGAGTACTGTGCAAACATTCCCACTTCTGACCTCATTAATAAGGGAAGATCATTGACGAAGCAGATGTTGTTGTTTTAGCCCAGGACATTACTCTGAGGAGCCCCTGCAGATATGTGCTGGAACAGAGATGATTGGGTTCTAATTTGAGCTAGATATGACTCCCAACCAGTGGAGAAATTTCCTCCAATTTGCATTGATTTCACTTCTGCTAGGCTTCTTCATGCCTCATGCAGTCAAATACTGCTTTGACAGCCAAGGGAGTCACTCTCATCCTTTCTCTTGAACTTAGTTCTTTTGCCCTTGTTGTCACCTAGGCTGTAATGAAGTCTGGAGTTGAGTAACCTTGTCAGAACTCAAACTGAGAGTCAGCAAGCAAGTTATTGCTGTGTAAGTGGCAATTAATAGTAATGTTGAAGATACTTTCTATAAACTTGCTGCTGATTGAGAGTAGACTGAAGGGATGATAAATGATAGTTTTGGATTTGTCAGTTTTTTTTGTAAACTGGACATAACTGAACATTTACTGCATTGCCAGGTAAATGCCAATTTTGTAGCTGTACCACTAGAACAAGTGGAACTGCTTGGCTTAGGGTCAAATCATTGAGAGGTCTTCAGTATTACTGTTAAAATATGGTCAGTACACACACCCTTTGATGTATCCAATGGCTTCAGCCATTTCTTGATAGTACGGGGAGTGAATTGAATTGGCTGAAATCTTGCATTTGAGATTGTGGCAACACTCAGATGAGTTTGTAACTGCTTAAAAAAAAACAAAATAAATAATAGCTATTTTTGGAACACTATAGATTCTAGTTGTGCAATGAGCTTGAACTGGGATTTCTCATGTTCTTTTACAATGAGTTGGTTGTTATTTTGACTGATAAGTACAAAATAATACAGTGAAACAATATACTGCTTTTAATATAGACCATATGTAGTGTCATTTTTAATAAGGCATTCCTTTTCTCCCTATTGTAGAGTAAGTTAATGTACCTTTGCAATTGTGAAAATAGACTTTTTTTTCCATCAACATAAATCTCACAATGTTGGTCTTCTTTCTTTGCTCTCATAAAGAATGTGTGCATTTTATTTGTTAGGTCCTGGAAAAACATCCTAACACACCAATGACACCAAAGCAGATATTACAAGTCATTCAGAAAGAGGGCTTGAAAGAAATGAGGTTAGTAATAACCAACATAATTGCATTTAGAATACCTGCTCATTCTGAACATGGACTTTGTTATTTAAGTTTAAATAAACTTAGTTGTGGGTTTTTAGTCAAGCTTTTAAAATCAGCTTTCTTGTGAATCTATTCTTGTGAATCATTTCAGACTACAAGTTCAGATTTGTTTCATCATGGTGCACCAAATGCCCTACCTATATTAATAATCTGTCTCTGTTATAATTCTAGTTTATTCCTTGTTCTACTAGATTATCATCAGTGATCATACACCTGTTAGAACAAAGTTAAAGGCGTAATAGATTACAAGTGAGGGCAAAAGTGCAAAGGTGAGAATTTGAGACTAGGACCCATGGGCACAGCGTTAAAATTAGAGAGGGTAAATTTAAAACTGAAATGAGATGACATTTCTTCAGCCAGAGAATGGTGGGCTTGTGGAATTCATTGCCGCGGAGTGCAGTGGAGGCCGGGACGTTGGATGCCTTCAAGGCAGAGATCACAAATTCTTGATCTCAGAAGGAATCAAGCGCTACGGGGAGAGTGCAGGGAAGTGGAGTTGAAATGCCCATCAGCCGTGATTTATATGGCGGAGTGGACTTGATGGGCCGAATGGCCTTACTTCCACTCCTATGTCTTATGGTCTTGTGGTCTTATGGTCTAAAAAGGCTGGTGATTAGATGGAAATCAAGAGATTAAATGATAAAGAGTTGATTATGCAAGACAAAAATGGCTGGTAATAAGACAAGAGGATTTTGTGGTGTAAGGACTCTACACACTGTGATACAGAGGCTTCACAAGCAAATCAACTTTGTATTTCCGTAAGGAACTTTGAGGTACATCGCATTGTTCAAATATACGCTGCACAACAGAAGTTTTCATGCCACATCGTGGGAGTGAAATTTTGCTAATAAGCCAACATGATAGCCCAACCACCATGAAAAGACACTCTTGCACATCAAATAGTGTGTCCTTGAATACTTACAGTTCACTGTGTGAATGTGGAGCTGAAAAGTGTTATTTGCCGGTTCTAGCTATGGAACGCTTATATGAACTGAAGTACTCAGGTGAAGCTTCTAAATATGATTATCTGATCAAATTTGCTTAGCTGGAATACAACATACAAATTAGGAGCAGAAGTATACCATTTAGTCCATTGAGCCTACTTTTCTGTGGAAAAAGATCATGGTCGATCTGCCTATGTTTTAAATTCCACATTCCCATCAACCCCCAGTAGCATTTATCAAACTAACTATTAGTCTACACCAGTAACTTCCAACCTTTTCAGTATCAAGGTGCACTTCAATGAGACAAACAATTCCACGGCACAGTTACTTTTTCAGATAATTGATTGTTCAGAAACGCCACGTTTTCTCGCATTTACTATTTATGGCCTTACTAGACAGGCTTGCAACAAATTGTAAACAACAAACTAAACAAGGATCAGAAACAGAGATAGTAGGAACTGCTGATGCTGGAGAATTTGAGATAACACGGTGTGAAACTGGATGAACACAGCAGGCCAAGCAGCATCAGAGGAGCAGGAAAATTGACATTTCGGAACGAGACCCTTCTTCAGTAAAGAAGGTTTCATCAAATTTCCTGCTCCCCTGATGCTGGTTGGCCTGCTGTGTTCATCCCGCTTCACACCGTGTTCACAAGGATCAAAAACATTAATGTTTCAAATTCATTAGCAAGAATACACCTGTGAAAAGGTTAGGGTTAGGGCTAGGGTCAGTTCTCTAAATGCAGACACAAGCACATTTTAACAATCTGCTCAACACAACTATTTCTAACTATTCATGGATCAGAGCTCAAAAAAATCGAGTGAATGACAATTTACTAAGTTAGTGGGAAACCTGGGTATGCCAGTTTGCTCAGAATCTTTTGATCCATGGAGGAATTGATAAGAGGGTCACTCACTAATCTTGCTCCATTGACAAGCGCTCCCTCCAGTAGATGTTCATGTATGCCCATGTTGAAAATGAGAGCACGTAAATGGCAAGAGTACAGCAAAAGCATCGTCGGACACCGTCAGCAGTTCATATACCATAGTCCGCCAAAACGGGTACACAGATATATCGGCAAACTTTGGCTTCATTGTGTGATTCATCCCTACTTCTGAGTTTCCTTCTTTTTCTTTTACCTTCAGATTTTGTGATGAGTCAGAAGACAGTGAACTAAATCACACGCCCCGTCACATTTTTCCACATTTACTGAGATTTTGAACTTTTCTTAGAGTTGTTTGAATGTGAGGTTGAGCATCTTGATAGCTGTATTTGCTGCTGAAGATACTAGTGGAAATATCTCAGGTGAACTCCCTGCCACTGTCTCTTGCTAGACCCCAGTTTTGACCTGAAACCTTGAAGTTCATTTTATCTGGATCATCTCGTTTTCTCTTGGCATTTTAGTATTCATCTCATTCAAATGCCTGAAAGCATCTGTGAGATATGTCAGCTTAACCCCAATTAAAATCAGGTAGTAGCTTTTTATGACGTAGTTCATGCATTGTTGAAAACTCTATCAGTTCTCCCTGGAGCTCATGAACACAGGAGAGAACCTTGCCCCGTGATAACAATTGCACCTGGATACACAACAGTATGATGACTGGCCTCATCTCTTCTGACAAAATAGTGAACAACTGTAAATTATTTTATGTAATTCATGATTTTCACAGCTTTCTCTAATACTGCAGCTAACTCTGCTGTCATTGTTTGGCTACAAGAGCTTCATGGTGAAGGATGCAATGGGTAATCTCAAAGCAGGACTTTGCTCTTTTATCTTACTGACAAATTCTTTGACTTTCTCCATTGTGGAGGTTTCTCTGTCAGTGCAAATGGTCCTACATATGACCTAGGTAGGTTTGCTGTTCTCAGGTACCTACAACTTTTCTTCAATAGTCACATGAAAATTTCCTGAATGGAATTCCCATTAACATGCTGAACATTGGCCAGCTGCTGGCAGTGTGCACTCTTTTCAGTAGACTTATCAAAATGCAAAGCAAATGTCTAATGAGTAACTAACTTTGCTTGCAGAACCACTTTTATATCAGCTGACATGCCACCAATTTGCTGTTTTAACTGTATTATCAGAGATTGGAATTTTATAAATCTTTTATACAGCATCAGCTCCCAACAACACACCTACAACTTTTTATGTGCAGGTATGATTCACATTTTGGCGACGAAATAAGGCTTCTTTGATTTTGCTACAATGTCAACCATCAAGTAACTGGCCTCTTGAGCTTTATCTGAATGTGCGCAATTCATCAGACATTGGGTCTGCTTGATGTTTTGTTCTCTCAAACTCTTCATGCTTTAGCTCACAAGAAATGGATGCTTCATCTGTGAATAGCATCTTAACAAACTTTGTACCATTGCACTGTTTGCCAACTTCTCCCTGCAGATGAGACATTCAGGTAAGTGGCAACCAGCATGTACTGGCCATGAAAATCCAAAATACTAAGAGCTCCCATTATACTGGCTGTGAACAGTTCTTGGATTTCTTTTCCTTTGGGTTCAAATATTTAATTCAATTGCCTCGGTTGACAAAAAACTTAACTGTTTCTTGTTAGAATCTATTCCCAGACTTAGTTCAGTGGCCTAATTAAAGAAAATTCTAAAAATAATAACCTTAAAATCTGCCCTAGGATGGAAATTTGTCCAGGCAGATAAGTCACTTCAATAGCTGTTTCAGTTGTGAGCCACTGCACATGCATAGTTTCTTCTCATACCTAAGATGCAATCTTTGATCATTGCACTTGAGCATTTGCAAGCAAGCTGCATGACTGGGCAAACCTGTGCACATGCAGTGATGAATGTTCATGCATTTATAGTAAAGGAAGTTGATGCAATGTGGCACTGTTCCTGAGAATTTTGCAGCACACTTCTCATCTTGTTGTCATTGTGCCTGGTTGAAAACCTCCAGAGTACACAATGATCATGATTGCTTAATGGAAACTCTTGATGTGCATTCTTCAAAAATGAATTAACTGCCACTGTGATGTGCAAATTGAAGCCAGGTTGTTGGCATTACTGAATCAAAAATGATACGCTGCCGCACCAGAAGAAAAGTCTGTACCCACATCCACCTACTTTGCGTAAGGGATCGCCATAATTTGCACAACTGACCTTTCATACATCTGACAAGGTTTCACTTTGTATTCTTATGAGTGAATTGCAGGCTCTGCCTTCGATACCAGATAACCCGCGTACCCCCGTCCTTTTTGTTCCCTTTTCTTTTGCTATCCTTATGACCCTATGAGCCTCCCTCAATTCCTGCTGACATTCTTTACATAACTATTAATGTATCCAGTTTACATCCAGTATTATGTTATGTCTAATAGTAATTAAATTAGTGTATATTTAATACATATGTTCATGATAAGATCGCTGTACTACACAATGTAACCTAAGGGTATAAACATTCGTGCTCTATCTTATTCCAGGATCACTTGAAGCATAAAAAACTACTGGAACCATAGCCATCCATTGTAGCCAAATGGTTTAATGTTAGCCCAGACACTTGTATGCCTGTGAATGTAATGTTTGTATATTATAGGCCATGCTTATTGGCGGTCAACCATGTCAGTTCCAGTACATTTCTGTGAGACTTCCTCAGACCCAACCTAACCCTGAAGCTCTTTCAGCACTTCGTCATTAATCCTTCTTCATAATAAGGTCAGGAGATGTTCGCTAACGATTACATCATGTTCAACACCATTCAGCACTCCTCAGATGTGGCAGCTCCACAAGCAGCTTGACACAAACAATATCCTAGTCTGTGCTAGTAAAAGACAAGTAAACATTCAGCCATAAAACTACCAGGAATTGACCAAAGGTTAGGTGTGTAATGGAATACTTGCTACTTACCTGCATTTTCAACAACATTCAAGAAGCACAATACCATCCAGTCCAAAGAAGCCTGTTTGATTGACACCCATTCACCACCTTCAATATTTATTCGTTATACCATCAACACAGAGTGGCAGCAGAGCATACCGCCTATAAGATACACTCCAACAACCTCCCATGGCTCATTCATCAGCACCTTCCAAACTTGTGACCTCCACCACCTACAAGAACAAGGTGGTTGATGGATAAGAGCACCACCAGTTGCAAGTTCCCCTCCAAACCACACATCATCTTTGAATTGTATCACCATGCCTCAGTGTCACTGGATCAATACCTTGGAAGTTTTCTAACAGCACTGACAGTATATTTATCACCTTCTCCATCAATTGTGGTAGTTCAAGAAGCCAGCTCACCTCAATCTTCTCAAGAGGAGGTAAGAGTAGGGAGTAAGATGTTTAGCCAGCAATGCCTACAGCATGTGAATGAATAAAAAAAGAATATTTTTTATATTGTGAGATCTGTAATTTTTTTAACTTATTGAACAGGGCAGTAAATAAAATGCTGTCACTTCGCTTTTTTGCTATCCATCTGTAAAATCTAATCTCGTGTGTAGAGAAATCTGGTGAAATCGGATGCAGTTAGAATATTTTTAAGCATTAGTGGTTTAACAAGCTACGAATAAACTGCTGTTAATCAAGGTATTTGATTATCATAGTTATTCTTTAGTTAATAAAAAAACAGGATGCTAGAAGTAGTCGAGAAAACTGGCAACATTTCGGGTTAGAGCCGCAGGTTTAAGGTGTCATTACCAATGACATTTAATCTGAACTGGATGCTAATGAATAACGTCCTTTATTTTTAATTTGAGTAAGATAGAAAGAGAACTGTTGATATAATGAACTTCAGTGAATGTTGAATGAGGCAGACTTGGGACATTTTTATTATAATTTAGAAACTAGACTAACCAGGAATTTAGAATTAACAAAATGAATATCTTGAGTTTTAGGAGGCTGGCTGATTTAATTTTCATTTTAGAGGTAATGCTCAGTAGTTAAGATTTATTGATATCATATAAAAGGTAAAACTGTAGGGTAATTTTCCAACTTTGTATATTTAACCAAGAGTATTACCCATGCAGGATAATTGTCAGAAATGTGGATAGATCAAAATATTCAGAAAATCATGCATTTATATATTTGAATTTTAATACATGCTGGTGTTCAGCTTGGTTTGGCCTTATGCAGATCACTACATGCTAAAGGATAGAACTGTAAACGTTATACACTTAGAAGTATTATTTGCAATGATAAACAAAACTATATACCTCCAAAGCCAACAAACATGGTTTTAGTCTGCTCCTCTATTTAGGGACTCAAGTGAACTCCGAGTCATGCTCTTTATACAGTTAAATGCTCAATTGCTATTCAATTTCTGTCCAAAAGCGTGATGCAACAATGTCTAAGAACTTTTAATTGACAATTAAACGAGCTTGGACCTATGCAAATGTCTTTCTAGGAAGGAAAGAAAGGCAAAAAGAAAATTTCAAGAGACTTTCTGTACTTCAAAATATAAACTGCTAATTTACTGCAACATTATGATTAGTCCAACTAGTAATGTATTTTAATATACCTTTTCAATACACTTGCCCCCTTCTTTCTTTGAAGACATGATTAAGTTAAGATTAAGGTTACATAGGCACCACTCTGCTTGTATGGGCCATTCATGTTTAAGGTGACAATCATCTATAAGTAAAGGGCTGCACTGAAAAATATTCTGTTATGATTCTGTTTGTATCTGCAGCTTATACACATGCATTGATCATGTATTGAATTGTAAGAAATTTGGCTAACATATTTTCCTTGCTGATCCCAAAATAATGATTCTGACTGTGGAACCCAACTTGCTTCTGTAGCTGAAATCAAACCTTACTAAGGAGAAATTAAAAACAGAAAATGCTGGAGCAACTCAATACATCTGGCAGAAGAAGAGTGATACCAGACTCAAAACATTACCTCTGTTTCTCTCTGTAAAGATACCTGATGAATTTATCCAGCATTTCTTGTTTTTATTTCAGATTTCTGGCATCTACAGTAGTTTCTTTCATCTTATAAAATAGAATCTGGAATTTTGCTTTTATGACTTTTGCTAAACCAGATTGTAACTCCGCTATTAAACTGATAAGGTGGCATGTTAATATGTTCAATTTTAAACGCAGGAAAACATGTAAATACTCAAATTATAAAAGATATTCTAAGGTCAATGTTTTTGTCACTTAGTCATTTTGCTCTTTTATTACTAAAGATTTTTAATTTAATTTGATTATTTGTATTGTTGCATTGTCATAGATTATTTTCTTTTTTTTCTTTCTGCTTTTACACATTGGATTTTATCCAACATCTGGTGACATGATTTAGAAGGTGAGCACATTTGATATAATTTAGTTCTTTTGATACCTAGTATAATTGGATGTCTTGTACTTATATGATTCTTGTTTTTTATGTTATAAAGGGACAAAAAGATATGTATTCAGAATCTCTTCTGTTTGTTGACAAAGTAAATGTAGCAAGGATGTTTTTTACTTGATTTTTACTTCTTTTACTTGATTAAGTTGGGCTGTTATCATTGATTATGGTTCTTCAGTGTTTCTCTTCAGGCAACTAGTAAGAAGTATGTAAAAATCTCACCACCCCTCAAAGTGGTGACTCAATTGTGTTTCACACTTCTCTATAAAATTATTTTCTCCTAGCCCCCAAAAAAACTTAACTAAAATTGGCAACTCTTGTACAGAAATATTGAGCCATAATTTTGCATGGCATAATGCCAGCCTGTTACACAAATTTGGCACAAATAGAGTGTTCTAACTTTTTGACATCAGTTACGATAACCCTAATAAACTCACTGCCTCCGTAGTAAAGGAGATCTTTTTCAAAATATTCTTGGAAGTTATTAGTGCAGTTAACTGCAAACTAAATTTCTCAAACAGTTTTTGAAAAATGTTTGCATTGAATGTGGCATCAGTAGGAGGACCAGCGTTCATTGCCATCTCCACTTGTCCTCGAACAAGTTCTAATGCTGCCTACTTGACAACTGAAGAATTTGACCATTTCCAAAGCGCAATTAAGAATAAGGGCAGCATGTTTCCTTCCCTAAAGCACATTAGTGAATTAATTGGGGTTTTACAGTAGTTCAGAAATTTCACGGTCAGGATTAATGACAGTAGATTTTGACTCCAGACTTTGTAACTAACTAAATTCAAATTCCTCAAGTTCTGTGGTTGAATTTGACTTCATGCATTTGACTATCATAGAATCACAGAATCCCTACAGTGTGGAAACAAGCCATTCAGCCCAACAAGTCCACAATGCCCATCCAAACAGCATTCCTCCCAGACCCATTCCCCTACCCCTGCATAGAGATAACAAGGTGTAGGGCTGGATGAACACCGCAGGCCAAGCAGCATCTTAGCAGCAAGAAAGCTGACATTTCAGGCCTAGACCGTACCCCTGCAATTCCCTTGTCTAACCCACCTGCCCTAAACATCCCTGAACACTATGGGCAATTTAGCATGGCCAATCCACCTACCCTGCACATCTTTGGAATGTGGGAGGAAACTGGAGCACCCAGAGGAAACCCACGCGGTAAGGGGAGAATGTGCAAACTACACACAGACAGTCGCCCGAGGCTGGAATTGCACCCAGGTCCCTGTTGCCGTGAAGCAGCAGCACTAATGACTGAGCCAAAGGGTCGCCCCAACTAATTTATTGTTTAGAGATTTGGATTGCCAGCCTTCTACCATAGGCATTATGCTAACACGTGAACATTTTGAATGAATTTCACCAATATCATAAATGTTTTCTGATGTAACGCGAGTAGACCTCTAGACGTATAAGAAAATGGTTTTGTTTGAACTTCATTATAGAGTTATGCTTTGCTTTCTTTAACTGCTCCAAAAATTTCCAGAAAATTTAACTTATAAAGGGTCCATACTATTGACCGAGGATCCTAACTCTCTGAATTCTAAATAATAAGTTGCCTTCTCTTCCTCCAACGAAAACGAGTAACCACACACTTATCCACATTATACTTCATCTACCAAACTTTGGCTCATCACCTAACCCATTCATATCTATTTGTAAACTTTTTACTTCTTCATTTTAACTTACTTTCCCAGCTATTTTGGTATCTGGAAATTTGGCCACATTTTAATCCCTGCATCCTAGTCATTAATGTAGATTGTAAATAATTGGGGTTGGAGGGCTGAAGTTTGTGACACCCCACTCATAACAACTTGCCAACTAAAAAAAATCTGTTTATCCCAAATATCTGCTTTCTGTCAGTTAGCCATTCTTCTATCCAAGCTAATAAATTACCTTTAACCCCATCTTGCTTGTGTAATAACCCTTTGTGCAGCACCCTCTCCAAAACCCTGAAGTGCCAGGCATTGATCATCACCTGAAAAAAGGATCTACCCATTATCCTTTACATACTACCATCTCTGAATCCTCCCACTGTCTACATTGTGTTCAGGGGGTTACAACTGACTATAAGTGGAACTGGATTAGTCATATAAATACTTTGACTATGAAAGCAGTTCAGAGCCTAGGAATCTTGCAGCGTATATCTATCCTCCTAACTCCAATACCCACCATGTATAAAGCAAAAATCATGAGTGTGATGGAGTACCCCACACTTGCCTGGATGAGTAAAGATCCAACATCACTCAAGTATCAAGACAATATCCAGGACAAAGCAGCCCACTTGATTGACACCACAACCAAAAACAAAACACTCCCTCCGCCACCAAGGCACAGTAGCAGCAGTGTGTGCCATCTACAAAATGCACTGCAGAAATTCACCCTCTTCGGGTAACACCTTCTAAATTCATGGCCATTACTGTATCGAGGGACAAAGGCAGCAAGGCACATGTGAACAACACCATCTGCAAGTTCTCTCCATGCTAGCCAGTGTCATGGCATGGAAATAGACCATCTTCTTTCAGAGTCCTTGGAAAGAAATCCAAATTGATATCACCAAGTGCCAACACTAAATGGAGTGCAACAGTTTCAAAAGGCAGTTCACCAACACCTTCTCTAGGCCAGTTATAAATGGGCAATAAATGCTGACCCAGCAAGCAAAGCCCACAGCCATGAATAATATTTTTAATTGTTTTGTCTTCTAATCGTTTGAATTAAGCTTTGCCCAAATTGGCAAAAACAAAAATATCCAGTTACTGCAATAAATAGTCCATACCATCAGTTTGTGGACATTGTTAAATTATGTATCAATTGAGAGTTTTAAGACTGTATGACTGTGAAACTGTATTCATCCTTAATCCAGAGTTTAATTTTGACAATTTTCTTGCCTAACTTCACTTATCCCTGTCTCTTGATGATTGCAATTATGATAACTTTGAAGTTCCTCCATTTCCCAGGCTTTACAGCAGCAAAAAGTTGTTCGGCTCTTGGAAGGAGGCATTAAGTTCTGCTTGTGGAGTTATAACATTTTATAGCCTATTGCACTTGCACGGTGCTTCTGAAACAGCTATTCACTTAGTATATCATTTCTCTGCAAATATGTATCTAATTCTCTTTTAAAATATGTTATCCAAGTTATCTACCGCTTGTGTTTCTAATTTAACATTCTATGCCCTAATAAACTTCTACTTAGCATAATTCCCTTTCCTTTAGCTCATTCATTTGTTGATGATCTTAAATTTACATTCTCTGGTTACTAGCTTTTTGCAATTTATTTCACAAAAACACTTCATACTTTTGAACATCTTTACCTGTGTTAACTTTTTCAATTTTGGTGAAAATGTTTGCTCCTCCTTTGGATTCTCATCAAAGCTAATGTTTCCAACCATTTGTATTATCTAAGAAAAATTATTTTCTATCATAGCTTTGACAACCTTCCAAAAATTTAGCATTCAAGCTGTATTCCATGTAGCTTAACTATTGGCTTAGACAGATTTATTGTGACCCCCTTCTGTGTCTGATTTACAAAACCTAGGATTCTATACATTTTCTTTAAAAAGTTTATTCTCATCTTCCACTTTTAAAGATTTCTGTTTCTGAACTTCTGAGTCTCTCAATCCCTATCCTTCTAAAGTGATCAGTAAAATAGGTACAGTCAGTCCCAAAATGTTTAAGAATGAGGTGATTGATATTAAAATACTTAAAAGGAAACTTTCAGATATCTTAATTGAGGTAAACCAAAACCAGAGTCCAACAATTATCCTTCTAGGATCCAGAAAGAAATCAAAGACTCCCAACAGTGCAGAAACAGGCCATTTAGTCCATTGAGTCCACACCAAACTTCCAAACAACATCCCACCCAGAGCCACCCCACCACCCTGTCTCTGTAACCCTGCTTTTCCCATGGCTCACCCACCTGGCCTGCACATCAGTAGTCACTATGGAAAACTTATCAAGGTCAGAGCACATAACCTGCTCATCTTTGGACTTTGGAAGGAAACTGGACCACCTGGAGAAAACCCACACAGACAGTCGCCCAAGGGTGAAATTAAACCTGGGTCCCTGGTGCAGTGAGCCACCGTGCTGTCTACATGAAAAAGGAAATTACATTAACCTGCAAAATGATACTTCAAAGTACTAATGAGGCTGGCAGAGTGTCAAACATAATGTGCAGCTTTAGAAGAGCATCAGCTAATGAGGGTAATTACACTATGTATTATTTTTACATTCCTTAATTGAAGATTAAGATAAGATAGTGAGGAATAATCAACATGAAGTTCAAGTAGAACTATTATACTCAGTAAACATCGCTCAAGTCGTCAGGGTGGCCTTTTTGCGTTGAGGAAATACAATGGACGTAGTGCACATAGTCTTAAGGAAAGCTTTTGAGGACATGCCACAGAAGACATAACGAGAGAGAACCAAAATAAAAGACTTATGGAGTAGATAACAAGGCTGATTTTAAAAAATGGAAGGGAGGAAATAGTGGGACCTAAGACAAATATTTCAGAACAGTTTAGTAGCATAGTGACATATCACGTTGTTTAGTTCTGAGACCATTTTATTTACTTCTTATACAAATGGTTTTGCGAACAGTAAGAGAGGAGGTGGTGTCAAAATTTAAAGACAATACCAAATTTGAGGGTGCCTTTTCCAAAAAAAAGTAAGAATTTGGAGCATAAAGTAGGACATTGTGCCCTTCAAGTTTGATCTGGGTTGATCTTCTACCCCAGCTTCATTTTTCAACATTCCTGTATCCCTAACTTCTAAGTTTCTGTTCGTCTTTGATTTGAATGTACTCATTGACTGAGCATCTGCAGGCCTCTTGGACCGTGAATTCCGGATGTTCACAATTCTTTGATTGAAGAAGTTTTTCCTCATTGCAGCCTGAAATAACCGATCCCGTTTTTAAGGACAGGGGCATAATTGTAGACTTCTTTGCCAAAGGAAAGAGTTCTATCAAGCATCTTAAGAATGGTAAATGCTTCAGAGAGATCATCACACTTCCAAAGGCTGGAGAATATAGGTCTAAACTACTCAACCTCTTCCCATCAGACAATTTCCTCACCTCAGGAATTTGTTTACATAATTTCCATTGAACTCTCTGGAAAGCAGACTCATTCTGGATAATCCAAGATGGAGGACAGGAAAAAAATTGGGGCTATCACAGCTGCTCCTTTTTTCAGGAAACAAGGCAGGGCATGTGACGGCATTGTCCAGTGAACGAACATTTTGGGGCCAGTGACCTAATTCTGTTAATTTCAAAGTAGTGACGGAAAAGGATAGACCGGATCTAAAAGTTAATGTTCTAAATTGGAGGAAGGTCAATTTTGATGGTAATAGGCAAGAACTTTGAAAAATTGACTTAGGCGGATGCTCGCAGGTAAAGCGACGGCTGGAAAATGGGAAGCTGTCAAAAATAAGAGAGTCCAGAGAGTATGTTCCTGTTACGGTGAAGGAGAATAGTGGTAGGTGTAGGGAATGTAGGATGACTAGAGAAATTGAGGTTTTGGTCAAGAATGAGAAAGAAGCAGATGTCAGGTATGGACATTGAGTGAATCCTAGAAAAGTATAAAGGCAGTAGGAATATACTTAAGAGGAAAATTAGGACGGCAGAAAGGGGACATGAGATAACTTTGGCAAATAGGATTAAGGGGAATCCAAAGGGATTCTACAAATACATTAACAACAAAAGAGTAACAAGGGAGAGAATAGGGCCCCTTAAAGATCAGCAAGGCTGCTTCTGTGTGGAACCAGGGAGGTAAGGGAGATAGTGAACAAGTATTTGCATCAGTGTTTATTGCGGAGAATGATATGGAAGATAGAGAACATGGGGGAATAAATAGCATGTCTTGAAAAATGTCCTTCTTACAGAGTTAGAGATGCTGGACATCTCTACAAGCATATAGGTGGATAGATCCCATATCCTGTTCAGATGCACCCTAGAACTCTGTGGGATGTGAGAGAAGAGATTGCTGGGCCCCTTGCTGAGATATTTGTATCATCAATAGCCACTTGGCTAATGTGGTGCCACTGTTTTAAAGGTGGTAAGGAAAAGCCAGGAAAGTATAGACCAGTGAGACTGACATGAGTGGTGGACAAGTTGTTGGAGGGAATCCTGAGTGCCAGGATTTACATGTATTTGGTAAGGCAAGGACTGGTTGAAGATTGTCAATATGGTTTTGTGCGTGGAAATATGTGTCATCCTAAATTGATTGAATTTTTTGAAGAAATAGCAAAGATGATTTAAGTTGACAGAGCAATGGAAGTGATCTGTATTGAATTCAGTAACATATTTGACAAGGTTACTCATGGTAGACTGGTTAGCAAGCTTAGATCACATGAATACAGGGAGAACTAGCTATTTGGATACAGAACTGGCTCAAAGGTAAAAGATAGAAGGTGGTGGTGGAGGTTGCTTTTCAGACTGGAGGCCTCCAACCAATGGTGTTTCGCAAAGATCAGAGCAACAACTACTGTTTTTTGTCATTTAGATAAATGGTTTGGATGTGAACATAGAAGGTGTGGTTTGTAATTTTGCAGGTGACACCAAAATTGGACATATAGTGGACAGCAAAGATATTACTTCAGTGTACAATGGGACCTTGATCAGATGGGCCAGTGAGCCAAGGAGTGACAGATGAAATTTGATTTAGATAATTGTGAGGTTCAGCATTTTGGAGAGGCAAATCAGGGCAGGACTTATACATTTAATGCTAAGGTCCTGAAGACATTTGCTAAACAAATAGACCTTGGAGTGCAGGTTCATAGTTCCTTGAAAGTGAAGTCCCAGGTAGACAGGATAGTGAAAGCGGCTTTTGGTATGCTTGCCTTTATTGATCAGTGCATTGACTATAGGAGTTGGGAGGTCGTGTTGTGGCTGTACAGGACATTGGTTAGGCCACTTTTGGAATACTGCATTCAATTCTGGTCTCCCTGCTATAGGAAAGCTGTTGTGAAACTTGAAATTTCAGAAAAAAATTAAAAGGACATTGCCAGGGTTGGAGGGCTTCAGTTATAGGGAGAGGCTGAATAGGCTGGGGCTATTTTCCCTGGAGTGTCAGAGGTTGAGGGGTGACTTTGTAGAAATTGATAAGATTGTGAGGGATGTGGATACGGTGAATAGCCAAGGCTTTTTTCGCCAGGATGGGGTAGTCCGAAACTAGAGGGCATAGCTTTAAGGTAAGAGGGGAAAGATTTAAAAGCAACCTAAGGGGCAACGTTTTCATGCAGAAAGCAGTACTTGTGTGGAATGAGCTGCCAGAGGAAGTGGAGGAAACTGATACAACTACAACATTTAAAAGGTATTTGGATGGGTGTATGAATAGTAAGAGTTCAGAGGGATGTGGGCCAAATTTAGGATATCTGTTCAGCACAGACGAGTTGTACTGAAGGGTCTGTTTCCATGCTGCACTGCTCTATACCGTGTCTTAAGTAAAGAAACCAAAGCTGTACATGGTATTTCAGATGCAGTCTTACAATGGCCATCTACAATTATAGGGTGACTTCTTTAGTTGATATATGTCAGTAAAGGTTAACATGACATTTGTTTTCCAAGTTGTTTGCTGTTTTTGCACATTGACATTCTGTAAATCATGCTCGAGAGTATTCAAGTCTCAGGATAATAACATTTCTTAATCACCTTTTAAAAATATTCTTTCTGCACAAACATAGGTAATTTAACATCTCTCCACATGATGTTCCTTTTGACACTTTCTTACCCATTCATCTAACCTGACTATATCCTTTTGAAACCGCTTTATATCCTCTGACAGCTTACTGTCTATGTAGACTTGCACTGTCAGTGACCCTGAATACATTACTAAACCAAAACTTGGATGCATAAATATGGTCTCCTTATCTAATTCATTCATATATTTCCTATGTAGTTGCGGCCCAAATAAAGGAAACTGCAAAAGGTTTATTGACAGGAAGGGACAATGGGTCTAAATGGCCGGCAATTAGTAAGCATGAATTGGTTCAAATTGATTAAAAACAAGAACAGTCGTTGTTACAATCTGAATGGAGATTGTTTAACAACAGAGAGATTTAAGGATACAGGTTTGCTGGATATGAGAGACGACATCTCGGGTTCTTGAAGAAGTAGAGTTTTTCTAGATTTCATCCCAATTGTGTAGAATGTATCAGTTGAGAAGTAATGATGAATCCATGTAAAATAAATGGTAGGCAGAGTTGCACCACTGAATGCGACATGAACTAAGAACTTGCCTCAGCCTGAAATATTTAATTTTTAACGTTCTAATTGAATAGCAGAAAAGGTTTGTGGGGGGTAGAAACTTATTCTCATTCCTAAGCTCTAATACATCTCAACATCTCCGTTATTTATCTTGTTTTAATAAAATGGTGTTACAAGAGATGTTAGCTTTTGGTCACATATGACAGTAGGTTGTCAATGCTCATCTTAACTCTGTGTTAAGCAATGCCTGGTATGGCTTGGGACCCCACTCTGCCATGGCACCGTCTGCCACATTTGTTGCAGAGGAAGACATTAGGCTGAGAATCTGTACGATCCAATGGTCCCTGTTTACTCTGGGCTATCTTCTGAGCCAACAGAGCATTTTATTTCTGTTTGTCTCTTCCAATGTCCTTCCAAATGGTTAACCTTCAGTGGCCACAGCCGTCAGTGACTATTTTCCTTCTTCTGTTGTCAATGTTAGTGGCTGCCATTTTAAAACCTCACTTGCAGGCATAATTGAAGCAGATTTATGGGCACCCAGAAACTTATGATGCAGTGGCCGAATCCTACTAGAAGATCTTTGGGTATGCAGCTGTCATCCAACTGATGAACTGTGGAGCTGGATGAACACAGCAGGCCAAGCAGCATCTCAGGAGCACAAAAGCTGACGTTTCAGACCTAGACCCTTCATCAGAGAGGGAGATGGGGAGAGGGTTCTGGAATAAATAGGGAGAGAGGGGGAGGTGGACCGAAGATGGAGAGAAAAGAAGATAGATGGAGAGGAGAGTATAGGTGGGTAAGTAGGGAGGGGATAGGTCAGTCCAGGGAAGACCGACAGGTCAAGGAGGTGGGATGAGGTTAGTAGGTAGGAAATGGAGGTGCGGCTTGAGGTGGGAGGAAGGGATGGGTGAGAGGAAGAACAGGTTAGGGAGGCAGAGACAGGCTGGGCTGGTTTTGGGATGCAGTAGGAGCAGGGGACGCAGTTTGCAAATGTCATGCCAATTGTAGATCTTCCAATGGCAGCCACTAACATTGACAACAGGAAAGAAGATAGGCACAGACGGCTGTGGCCACTAAATGTTGATTGTTTGGAAGGACATTGGAAGATCAAAGGGAAATAAAATGCTCTGTTGGCTGAGAAGACAGCTCAGAGTGACCATGGACCATTGGATTGTATGCATTCAAATTATGGAGATTCAAGGTGGATGTCTTCAGCCAGGATTTGCAATCTGAACAAAGCAACATCATTACTGTTCAGGCAACATGTGAGAAGTATATGAAAATCTCACAAGCTCCCTGAACTCATTATTCATTCATGGCTCATACTTCTATGTCAAATAGTTTCCTCCTAGCCCCAAAAGGCCTGATTAAAATTGCTCAAATGCTTTTCTCATGATGCTAAGCTGAAAAATGTATTGATAGTTGTTGCAATCCGTATAGTTATTCTTATCCATGTAGAGAGTCACAATCTTTGCATTGCACATTGCCCCCATCCCTCCAGCAGAGACAGAGAAATTAATGTCAATGCTACAGGAATGCTGGTTTTCTATGTCTGATGAGTTCATGTGAAATGGTATCAGCACCAGAGCTTTGCCTAAAATAAGTGAGTCAATATCTTTGCAATGTACCCCCACAGCAAGCTCTGCTATGTCAAATAGACTTTCTATGAAGTGCTTTATTGGTGACAGTATTCTTCCTACAGTACAACTCAAGGAAGTATTCCTAAAAATAAAACAGACATTTCTGGAGAAACTCAGCAGGCCTGAGGGCATCTGTGGAGAGAATGCAGAGCTAATTGTTCCAGTCTAGAAATCTTCCTTCAAAACAGTGGTATTCCACCTGCCTTTCTAACTCTTGATAGCAGTTGGTGATGACCTTCCCTGCCTTGTTTTTAATGGAGCCTTTTTTTGATGGATCTGTTGCCTTTTTGATCCCTTCATAATCGCCCTTACATTTACTGCATTGAAGAGCGTCTGAATAATCTGGCAGAGTTGTAGTCAGTAATCACCAGTGCAGCAATGGGTATTCTGCTGGACTTTTCTTTGAGCATCTGTTAGTGTATTCGGAATCTTCATGCTTGCACCATTCTTGTGATAAATGAGAGTAGACTGCCTGGTTTCACTGACAGGTTGTATCATGGCGATAATAGTCTTGAATCTGTTCCACTCTTCCTTCCCATATGTTGAGTGTACAGAGACGATGTCTCAAAAGTATGTTCTATTTTGCTTCCCAGGTAGAGGACAGTGACTGATTTGTACCACAATCAATACTGTAGGAACTGTGTATATTGAAAATGCTGTTAAGAAAGTTGCATCTGATGATGACCAGGTCCAACTGGCACCTGTACCCTGATCATGTGGCATGATTTCTTCTGAAAGAAAGTATCAGTTACACCAAGCCAATGGGAGCAGCAAATTTCAAGTCATCTCTGCCTGTTCTCATTTATGCTTAAGGCACAAGGTGGCGCATGATCTGCATCCACTTTTGCATTGAAATCCCCCGTAGATAAAGATGTTTTGTCTTGGTTATTTGACTGAGACCTGTGCAAAGCTCCTCATGGAACAGGCCTTTTGACTCTGTGGTGGAGCACAGTGTTGGAATACTGATACTCATGTGGTTCACTGACCTCGTTTGAGTTTGAGATACGGATGGCTAGAACATATTTTGCAACATCTGTGAAGGAGTTCCATCTTCAAGAGTATTAAATTCCTTATAGCAATGCTGATACTTTGCTCGCATGTTTCCTCTGAATTCTTCTTTTGAAAATGAATGTTAATGATTTACTTCAATAATGTGTTCCAAGTAATCTTACTCTGTGGCAAGAAGTTATGGCAATGTCAAGCTTATCAAGTTCCCTGTCAAGATCTCGTGTCTTGCACATATTACTGAGCAGCTGCAAGTTGACTGTCAGTCTCTTAGGTACAGTTATAAATGTTCCAGTTAGGGCTTCAAATTAAATATTGGGGGTGGGTTCAACGCATGGAAAATTATAAAATCTAATGTAAAGGGAAACAATAGGTTTGCTGTTTAGTGGCAGGCTGATTGTTACCTGAAAACTAGATTAGATTCTCTACAGTGTGGGAACAGGCCCTTTGGCCCAACAAGTCCACACCGCCCCTTAGAGCATCCCACCCAGACCCATCCCCCTATAACCCACACACCCCTGAACACTATGGGCCATTTAGCATGGCAGATCCACCTATCCTGCATATCTTTGGACTGTGGGAGGAAACCGGAGCACCCAGGAGGAAACCCACGCAGACACGTTGAGAACATGCAAACTCCACACGGACAGGTACCCAAGGCTGGAATCGAACCCGGATCCCTGGTGCTGTGAGGCTGCAGTGCTAACCACTGAGCCACCGTGCCACCCTAATAAAAGGGACAGAATGTGTGAGTCTCGTATTATACCATGGAACCAAAAAAGTGTAGGGAAATTTGATAGAAGAACATATTTAAACACTTTGTATCTCAATGCATGAAGCATTTGGAATAAGTTAGCTAAACTGACAGCACAAATCGAGGTTGATTTCATAGCAATTATGTATACAAGGAAAAACTGGGAACTTAACATTCAGTGATATATGACTCTCAGATCACAGAAAGGGTAGAAAAGGCATTGGGGTAGCTCTGTTAATAAGAGACAAAATGTCGATAGTTGTGAGAGATGATCTAGACCTGGATGATGCAGAGGCCATTTGGAAGATTAAAAAATTGCAAAGGAGAAATGACAATGCTAACAGCAGTGTACAGACCCCCAAAAAGAGTACACTTTGGAAAGAATATAAATCAACAAATAATAGCAACATGTAAAAAGAATCAAGCAATAATTATGGATGAGTTTAATTGTCATGTTGGCGGGATTAATGAAATTGGAAAGAGTAGATATAATGACAAATTCATTGAGTGTGTTAGGGACAATTTCCTGGAGCAACAAGCCAATCAGGGAATAAGCTATTCTGGATCAGTTAATGTATCATGAGGCAAGCCTCATAAATGATCTCCGAGTAAAAGATCACTATAGAATTTAATGTTCAATTTGAGAGTAAGAAAATTGGGTCAGAAGCAACTGTGTTTAACTTATCTAAAGGGAATTACATTGAAGTGAGGATGGATTTGGCTAAAGTGGACTGGGTGACTAGATTAGCAGGAATGACAGTGAAACAGTGGCAGACATTAAAGGAGGTTATTAATAACTTTCAGCAAAAATACATCCCAGTAAGGAGGAAAGATTTTAAGAGATAATTAAAAGGACTGTGGTTGACTGAAGAAGATAAGGAGATTATTAAGTTGAAAGAAAAAATGTATAAGGAGGCCCAAAGTCAGTGATAACCATAAAGACTGAAATAAAATCAGAATCCAACAAAGAAGGACTAAAAAGGTAATAACACTGGCATCTGTCTGACAATGTGTAAAATTGCCAGGGTATATCCTGTACACAAAAACAATATGTAATAACCTGCTCACAATGCCCAGTTTGGATTCCACCAGGGTCACTCACCTCCTGATCTAATTACAGCTTTGGTTCAAACATGGTCAAAGATGCTGAATTCCAGAGATGAGGTGAGAGTGATAACCTTTGATGTCAAGGCCACATTCAACTGACTGTAGCATCAAGGAGCCATACCAAAACTGGAATCAATGAGAATCGGGGGGGAAACTCTGCCCTGGTTTGAATCATGCCTGGCACATTTGAAGATGGTTGTGATTGTTGGAGGTCAGTCATCTTCGCTCCACAACATCTCCTCAGAAGCTACTCAGGATGGGGTCCTAGGCGCAACCACCTTCAGCTGCTTTGTCAATGACCTTCCTCCATCATAAGGTCAGAAGTGAGGATGTTTGCTGACGATTGCACAATGTTCAACACCATTCGTGACTTCTTAGATACTGAAACAGTGCACGTTAAAATGCAATAAGATATGAACAATATCCAGATTTGGGCTGACAAGTGGCAAGTAACATTCGCTCCACACCTCCAATAAGAGGCAATGTAATCATTGCCCCTTGACATTCTGTGGTGTTACGACCGGTGAGTCTCCCACTATCAATGTCATGGGTGTTACCATTGACCAGAAACTCATCTGTACTTGCCATATAAATACTGTGGCTACAAGAGCAGATCAGAGGCTAGGAATATTGCAGTGAATAACTCACCACCTAGATCTCCAAAGTTTGTTGACTATCTACAAGACACAAGCCAGCAGTGTGATGGAAGATACCCCACTTTCCTGGATGTGTGCAGCTCCAACAACTAAAGATGCTTGATGCCATCTGGGACATTGCAGCCTACTTGATTGGCACCCCATGCACAAGCATCCAGTCCTTTCACCACCGACTTGCAGAAAAGAAGTGAATATACTGTAACCAAGTTTCAGATAACACAAAAATAGGTGGAAAGGCAGGTTGCAAGAGGGATTCAAAGTTTACAAAGAGATATTGGTAGGTTAAGTAAATGGGCAAAATGTTGGTAAATAGAGTAATAATGTGGGAAAATGTGAAATAGTTCATTTTGGAACAGAGAGCAAAGGAACAGAACATCATTTAAATTGAGACATTCTGCAGAAAGCTGCAACACAAAGGGATTTGAGATTTGTACACAAAGCAGTGAAAGCTGGGATACAAGTGAGCAGGTAATCAGGAAGGCTTATGGAATGTTTTCCCTTATTTCAAGGGGTTTGGAATATATGGGTAAAGAAGTCTTAATGCAACTGTACAAGGTGCTAATGAGACCATTTCTGGATACTGTAAGCAGTTTTGGTCTCCTTATTTAAGGAAGGATAGTGTTTCTTTGGAGGAATTTCAGGGAATGTCCGCTAACGTGATGTCTGGTTTGGAGGGATTGTCTGATGATCAGATGCTAATCAGGTTTGGACTCTAATCACTGGAGTTTGGAAGAATGAGAGGCAACCTTGTTGAAGCATAGAGGATTCTTGAGGGGCTAGACAGGATAAATACTGAGAGGATATTTCCCCTTATGGGAGAGTCCAGAACCAGAGGGCATAGATCGAGATAAGGACGAGATAAGATTGAGCGAAGCAGGAATTCCTTCACTCAAACAGTTGTGAGTTTTTGGAAATCATTGTCACAGAGAGTGTGGGGGCAGAATTCTTGTGGTTATTTAAGATTGGGATAGGCTCTTGATTAGTAGAGGAATCAAGGATAACCGAGAAAAGGCAGGAAAGTGAATGTTAGGAATGTTGGATCCCCATGATCGTATTGAATAGTGGAGCAGGCATGAAGGTGCCAAATGGCCTACTAATGTTCCTATTTCTTATGGTCTTATTGAAGAATTGGCATCTATTTTGCTTTTTGTTTATTTGCCCTTTGCAGTAGATTCTGTTTGCTTATTAAGCAGAAACTATAAGCTCCAAGAACCCAGTTGTCTGATCATGGTAGCACAGCACTACTGGTTGGGCAATACTCAACTTGAGTTTGATACTGTGTCAGCAGCAGGTCACAGTCGTACGTCCCTTCATTAGGAACAGCCATGTGCGCCCATTCTGTGTGAAAATTAGGTTAGGCTTATCACAAATAACACTTACCTTCTGTGTTGTGTTTATGTTGTACAACAGAACTGGAGAGCCCTGTTCAGGATAATCCTGGGCAAGATATTTGGAGAGCATACACTGCACTCTCTCAATTCCACCCCCCCTCCCCTATACCCGTTCCCCCCACCTTTACTCTAAAGGAATGCATTGTATGTTTAATAATGACTTTATTGAAGAAGTTGTTAGAAAAATAACATGTTTAGACATCCGTCCATTTTTGAACACCACTCCAGAGTTTTTTTCAAGATTTAGTAACTTGCCATTGCACTCTCCTGAGATGTCTACAAGGAGTGAAGCTATTTGCCCATAGCTGTGAGTTTGATTCATGAGTGTCAGAATGTGCCCATGCTAATGAGCCAGCAGTTTGCATAACTGGGCACCATATCCTTCGAGATCCTCTCAAGTTTTAGTCTGGTACTGCAAGGGAGCGAAGTATTACCATTGGAGCCATGGCTGAGGCCTTGCTGATGCATAGGCTGTGTCTTGACAGGGTAAGACTGGCACACTGGGCTCTCTTTTTGCACATTGCTATTAGCTAACAGTATAAGCTGAAAAGGAGATGCAAACTAGCACGCATAAGTGAAAAACATGCGAACTCTTTATACCCAGAAACTAGACACATCATGTCAGTCTATTGGGAACATAATGCTGTCAATATCTAAAATACACTTATTTTCATGGTGTAGTTACCAAGTGTAGCAATATTACACTTAACAAATGTGCTGCATTTTTTTCCTATTATCTCTATATTTTTATTATTATTAATAACCCAACTTGATCTTCTTGATAAATTGATGATTCACTTTCTGAAAGTATTCAGCTTAGCCCGGGAGAATAACAAAATGTCAAAATTTTACTAATTTAGCTTTATTTCCTGAGTTCAACAATCTTATACATATGCTCATAATTTTAACTGCTTACATTTTATTTCATTAAGTTGTTAAATTGAAGAAATAGTAATGTGGAGATGTTTGTGATTTTGCTATGTCAGAGACGAGTTAGTGAGTATTGAGTGAAATAAGCTTCACAGTCTTTCTTTTCTCATACTAAAGTGGGGTGAATACAAAACCAAAGAATTTTCACACTACGTGACGGAGTTATTTAGGTAACATCAGGTTATGCCACTTCTGTGAAGAGAAAATAATAACAAAGATTTGCAATAGCAGTGACTCCCAGGCCCCCACTTCCAGGTCATTCTAATGCATTTTCTTTTATTTCATTGAATACTGATACTCTTGAACTTTCCCCTTTGATCATTCTGGCAGTTTCAAACAAAAGGGTGGTTTCTTAGATTTCTGCTATGTGCGTTACACCACATATTTTGATTTGTCTTTAGTCTTAAATGACTGCATATTTTTAAGATTGACAACTTGGGTTGTGATTTCATTTTGATTTTGTTTTCTTTGGTTGCCTTATGGCCGATTTTACAAATGATCAACGTTAAAATTTGCACTTCACATCTGCTATTGTAATGTTAATGCTGGTCAAGGTTGGAGGCATTTGCACAAAAGTCCAAGTGTAAAGTGAATATTGTGTGAGAAGGGCTCACACGTTTATTTATGCATTTGTCTCTCAAATCAGTGGAACCTCTCCTCTGGCTTGCCTTAACGCCATGCTACATACCAATGCTCGTGTGGAAGATGGAGCTTTCTGTCGAATTCCAGGAAAGATGGGTCTTTATGCTCTTAAAGTAAGTAAATATGTAAGATTTGTTACATTTCTAATGTTTTAATATCACTAAGAAATAGGAAAATGTTGGTTTTTATGTCTTCAACTAACATGATAAAACACAGATGCACACAAGAGACAAAAGACATATTACTTTTAATGTTATTGTAAATAGAGAAAATAGGTATGTTTTATTTCATCACATTGTCATAGAGACTTTATCCCTTCTGATTTGTTTTGAATAGATTGTTAACTAAAGTCATTTTAAAATCCATTTGTTACCATTGTGTCTTCAAAATCAAGTATCAATTCAATTCATTTTCTGATTAATGATCATTCAGTCTTCAAATTCTATATGAAGATATAGCATATGATTGTTTCAGTTTTATAGATTAAAACTTGACTAAGATCAAACTCAATTGAGGGTGTTTCATGAGGGCAAGGAATTGTGTATCAATTGTTCACATTGATTAAGCAGCAGAAATGGTGAATTTTCAAGTCTCACCAGTCATTTTCAGGTGGAAGACCTGCACGTGCATCATGTCATTTCAACTCTGACATATCAATATATTTCCTTTACAATATCCTTCTTTGAAGTATAAGACTCCAATACACCAGGAGAACTGTCACACTTATGCATTTATAATATCAGTTGAGTGGACAGTCACAGTTTCACATTGTAACTGATATATTTGGTCTTTAATAGTGCAGCAATCAAAAACAACTTGCATAGCCTCTTCAATATAGCAAGTGTCTCAAGGCATGCATCTTAGGAAAATGTACCAAACCAAAGTGTCAAGATAATCTACATGCTCAAATCTTGTCTTCCAGCTTGAACCACAATATATTGATTCAGAGGCAAGAGTGCTCCCAATTGAAGTAAACTGGCATTTCATTGCACTTGGCTTGAAATGCAGGATAAAGTCGCCAACAGTAAATAAGCCTGCAGTCAAATATTGATTCCCTAGGATGTCTGATACTGAAGGTGTTAGTCCAATACCAATCTCTCTGTGCCCATGTAAATTTGTCAGTTGTTACGGTGTAAGTCGTAATTATTACGTGAAAAAGTGAAATGAGGACAAATGTTTCACTGATGAAAATTAATTTCTGGATTGGAAGTAATTATTGTAAATTTAATAGCTTTTATCTGGAACAGAATGTACTGTTATCTGTATAATCATTGAAACTGTTCAGCCTTATTAATACAGAAAGATTTATATTTCTCTCTATAGTCTGGATATTAATATTGCTAACTGGAATTGAAGATGAAAATTATTGCTGTGAGCTGATACTGATAAACTTATCACAGTTCAATGTATTCATAAATATACAAGAGATATATGTCAAAAATAACCCACATGTTTTGTATGCGGAGCAAACCTTAACAAGATGTACACCAAGGTTTAAGGTTGTCAAGCTGCCTAATGCTCAAACAAAACATGATTGTTATATTATTTTATAGTAAAATGCTTTGTAAAAAGAATATGTGACCACTTTGTAACTGATTTTTTTTATCTACAGAAAGATGAATTGGTAATGTCAGCAGAGGGGGTCATTGATTTGGAGTGCGAATCAGATTTAGACAGCTGTGAAATGGCTGAGACAAACAACAGTAATGGAGAGGAAAATGGAGGTATGTGGAGTTTTCAGTAATTTTGGATATGATGCTGTGTAGTTTGCAAATTGAGAAGGTGGGCTTTTGACATTTGTTAGATTCAATTTAGAAACAATGAATAATTCAGAGTAGGTTTATGTAGTATACACCCTACTGTTAAATGCTCTTATGGACTGCATCTAGCAACGCATTCTGTGAGTGTAGTGTAAATGTGTTTAGTTCCATTTAGTAGGTATACCATTGCAGGCAGTAATGTGTTGAATATATTTCAGAATGTTAGAGTAAATGTTTCAACTGATGCTGTCATTCTTTAACAATTTAAATTTTGAAATGTAGCTTTTACATAATTTATATTATACCATCATTTCACATGATAAACACTTGATACAGTGAGTTTCCTTATATGTGTCTGGAGTTATTTTTCAATATTTGAGTCAGATTGCAGGATTAATAAAGAAAGCCCTGGGGTATATTGATTGATTGTTTGAACTATAAAGACTGTGATAGTTTTTCTTTCAATAGCAACTTTCATTTATGGTATAAAGCACTCTTAATCTAAAAGATATCCCAAGGCACTTCACAAATAGATGTAAGGAAAACAGATGCCAAATTGTAGAAAGGGCTGAGATGGAGTGACTGAAAGCTTGGTAAAAGAGAAGTGTTTTAAAGGTGGAGATTTAGATGGGACAAAGATTCACAAAATGAAAACCTAACTCCAAACTACTCCAACCTACCCACTTCTGGTTTGCTGGAGATGAATCAAATGAACAAATAATTAACATTTAGGTGATGGGTCAGTCAGTCAATAAAATATTTTACGGAAAGTGCATCCTTTTATTTTCAGTAATGCTTTTTTTAAATTTCTATAAGCCAGGTTTACAAGCAACCAGCAAAACCTGGCAGATCCAGGTAAGAAGGGCAATATCTATGAGAGAAGTACCTCCTCTGCCAGCCCACCAATCATATCTTCTAAAAAAACCAACAATGTTTAATTCCCCAACTTTTCCCCTTCACCAACATAGAAAACAGCAACAGGAGTAAGCCTTTCAAACCTGCTCTGCCATTCAATATGTTCATGACTGATGATCCTACTCAGTGTCCTGTTCCTGCTTTCTCTCCATATCCTTTGATCTCTTTAGTCCTAAGAACAATATCTAATTCCTTCCTGAAAGCTTTCAATGTTTTCATTTCAAACTGCAGAAAATTTCAAGGCTCACCACTCTCTGGTGAAGAAATTTCTCATCTCAGTCCTAAATGGCCCACCCTGTACCCTTAAACTGTGGCCCCTGATTCGTGAGTCCCTGATCATTGAGAACATTCTTGATGACTATGTTGACTGGCCTCAACCTCCACCTCCTGCCAACTGTTCTTCAGCTGTTCTGCAACCTGATGAACAGGTTGGGACTCAGACCATCTGGCTGACTATTAGGCAGGAAACTTGTTGAGCTAATTCAGAATTGCAGTTACATTTATGGGTTTTGATTGATGGCAGGAACCAAAGTGAGAATGTTATAATCAGTAAGGAGTTTGTCCTGGATATTCTAGTCAGGATGGGAAATCCAATTTCTGGACCTGATCGGATTAAAAATTGACTTCTTAGCTTTAAATGGCTTCTGCAGTGGAAACGCTTAGAAAGGAATGCCCTATTATGAAAAGTATGAATCCTTGAACCTGGCAGCAAAGAAGATTTTCATAAACACCACATCCCCTTTTGTAGCACTTAATAGTTTGGAGTTTAAATGTCCAATAGGCATTTGACAAGCAACTGTCAAAGGGTAAGAATGTAAGTGCATGCATGTATGTATGTGAGTGGGAAATGGGGGCTTAGAGTTCTTGTTGGGTGAGTGGAATAGGGTGCCAGATGGGTAGGATATTCAGGTAAGTGGATTGAGTGGATGAGTGCTTAGGATAAATTGGGTTTTAGACAGGGGAATGTTCAGGTTGCGTGAGACGTATCAGGTTGGGTTGTGAGGAGCATTTGGTGTGGTGGGGATAGGTATGTGTAGGGTCAGTGACTAGTTAAGCAAGCATCAGGGGTCAGAGAACATCAGGTTGGCATCAAGGGTGATGTAATTGTGGGTGTCATTTGAGAGCTATGAGCTCAGTTTATTAGTTAGCCAGAACTGCGAAAAAAAGACACATTTTGTTAAAGATTTTGTTTTTTGCACATATCAGCAAACTTTGCATGCAAACTAACAAAGTAAAAGGAAAATAACTTTCATATATGTCAGGACAATTATTTTATATAAGTTCTATTCCAAGCTTAAACTTAAGTGTGTCAGAACTCTCCAAATTCTTTGACTTAAATAGATATTTTCCAGCATGTTCCAAATGCCAGGGAATTGCTGATTGGGATCTTCTATTCCCTCAGCAATTCTCATCAAGTCAACTGCATAATGGATTCCAAATATTCCTTATACATGTTGCCGCTGCAGTGACTCTCTAGACATCACATTATCAAGGCAATTAATGATTGTTGTCATGGATGTTTTGGCTAAAATGGCAAAGAACAAACAATCAACAGGGATAGACGGTGAAGGAAGTCCTCAGAGGCTAGTATGCCATCACCAAGTCACCATTTATTTGCATATAAACAGCCCTTGACTTTAGTACTGCCTCATTCAGAGTCAGATACGAGAGTGTCAGTTTCTCTGACCACTTACCCTTTTTATATGTCAGTCACAGCTCCCTGATTGGACCAGATTAACAACCGTAATCACAGAACTCATATTCTATGATGTCCACCAGGCTGACATTGTCACAATCACAACAAATGGCCTGTATGCTAGGTTCTGAAAGGGTTTCAGAATAAAATTAGTGAGGCACTAACAAACATTGCCAAGGAGTGAGAGGACACTGGAAATGTACAATGAAATTGAAAATGGGTCTCAGAAATGACTATGAGAAATAACACAAACAAATCAGCTCAAGTAACTGCTACCCAGTAGTCTTGCACCAATTCAGTCTAAAAGTGGAGTTGCAGATAGATAGGATAGTGCAGAAGGTGTTTGGTATGTTTGTCTTTATTGGCCAGTGCATTGAGTATAGTAGTTGTGAGGTTATGTTGTGGCTGTACAGGATGTTGGTTTGGCCACTTGGAGTGTTGCATGCAATTCTGGTGACCCTGTTATAGGAAAGATGTTGTGAAACTTGAAAGAGTTCAGAAAAGATTTATAAGGATGTTGCCAGGGTTGGAGGGTTTGAGCTATAGGAAGAAACTGGATAGGCTGGGGCTATTTTCCCTGGAGCGTTAGAGGCTGAGGGGTGACCTTTTAGAGGTTTATAAAACCATGAGGGGAGTGGATAGGGTAACTGGGCAAGGTATTTTCCATTGTGGAAGGGGGAGTTAGGAAACTAGAGGGTATAGATTTAAGATGAGAGGAAAAAGATATAAAAGGGACCTAAGGAGCAACTTTTTCACACAGAGGTTGGTGTGCCTATGGAATGAGATGTCAGAGGAAGTGGTGATGCTGGTATGATTACAACATTTAAAAGGCATTTAAAAGGTATATGAATAGGAAGGGTTTAGAGTGATACAGGCCAAGGGCTGGCATATGGGACTAGATAATTTAGGATATCTGGTCAGCATGAATAAGTTGGACCCAAGGGTCTGCTTCCATGCTGTTTATCTCTTCAAGTCTATTTACCATAAGATATACAACCTTGAGCAAGTAGCAGAAGTTGGAAAAGTTCACGGCTTGGCCTGTTCACCTCAAGACAAAGTGCAGGATATTCATTGTTGGTTGTGGGTTTGAGGTGACAGTGATAGATGTGCTCTGCATTCAGGGCAGCCAACTCAGTAAAAAGTTTGAAGCTAACCATTGGGCTGAAAAGGGTGGGGTGGTTGTTTAAAAGGCCCACCTGTGCTGTGGGACTTTAACCCTATTATAATAAAATGCCTTCCAGTCCTCACCCCTTATACCACCTCACACCCATGCACTCCTTCTTTCCTAAACCTACTCATATACCGACCCATCCTATGGTCTGTCATGATCTCCATGCCAAGCAATGACACTTCTGTGCCCATTTAAACTGTTTGGATGATGTAACCACAGTAAAATGTACTGCAAAATGTTATTCATCAATAACTTTCCATTTTTTGGGAAAAAACTTAGTGCAACTCAACAAAAATGTTGAATCATTCAGACTGTTTAAATCATCAGTAGAGCTCAAGCAAGGACCCAAGTGTTTCAACACAATGATGGATATCCGACCTCTCAACCAACCGTTATTGCGTATTTGTTATGAGAATGTATACAATGCTTATTTGCACAAGGTGAATTGAACTTAAGTTTATTCAGTTTCAATTATTGACCCTTTCAGTTACCTAGATGGTTGAAAATTTTATTGGGCTGCAGTGATAATTTTTTTAAGAAATTGGTAAGTTATCATATGTGACTTTTTAGTTTTTTGTATAACCTACTGTCCACACCCAATGGATCGGAGTAAGTTCTGGTGTCCTGCCATATGCAGTTGTGAATGTTGTGCACAAGTAAACAACTCACTGGAGGAGGTGGTTTCCACAAATATCCTCATCCTCAATGATGGAAAAGCCCTGCACATCATTGCGAAAGATAAGGCTGAAGCATTAGCAGCAATCTTCAGCCAGAAGTGCTGAGTGGATGACCCATGCTGGCATCCTCCAGTGGTCCCCGGCATTACAAATACCAGTCTTCAGCCAATTTGATTCACTCCACCTGATATCAAAAAGCAGTTGGAGGCACTGGATACTGCAAAGGCTATGGGCTCTGACAACACCCTAGTAATAACAGTGAAGATTTGTACTCCAGAACTTGCCACTCCCCTACCAAGCTGTTCCAGTACAGTTACAACACTGGTATTTAACCGACAATGTTGAAAACTGCCCGGGTATGGCCTGTACATAAAAAAGACGAATCCAACCCAACAACTTACTACCCATCAGTCTACTCTCAATCATCAGTAAAGTTGTGGAAGGTGTCATCAGCAGTGCTATCATGCAGCACGTGTTCAGCAAAAGCTGGCTGAGTGATGCCCAGTTTGATTCTACCAAGGCCACTCAGCTCCTGCTGTAATTACAGTTTTGATGCAAACGTGGATAAAAGAGATGAATTCCAGAGATGAGGTAAGAGTGATAGTCATTGACACCAAGGCTACATTCAACTAAGTGTGGCATCAAGGAACCCTAGCAAAACTGGAATCATTGCTTATCAAGAGGCAAACTCTCTGTTGGTTAGAATCACACCTGGCACATAGGAAGATGGTTGTTGATGTTGGAGGGCGATCATCTCAGCTCCAGGTTAACTCTGCAGGTGTTCCTCAATATAGTATCGTAGATCAAACCATCTTCAGCTCCTTCATCAATAACCTACCTTCCATCCAAAGGTCAGAAAGTGGAATTGTTCACCTACAACTGCACAATGTTCAGCACCATTTGCAACTCCTCAGATGCTGAAGCAGTCCACGTACAAATACTACAAGATCTGGAAATATCTAGACTTGGGGCTGAGAAGTGGCAAATAATATTCATGCCACACAAATGCAAGGCTATGATCATGACCAATATGGGACAATCTAACCACTGCCCTTGACATTTAGTGGTGTTCATTAAATCCCACATTGTCAGATCCTGGATTGCTATTGACCAGAAGCTCAACTCATATTGCCACATAAACACAGTAGCTCTAAGAACAAGTCAGAGGTTAAGAATATTGCAGCGAGTAACTCACATCCTGACTCCCCAAAATCTGTTGATCATCTACAAAGCCCAAGCCAGGAATGTGATGGAATACTACCCACTTGCTTGGTTGGGTGCAGCTCCAACAACACAGCTTGACACCATCCAAGACATACCAGCCTGTTTGATTGGCACTCACTTACAAGCTCCACTCCCTCTATCACCAACTCTCAGTAGTAGCATTGTGTACTATCTATAAGATGCACTGCAGAAATTTACCAAAGATCCTCAGAAAGCACCTTCCAAACCTATAACCCCTTCCATCTGGAAGGACAAAGGCAAGGAATATGCTGGAATACCACCACCATCAAGTTCCCCTCCAAGCCGCTCATCATGCTGACTTGGAAACGTATCAATGTTGCTGGGTCAGAATTCTACAATTCTCTCCGTAATAGCATTGTGAGTCAAACCACTGCAGATGGACTGCAGCAGTTCAAAAAGGCACCTCACCACCACCTTCTCAAGAGCGGTGAGAGATGGGCAATAAATGCTGGCCAGCCACAAAAATCCCACAAAAATGAATAAAAATCTCTACTGTACTTACTGCTTCAATACATTATATAGTGCGTGAATGAGCATATGATATCATGAAGAAGAGGGTAGGGCAAAATCGTTTGACATGGAGGTACTAACAACCATAAAGGGCTGCTTTAGGGATGTAACCTGTTATGGTATCGTATGAGGGACGCCGACTTTCAAAGTGATTATTCATGCAGATTATGGTTCACAATAGCTTTGAGGTACCATGAACCATGAGCCCTTTAAAATGCTAGTCCTGTTCTATCAAAGTTGTCTGTTTGCAATGTAACAGTCTGAGAAGAGTGTCCTGCAATCCGCACCGTGGTGGAACAGCCTGGGAAGAGTGTCTTGGATTCAGCATCATGGTGAAGTAGTCTGGGAAGATTGTCCTAGAGACAGCATTGCAGTGAAGCAATCCAGGAAAATTGCCCTGGAGTCAGCATCATAGACAAGCAGCCTGGGAAGTGTGTGGTGCAATGAACTTCACAGTAAAGCAGTCTGGGAAGAGTGACCTGCATTTGCAACTTATTGTTCAAAAAAACAATAAAGGTGCCATCACAGAAAACCTGCAAATTTATTGGCTCAAGTGTTAACTTTATGGAAGTTTACCTAAGGAGTTGGAGAAACAGCAGGAACTGTGAGGGGCAGTGCAGAGCGAGGATATATGAATCAGGGCTGAGGCTTGAGACCCACATCACTTTGGGAGTTGAAGAGGCAGCGGGAGTTTTTAGGAACCTGCTTGTGCTAAGTAAGAGAGTGGGAACAAAAAAGCATGACATCAAGGAAAATATCAACTTCATTGTTTGGTAAGAAACCATTGTTACGAATTGTCTACAAATTACTGCAAATTAGAAAAGTGCATTTTTTGAACAAGTAGTTATATTTTAATTTAACCAAAGAAGTTAGGCCAATCTAATAAGGTATTAATGGCAATGGAAGGGAAGTAAGATTAAGACTTAAAATAGGGCCTTCAAAGGCTTAAGACAAAAACTTTGCATTGCTGCACAAGTTTTTAGAGTGAAACAAGGTCCCTAGCATGGTTAATGTTCTTTTCAGGGAGCAACTAAGAATCTTGATCTAAAGAGAAGTCATGGTAGCAGAGCTCACACTTATCATATGCCTGTCCTGCACTGTGTGGGAAGTTGTGGACATTTCTAGCATGCCTGGTGACCATCAGTGCAGAAAGTGTGCCCAGCTATAGCAACGGGCCAGTCGCATTTCTGAGCTGTAGCTGGACACACTTGCTGCAATGTGAGGGATCTGAGGTGTTGAGATTGTTGTGAACAGCATGTTTATTGAGATGGTCACATTGCAGGCAAAGATTGAACAAGCAGGAAAAGGATTGGCAATTATTAGGTAGAGTGGAGGATAGCAGGTAGTGTAAGACACACCTGTGGCCATCGCTGTCGTTAATGTGTATACCATCTTGGACTCTCGGGGAGGAGCGACTTCTTGTGGGATAGTAGTGGAAGTACCATGGCACCATGCATAGATCTGGTGCAGAAAGGGGAGGAAAAGAAGAGCAGAGCTATAATGTCAGGGGATTTAATATTAAGGAAAACAGACAAGTGTTTCTGCAGCTACAAAAGAGACTGTGGGATGGTATGTTACCTTCCTGATGTCAGTGTCTTATTGTGGTTACAGGACATTTTGAAAGAGGAGGGTGAAAGTCAGAACTGGTTTATAATGGCACAAATGGCATATGTAAAAAAAAAATTGTATATGCAGAATATAGGGAGTTCGGATGTAAATTTTAGAAAAGGATCTCACAGCCAGTAATTGCAGTAGGGATTCAGATTCCTTGGACATTGAGACCAATTATGGGGAAGGAGGGACCTGTAAAATCAGAATCAGTTGCATCTGAGCAGGATCCTGACCCTTGAGCAGTGTTCGCTACTGCTGTCATGGAGGATTTAACCAGGAGTGGCAGGGGATTGGGAGGCGACCGGAGAGACAGAAAAGAGAGAACCAAGGATAAAAACAAAAGACAGAAAGGTAAGAAGCAAAAGGGGAAGGCCGAAAAAAAATGAATGTTGAGAAACAAATGGGGCCGTGGTGCAAAATAGATTTAAGATGACTAACAAGGTTAAAAAAAAACAATCTAAAGGCAATGCGTCTTAATTCGCAGCGAATTCACAGTAAGGTAGATGAATTAACGGCACAAATAGATATAATAGTTATGGTATTGTTGCAATTCCAGAGACGTGGCTGAGGGTTAGCAAGGGTGTGAACTGAACATCCAGGGATAGTCATTATTTAAGAACAATAAACAAAAAGGGAAAGGAAGTGGGTGGTCATTGTTAGTAAGGGATTAACCAATGCAGTAGTGAGGAAGGATGTTGGCTCAGAAAATTGCAATGTGGAATCTTTATGGATGGAGATAAGAAATATAAGGGAAAGCATTAAATGAGAAATCAGAGATACAGGCAATACAGTACAATCATGGGTGACTTTAATTTGCTTATAAAGTGGATTAACCATACTAGCAAAGGTATTGCGGAGGACGATTTTTTTTTAGACCTATAAATTGAGGAAACAGCCAGAGAACAATCTGTTCTAGACTAGGTGCTGTGCAATGAGAAAGAATTAATTAACAATCTTCTTGTGCGGAATCCCTTGGGGAAGAGCAACCACAATATGATAGATTTCTTCACTAAGATGGAGAGTAAAGTAGTTGAATCTGAAACTAAGGTTTTGTATCTAAATAAAGGGAACTATGAGAGAATGAGGCACAAATTGGCAAGGATGGTTTGGGGAACATTCCAGAAGGGGTTGACGATGGATAGGCAATAGTTCATATTTAAAAGGACGTATGTGAATTACAACAATTATTCATTCCTGTCTGGCACAAAGGTAAAAGCAGAAAGGTAGCTCAATCATGACATTCAAAAGAAATCAGAGTTAAGATTAGATCAAAGAGGAGTTGTACAAAATTGCCAGAAAAAATAATAAAGTGTCAGGTCTGGGAGCATTTCTGAATTCAGTGGACAAGATGTTTAATCAAGAGGAGAAATGTAGAGTCTGACATTACGATTGAAGGGCACATAGAAACTGACTGTAAAAGACCATACAAGCTGGTCTTTAAATAGTAACAGTCCAGCATAGTCTGCAGACTGCCACAGAAAAGCGGAAATGAGAAGACTGCAGAATGGAATAACAGCACCTTTCAACACTTTTGTTTACAAGCTCACACCCCATCTTTGCTACGAGTTTGAATAAATCTCATAAATAGAAAATTTACAAATAAAAAGGACTTCAAAGCACCATTGCACCCACTGTGGAAAAAGGACTAATTGCAGTTTAAGAGGTACTGTGAGGAGAAGAACGTCTAGCTCAGCTGAAACTGCCACTGGATTGCAAGATCAACATCGGATCATGTAATTCATTAAATTGTGAACATTAACATGTTTTTCCCAATTCCAATCACCACACCATCTCCCAACCTCCACCCACATGCTCTGTTTCTTTGTCTGTGTATGTGTGTGTGTGTGTGTTCATGTTTGACATGAGATTAGGGATGGGTTTTACCATTTGTTAATATATCCAGTGAAACTAGCTCCTTAATTTTGATTAACTTGAGATCTGACTGGCTTACTTTTTCATAGTTTAACAAATGGTCAACTATATACTGAATTGAAAAAAAAACTTTTTTTTTAATTCAAACACTATTATATCAATCTTAAGAGTGAAAAGAGAGGTATTTATTCACTCCCCCAGAATTTTTTGTAACAATAAAATCACTTCATTCCAAGAATGAGTCAACTGAACCTTCTCTGAACTGCTTCCCACACAATTATATACTTTTTAAATAATAGACCAAAAGTGTATGCAGTACTCTGGGGGTGGTCTCAATAACACCCCGTAGAGCTGCAGTAAAATTTCCTTACCCATGTATTCCATTTCACTTGCAATAAACCTCAACATATCATTTGCCTCCCTAACCCTGCTGTATCTTTATGATCCATGTAGTGGGATACATAGATCCCTCTGAACCACCCAGTTTTACAATCTCCTGGATGTGAGTTTGCTCATTGAGCTAGAAGGTTAGTTTTCAGACATTTCGTCACCATTCTGGGTAACATCGTCAGTGAGCCTCCGATGAAGCCTTCATTGGAGGCTCACTGATGATGTTACCTAGAAGGGTGACGAAACGTCTGAAAACTAAGCTTCCAGCTCAGCGAGCAAACTCACATCCAGAAACTCAACCTGAGCTACAAATCTTCTCAAAATTCGCTATTTACAATCTCCATTTAAATTATGTACAATTTTCTGTTTTTCATGACAAAGTGGACAAATTCACATTTTCTCACATTATAGTCAAACTGCAAAAATTTGTGACCAATTTATCTTTATCCCTTTGCAGACTACCTCTTCTTAACATCTTATTTTCTTCACAATCCTATGTTGCAAGCTCTGCGCCCAAGATACTTAATTACAGATTTTAAATATTTGAGGCTTATTAATCCTCTGACCCTCCACTAGTTACAGCATGCCAGCCTGAAAAAGACCCATTCATCCAATCCCTTATTCACACTAATATATTACCCCCCCACCATGCTTTTATCTTTTACAGTTAATGTTTAAGTAGCACTTTACCAAATAGCTTTGAAAATGTAAGTACACCAAATTTAGAGATTTTCTTTTGCTTGTTACTTTCTTAGAAAATTATTTCCATTTTAGAGAACTATACTGACTCTGCATGGTCCACAAATTGTTTTCTAAATATCCAGCAGTAACCTATGACAGTGAATTGTAGCAATGAGCCTGTGACAGATAACAAAATTTAGAACTGGATTCACACAGCAGGCCAAGCAGCATCTTAGGAGCAGAAAACCTGACTTTCCGGGCCTAGACCCTTCATCAGAAATGGGGGAGGAGGAGAGGGTTCTGAAATAAATAGGGAGAGAGGAGGAGGCGGATCAAAGATGGATAGAGGAGAAGATAGGTGGAGAGGAGACAGACGAGTTAAAGAGGCGGGAGTGGAGCCAGTAGAGGTGAGTGTAGACGGGGAGGTAGGGAGGGGATAGGCCAGCCCAGGGAGGACGGACAGGTCAAGGGGGCGGGATGAGGTTAGTAGGAAGGAAATGGGGGTGCAGCTTGAAGTGGGAGGAGGGGATAGGTGAGAGGAAGAACAGACTAGGGAGGCGGGGATGAGCTGGGCTGGTTTTGGGATGCGGTACGGGGAGGAGAGATTTTGAAGCTTGTGAAATCCACATTGATACCCTTGGGCTGCATGGTTCCCAAGCAAAATATCAGTTGCTGTTCCTGCAAGCTTCAGATGGCATCGTTGTGGCACTGCAGGCGATCCAGGATGGACATGTCGTCTAAGGAATGGGGGGGGAGGTTGAAATGGCTCGCTACTGGGAGGTGCAGTTATTTATTGTGAACCAAGCGTAGGTGTTCCGCAGAGTGGTCCCCAAGCCTCCGCTTGGTTTCCCCAATGTAGAGGAGGCCACAACCGGTACAGCGGATGCGGTATACCACATTAGCAGATGTGCAGGTGAACATCTGCTTGATGTGGAAAGCCTTCTTGGGGCCTGGGGTGGGGATGAGGGAGGAGGTGTGGGGGCAGGTGTAGCACTTCCTGCGGTTGCGGGGGAAAGTGCTAGGTGTGGTGGGGTTGGAGGGGAGTGTGGAGTGGACAATGGAATCACGGAGAGAGTGGCCCCTCTGGAAAGCAGACAAGGTTAGGGAGGGAAAAATATCTTTGGTGGTGGGGTCGGATTGCAGATGGCAGAAGTTTTGGTGGATGATGCGTTGGATCCAGAGGTTGGTGGGGTGGTACATGAGGATGAGGAGGATTCTCTTTTGGTGGTCATTGCAGGGACGGGCAGTGAGGGATGAGTTGCGGGAAATGTGGGAGACACGGTCGAGGGCATTCTCGACCACTGCGGGGTGGTGTTGCGGTTTTTGAAAAACGAGGACATCTGAGATGTACAGGAGTGGAATGCCTCATCCTGGGAGTAGATGTGGCAGAGGCAAAGGAGTTGGGAATAGGGGATGGCATTTTTGCAAGAAGCTAGGTGGGAGGACGTGTATTCTAGGTTGCTTTGGGAGTCGGTGGGATTGGAATGGATATCGGTTTCTAGGTGGTTGCCTGAAATGGAGACAGAGAGGTCCAGGAAGTCAGAGAATTGTTAGAGATAGTCCAGATGAACTTGAGGTTGAGGTGGAAGGTGTTGGTGAAGTGGATGAACTGTTCGAGCTCCTCATGGGAGCACGAGGCGGCGCCGATTCAGTCATCAATGTAACAGAGGAAGAGGTGGGGTTTAGGGCCAGTGTAGGTACGGAAGAGGAATTGTTCCATGTAACCTACAAAGAGGCAGGCATAGCTTGGGCCCATGCGGGCACCATGGCCACCGCCTTAGTCTGTAGGAGAAGGGAAGAATCAAAAGAAAAGTTGTTGAGGGTGAGAATGAGCTCGGCTAGGCGGATGAGGGTGTCGGTGGAGGGGGACTGGTCGGGCCTGCGGGACAGGAAGAAGCGGAGGGCCTTGAGGCCATCTGCCTGGGGAATGCAGGTGTATAGGGACCAGACTTCCATAGTAAAAATGAGGTGTTGGGGACCGGGGAATTGGAAGTTCTGGATAGGTGAAGGGCATGGGTGGTGTCACGGACGTAGGTAGGGAGTTCCTGGACCTATGGGGAGAAAATGGAGCCCAGATGAGGCATTTTGTATCAGCTTTTGTGCTCCTAAGATGCTGTTTGGCCTGCTGTGTTCATCCAGTTCTACACTCTGTTATCTCGGATTCTCCAGCATCTGCAGTTCCTGTTATCCCTATGACAGATGTTACGTTAACTGACCTACAGCTGTGCACTCTTTGCAATCAAACAATGATTCACTGTCCTAACTCTCTGCCTTTTGCCAGTGCAAGACAAGAGATACCACAACTCTAGGGCAAGACAGGGAACCAAGAGATAGATCTGTGGTTGCCCTGACCTTGATGGAGGAATTAGCTCTGGAGATCAACAGGGTGGCAACTGTAAATTCACTGTCACTGATGGACAAATGTGATTTCCCAAAACTCTGGCAATAGCATTAGATATTCCACTGCTACTTGGCATTTAATTGTTCCTCAGATTGAATCAGTGCCATCAATACATTAGATATCATGATATGTGGAAACTTGGAAACCTCTTTGACCCACTTTCAGGTCTGATTCATGTCTGTCATTGTCCGCAGGTGCCTTGATGGTGTCACTAAAAGTGATGTGGGAGGACCAGCACATTGAGCATGCACTGTCACATAAGTCTTGTTCGTGCTTCCACGAGTGCAAACGCACCTACCCAGAGGGTTTGGGTTCCTAGCTAACTGGGCTGGCCTATAGTGAGTCTGCATAATATGTGGGCAGAAGCAGCTCATGAAGACAGGAATAATGGTGGAGAATGTTCATTGGAGAATGGTTACTTCAAGCTCACTTTGATTGGAAATAGGTGCTGTTGCCTTGGTGAGGAAGGATGTCATTCACTAAATGGTACTTGTCGAGAAGTAACATGAAGGATATACCCATCTATTACCATTTCCAGAGCATGGTGCACCGTTGCACTTAAAATGGAGAAGTCCATCTTTAGTGTGAGTGCCATAATGTCTCAGGCACTTGCGCTGATAACCACCTTCGTTGAAAGAGGGATCAACCTCCTAGAGATAACAAAGTGTAGAGCTGGATGAACACAGCAGGCCAAGCAGCATCAGAGGAACAGGAAGGCTGACCCGAAACATTAGCTTTCCTACTCCTCTGATGCTGCTTGGCCTGCTGTATTCATCCAGCTCTACATCTTGTTATCTCAGACTAAAGCATCAGCAGTTCCTACTGTCTCAACCTCCTAGAGAGATGGACATGGTAGTTCACACCAAAGGTCTTTACATTCTTTTTGTTAGCTTGTGCACCATAATCAAAGCAAGGCCTTGATATAGCCAAATCATCTGCTCATGGTTAGAAAGAGTGCAGATGGGCCCAGAGCGGAAGATGAAGTAAAGGCTAATGGCAATGGAAGCACTCCTCAAGATGCCCCTACATTGTGGTTCTAGCCCTTCCTCCATACACTATGTCCTTTATTAATGGCCAAGTCTTCTACTGCATTCATGCAAGTGGTTTATTCTTTGCTAGGGCACTTCAAAACACAGGAATGAAGTACATAAAAGTAATAAGTGCACAAAAAAAATAGACTTGGCAACCCAAAGAAAACTATTTGACTGCTTATTACATTGAGTTTTCCATTTGGAAAGTGGCACATAAGATGTTATTAAACAAAATTAGGTCCAGTAGGAATAGAATTTATGATTTTGAATGGATTTAGGGTTGGCTAATGGATGGTGAAGAAGAATAAATTTGACATTTTTGGTTGGTTAGGCAGTAGACTGTATCAAGAGTCAGCGTTTGGGCTGCAATAACTTAGGATTTTTATTAATGATTTGCATGAGGGGAAGTTTACTCGGCAGCCACTAAGTCTATACAGCTATTGTGTATCAGGTTTGTTCGGCTTTTAAATAATGATAGATGTTGCAGAAGAGAGCTGTTTCTTTCTTAATGTCTTCACAAGAGAATGTCCAAAAGATCGTTCACATTTAATGCCCTGATCATAGAAACAGGTTACTTCAATCTTTGGGCGGTTTCATGTACATTTGCAGACATTAGGAAGATCACTTGACTGATTTAACTCCATTTTGCATCTAGGAAATGGTGGAGAATGTCCATTGGAGAATGGTTACTTCTATTTTCCACTCGACTTTTAAGAATAGATGTGCAGACATAACTACATGGGCATGACAAGATCATTCTATTCAAATGAGATGAGGAGAAATTTCTTCATTCAAGAGTTTGTGATTCTTTGAAATTTTCAACCCCAGAGTGCTACAGATATGCGGCTTTGCATATATTCAAGTCGGAGGTGAATGAGTGATTGTGTGCAACAGGAATTAAGGGTAATTGAGATATTGTGGAAAGTTAGAATTAAGTATGAGATCAGTCACAATATTCTTGAATGGTGGGCTTGCAAGGCCAAATAGCTTTCTCCTGTAAATTACGTTCTCAATGTTTTAACTGTTGTAGTGCACTTGCTTACAGGTACAAAGTGGCATTGGAAGGTGATTGTTTTTATTCTTGCTTTATCTTGTGATCTGTTTTTTCAGTGAAGGTAAAAATGGAAACAATACGTATTTATTACATGATTTATTTACCTCACCTTTTAAGGAAATAATGTCCTACAAACTCTAACACAGCTGGAGTCAGAATTGCTTTGTAATGTTCGTACAATGTTTAAGACCCTTTTATCTATGCATTTAATTATAGTGGAGTTAATTAGTGTAGATATTGTTAAAGATTGAATGAAGCAGATATTTTGAATGATTCGATCAACATTACTAATTGTTGTGCAGTACATTGCCGTATCACTATGCTGACTGAATAATTTAGAAAAGTTCATGCTGTTCTAGCAGCTTTTTATTCTGAGAGAAATCACCACTTTATATCTATAAATCTCTAAATTATTCAAATTATTTTTTAAGTTCTTTTTTAAGTAGTTTTCTAATCAGCAGTGATTGACCTCTGCAGCGTTAGTTAATGATAATCACTGACTGAACAACCACAGATACTCACCAGCCTCACCAGATATATCCTGACTATAAAATAGACTGAGACAGAGTGGACTGGGAGAGGAAAGTATTGATGCAAGCTTTCCTACTTTTACAGAAAAATGAACATCATCGAGATTTACCAGCCTGGAGTAAATATTCTACTGTGTAATGTTCTTATGCTGCCAAAACTAACATTTGTTGCCACATGGTAACATTGCTTCATTTGTTGATTCATGTCCTATGGAGGGCATGGAATACCTGGGGTGCAAAAATAGTTGAGCCTTTAATTCAAGATGACTGGATAATTATAGCATAGTTATTTTAAGGTGTTTTTCCAAGTGCAATTTGGCAATGGTGAGCTTGGATCTTGTCTATTAGCAACTCTGAGCAAAATGGTCCAAGGTGTTTATCTGAGTTGAATATAACTTTATATACATGTCTAGTGTCTTAGAAGTAATGTCAGTAAGGAATAAGACAACCAATTTATTCTTCGTAAAATATTACAATTATTTCATACCTTTTCCTTTGACTTCAGGACCAGGGTTGGGACAGAGGCAGAAGTGGTGGCAGGGAGGAGAATCATGAGAAGCACAGAACAAGGGAGACAGAGGAAGAAAGGACCTCCTGGGTCCTCAGCCCTTCTTAACACCCTTTTCACCTCCTACCACCCTGGCCTCCCTGTGTCCTGAGCCCTCCTCGCGCAGTTCCTCTCAACCCCTCCCATCCTTCACGCCCACCCCAGCTCTTTCCTTTCTCATTCTGAGGAGCTCCTGCTGCCCGGTGTCCCTTCTCTCCACGACTAAATCCCGGTTTAAAACTGCATATACTTCCCTGCACATGCATAGTTTTGCATTTGTGCATGACATCACATGCAAAGTCAGTGTGATGACATATTGTATATGGAACTGTGTACCTGCCTGTTTCCAAGTGAGCACAGATGCATATTTGTCCACAGTTGCTGGAGTCGGCAAACACTACTTTTCTTAAAAGTATTAGTCAGGGATGATCTATTGAGAGACAAGATCATAAGACATATGAGGAGAATCAAGTCTGTTTGGCCATTGAATGAGATCTTGGCTGATCTTATAATCTTTAACTCCACTTTCTTTTCCCTGTACCCCTTGATTCCCTTACTGATTAAAAACCTATCTCAGCCTTGAATGTATATAATTATCCCAGGTGCCACAGCCCTCTGTTGTAAAGAATTCCATAGATTTACATTGTTATAGAGAATTCTTTTTCATCTGTCTTAAATGAATGCCCCTTACTCTGAGATGATGTTCTCTGATCCTAGACTCTCCCACAAGGAAAATCAACATCTTTGCACCTCCCCTGTCAAGTTCCCTAAGAATCTTATATCATAACAAGGTCACCTCTCATTTTCCTATATTTCAACCTTCTCAACCATTCCTCATAAGGCACTGTCTCCATACCTGGGATCAACAGAGTAAACTTGTAGACTACCACCAGTGCCAATTTTTCTTTCCTTAGATAAGGGGACCAAAACAGCTGACAGTGTTCCAGCTGTGGTATGATTAGTGCCTTGTGTAGTTTTAGAAAGGCCTATCTATTTTTATACACCATTTGCTTTGAAATAAATGCCAGCATTCCATTTGCCTTCCCTATTACCTAGTTAAATTGTATGCTTGTTTTGTTTTGTGATTTACGCACAAAGATTCCCAAATCCTTTGTGCTGTACCTTTCTGCAATTTTTTTTTCCAATTAAATGATATTCAGCTCCTCAAGTCCTCCTGTCAAATTCAGTTAACCTGTCTGTATCCTTTTATGTTCTAAAGATATTTTAATTCTTTTATGGTTAGGGCACTACCAGTACTAAATGCGATAGGATTATGGTTACTCAACAGAAAATGAAGCATTGTTCATACAGCATGGGTTAAACTTCATAGGAATACTACAGTGGGCCCACAGTAGGACTATTAGCATGGTTTGTTGAGATTGTAAGCAACTGGAAGATTATGGTCATTCTTATGGACTCTGTGGTAGTATTCTACAATACGCTTACCCAGTTCATGTTTAGTCTCACCGGTGTAAAGGAGACTGCATTCTGGGCAGTGGATACAGTACACTATATTGAAAGAATACTAGCAAACCACTGCTTCACTGGAGGTTGTAGGACCAGAGGACATTATCTCATAGTAAGGGGACACTCATTTAACTCCTTCGACAGTAAGGAAGGAGAAGGTGAATGAAAATATTTTACGCTTTCTGCAATTTTGTGGAAAGGTACCTTGGAGGGTGAAGAAGTGTTAGGAGTAATGGAGAAGTGGACCAGGGTGCTGCGCCCCTGTGGAACTGTCCCTGCAGAATGCTGAGAATGGGTGGGGTGAGTGGAAGGTATGTTTGGTGGTTATTTTTTGTTGGAAATGGCAGAAATGGTAGAGTATGATTCGTTGAATGCAGAGATTGGTGGGCTACAGTGTGACGACAAGACAAATCCGATTATTGTTCTGGAAGTGAGGGGAAGGGTTAAAGACAAAAAGGCAGGAAATGGGACAGAGGGCCCTGTCAACCTCAGTTGCGGAAAAAGGAGGACATGCCAGAGGCACCCCAGTGAAAGACGTCATAGCCAGAAACAGGAACAATGGAAACTGAAAGTGTGGTTTGAAGTCCTTTCAGGGAGCATGGATTGATATGTAATCAAGAATCCATTGTCCTCTGCCTTAACAATATTCAAAGACACTGCTTTTACCACATTTTCAAGGAAAGTGCTCCAAACACTCAAGAATCTTGAGAGTTTATTTTTGCCTAATCTCTGTTTTAAATGAGTGATCCCTGACTTTCAAACAGTGCAGAGATAGTAAGAACTGCAGATGCTGGAGAATCTGAGATAACAAGGTGTAGAGCTGGATTCTACCTACTAGCCTCATCCCGCCCCCTTGACCTGTCCGTCCTTCCTGGATTGACTTATCCCCTCCCTAACTCCCCACCTACACTCACCTTTACTGGCTCCACTCCTGCCTCTTTGAGCTGTCTGTCTCCACTCCACCTATCCTCTCCTTTATCCAGCTTCTCTCCGCCTCCCCATCTCTCCCTATTTGTTTCAGAATCCCCTTGCCCTCCCCCATTTCTGAAGAAGGGTCTAGGCCTGAAACATTAGCTTTCCTGCTTCTCTGATGCCACTTGGCCTGCTATGTTCATCCAGTTCTACACCTTGTTATCTCTTTTAAACAGTGAACCCTGGTTCCATATAGTCCAATGATGGGAAATCTCCTTTCCGCTTCTACCAAGACCCTTCAGGATGTTTTCTGTTTCAATCAGTTTGCCTCTTGCTCTTCTAAACTCCAGTGGATACATCCTAACCTATACAACATTTATTTATAAGACAAAATGCCCATTCCAGGTATTAGTCTAGTAAACCTCCTCTAAATTTCTTCCAAGGTACTTAAATGAGCGACCAATACTATGCACAGTATTCCAGATGCAGCCTCTCCAATGCCCTGTATACCTGAAGCAAAACCACCTACTTTCATAAAAAATTTCCCATATCTTAGAGCGCTATGGAAACATCAGTCTCGGAGAGTGGGCAAGAGTTTCCTCCATTGAGAAAAATGGGACAGATTGAGTGTGTTGGATGTTAATGGAAGAGCAATTTTTCATGGAATGTGAACAGGAGAGGTTTTCCCAGTGAGTGAGCAAGAAGTATAGAGGAAGAAATGTTAGTAATTTGGGAGGATGAGCTAAGTAAGAACCACTCAGTAGAAATGATGTGTGCAATCCTGAGTGCTGTAATCCATGATCCTTGGTAAAATGAGGTGCAGTGGCAGTGTTGGAATGAACATTGAACCTGTAAGTGAGAGGTAACAGAAAGAGAACATTGGCACTTACACTTGCAGAGCAAAGAAGTTCATTGATCTTCTTCCTGCAGTGCTGGTTGTACCACTTTACCTGGGATGCAGTACTGACCTGTGCCATAATCTGCAAATCGGCTGGCTATGTCTGGCAGCGTGGAATCCTCTGGGGTCAACTGGAAGAAGGACTGTGAGCCTCACCAACCTGCAAAGATTTAGGGCGGCATGGTGGCTCAGTTGTTAGCACTGCAGCCTCACAGTACCAGGGACCCGCGTTTAGTTCCAGCCTTAACTGTCTGTGTGGAGTTTACACATTCTCCCCGTGTCTGCGTGGGTTTCCTCCGGGTGCTCCGGTTTCCTCCCACAGTCCAAAGATGTGCAGGCTAGGTGGATTGGCCATGCTAAAATTACCCGTAGTGTTCAGGGGTGTGTGGGTTGTAGGGCGATGGGTTTGGGTGGGATGCTCCAAAGGGCGGTGTGGACTTGTCGGGCCAAAGGGCCTGTTTCCACACTGTAGGGAATCTAATCTAATCCCCGACCCCCAACTTCTACCAACATTTCCAAGTTCCTGTTTGTAAAGCAAGGAACAAACTTTTCCTTCCTCTGGATCACATCTTAGATATGGAATCTTGAGTACTACAGTGTAAGGGGAGTTCTAGGTTTGCAGAGTGGGAAGTGGTGTGTGTCTGGGCTTTAAGTAGAGCCTCAGAAGCATGAAACCAAAAGTCTTGGTGCCAGCAAGCACTTTAATCTCTCCAGCATGTGATTCTCTGCAAAAGATACCCAAGAGAGTTGTTGTAATTAATAAAGGGAAAAAATGGAAGATCATGTGACAAAATCCACTCCACGCCATGTCAGACGAGTGCCATGAGTATTGTTAAACAAAACATTTTAACTGAAAATGGAAAAATTCCATGCCTGATTTTCAATTCTGACTTTATAAATGTAACTCACTGTCCCTGGAATGTCCTAGTGATATATGCAGCATAATTTTGCTTTTAAATTCTGCCTCTAATGAGGTGGCTAGTACTTCAATTGTAACCTAAACCAAGTCTTGTACATATTTAGAATTATTGCTATGCTATTGGAGTCTTTGCCTCTGGAAACAAAACCAAAGCTTGTTTGTCTTTTTAACCAACTTAAATGGAGATATCACATTTAATGACCTTTACCTATACATAATACACACACATAAAAACTTGTTTTCTGCTGTTTTGTAAATGTAAAGTCTTGGTTAAAAACCACAGCTTGAACATCTTTCTTACAATGAAGGAGTCTCACTGTGTTTTCCATGTACTCAGTGATCTCACAATTTTTAACATCTTTTTCCAGTTTGTTCCGACCCCAAACCTATGACTGATGACAGTTCTTCTCCAACTAGTCCAAGTTTTTCAACTTCAGTTGCGCAAAACAAGGTCTTGTCTTCTACTCAACAACATACTAAAAAAGCACTAAAACAGGTAAGCTACTGCAATCTTCACTCTGTGTATAATATTGTAGTCATCTTTTTGTAATTAGTTTTCCTTGTTTTGTTTTTGCCATGTGAAGTTGGTTAGACTTGTAACTATCTCCTTTTCAGACACTGGACCACTTACGGTAATGTTTCTCCTCCTAGGCCAAAGTTAATACTTTCTTTTTGTTAAATTATTTATTTTCTCCCAGCATATCGAGTGAATCTCACATTTCTTGCTGGTTAAGATTTTCTCCATGTAAAATATATGATCTTAGGTATAATTAACACGAGAAATAATAACAGAGGAAAATGTTGTCATGTTGACCAGTTCTGCAGACTGGTTTAATCTGTTCTTTAATAGACACTGACAATCCGTTTTAATCTTTGTAAGTGGAAAGATAATCAAATATGATTCAAAATTTAATCGTAAAATTACAGGAAAATCAAGTAATTAATTCATCACATTTCATAAATGTAAAACTTCATTGATATTGTTCAATACTGATTTGAAGCATTCCTCAACTGAGATTGCGTATTTCTAGGACTGTAGATACAATGTGTTCCACATTTATCATGTTAAAGCAGCAATTGTTTATGAAATGCAGTGACTGTTGACAGATGCTGTAGCCATTTTTCACAAATGGTGCCCTAAAAACAAACTACACACAAATGTTGACTGAAAGAACTGCAGATGCTGTAAATCAGGAACAAAAACAGAAGTTGCTGGGAAATCTCAGCGGATGTCTATTGATTACTTTTAGTATAAATAATTGAGGATCAAAACTGAGTAGGGTGAGAACTGTGTGCTCTGTTGTAAATACTTCATGGAATCCTTAAATTCATCTCTTAAAATGATACTGAAGCTCACTATTTTCTGGAAAAACATATATTCCGAATATATCACTCCCTGAGCACTACACTAGAGATTCTCAGAGTAGATCCTGAAAATATTGAAGACTCAAACATTCAGTATGGGGCTGTAGCTTAGAAACCAAAAATTGTTATGAACTGATTAAAACTAAAACAGAAAATTGCGTATTTATCTTCATATAATCTTTAATGTTCGTTTCAAGCAAATAACTAATACCATACTGAAAAAAAGAAAAAAAGCTGTAATCAACATTCCAATGGGAATTCTAATTACTTGTTTTGTTCTACAGAGAATGTCTTTGAGAAGTCCAAGCCAGATTCTTATTTGGTTGGAATTAAGTGAAAAAAGAGCCATTCTGCTACTTGGTGTAGGGAAGCAAATTTGCAAAAGACTTACTAAGGTGTGCAAAAACTACATGTTGGTAGAAGAAGTCTTTGAGTAACTCAATATTGAATGGGGCCAGAAGTAGTTTAAGGGCACAGAAAGAGAAAACATTCTGAAATGTGTGCCCAGTGAGGAAGGAGCTATCATATGCTGTAGTCCTGGAAAATGAAAGGGTCAAGTGTGAAATGTCAAGCATAAAAGTTTTGGGCATATTGAGAATAGTGTTCATAGCATCAAGCTATAGATTAGTGAGGAAGAAATTGGTTCAAAGTTGGATTGAAACTATGAGACAAGGGTTGTTTTTCGGACTGGAGGCCTGTGACTGACTGGTGGTGTACCACAAGCATCAGTGCTGGGTCCATTGTATTTCGTCATTTATATAAATTATTTGGTGTGGAATATGGTTCGAAGGTATGATTAGAAAGTTTGCAGTTGACACCAGAATAGGTATGTAGTGGGACCTTGATCAGATGGGCCATTGGGCCAAGGAGTGGCAGGTAGAATTTAATTTAGATAAATGTGAGGTGTTGCATTTTGGTAAGGCAGACCACGGTGGAACTTATACAGTTAATGGTACGCCCCTGGGGAGTGTTGCTGAACAAGTAGACTTGGGCATGCAGGTGTGTAGTTCCTTGACAGTAGAGTCAGCTAGACAGGGTGGTGAAGAAAGTATTTGGCACACTTGCATTCGTTGGTCAGAACATTAGTAAAGGAGTTTGGATGTCATGTTGCGGGTGTACAGGACATTAGTGAGGCCACTTTTAGAATACTGCATACAATTCTGGTCACTTTTCTATAGAAAGGATATTGTTAAACTTGTCGGGACTAGTGGCTTTGAGTTATAGAGAAAGGCTGAATAGGCTGAGACTTTTTTTACCTAGAGATTTGGAGGCTGAGGGGTAACCTTATAAAGGTTTATAAAACCATGAGGGGCATGGATAGATCATAGAGTGTAGAATCCCTACAGTGTGGAATCAGGCCCTTCAACCCAACAAGTCCACATCAACCCTCAGAGCATCCCACCCGGACGCCATCGCCCTATAACCCACCTAATTTACACCTCCCTGAACTCTATGAGCAATTTAGCATGGCCAATCCACCTAGCCTGCATATCTTTCGACTGTGGGAGGAAACCCACACAGACACGGGGAGAATGTGCAAACTCCACACAGACAGTTGCCCAAGGCTGGAATCGAACCCGGGTCGCTGGTGCTGTGAGGCAGCAGTGCTAATCACTGTGCCACCGCGCCAGTGAATAGCCAAGTCTTTTTACTAGGGTGGAGGGTGGGTGAGTCCAAAAGTAGAGGGTAACTATATCCTGCTTTCTCACTGTCACTGGATCAAAACCTTAAACTCCCTTCCGAACATCCTTCATTTACATGGACACTGTTTTCAAATAACTGACCACTGAGACCCTAGAGCTGTTTATCAATGTGATCCAGGGCAACAAAGAAGACTTGCATTATCCCAACACCTGTCGTCTTGTCAACCACAATGCGCAATTCAGCAGCCTGTTAGGAAGAGTTAGCATAGACCACAGGGTCACAACTTTCATGCTGACTCCTCCAGGCTTGTTGGAAATATACTGGCATGGGCCTGTGTCCCTCACCTACTCTGCAGCACCCACAGTCCTGAGAGATTGGGGCTAAACTGCCTCACTGCCACATCTCTGTAGTATAGATAGCATCCCTCAAGGGCACAGGGCGCTTCATCCCTCATTTCCCCCATCTTAAGATCTTTGTTCACCTATCCTCAATGCGGACTTAAGCGCCTTAGTCTTACCCCCGTCTGTGAGAAACCAATCTACCCTAAGTTCAGGTCCCACACTGTCACATTGCCCCTTTTTTGCATGGATCCCTCTCATCTCAGTTCTAACCTTGAACTATTTCTTTTCATTAACTCTTTTGAACTCCACCCTGCAGCAGTTTCCTAAAATTGTAGTATAAACAAAAATAAATGAGTTTTACCACAATTTCAAAATATTTCCCCAAGAGCTTCCTTCTTCCTTTCCAATCCTGTGAACTCTATCCCTGCAAGCTCACACCCCTGTGAACGCACGCTGCAAACTCTCCCACTGCCCTCGAATCCTTACCCACTCAAACTCTTCAGTTTCCCTGAAAATTCTTCCCACAAATCTCCTGCATCAACTCTCTCCCTGTAAACACTCTCCGCAGCAAACTGTCCCACTCCCTGCAAATTATTCTGCTCCCGTGAGTTATAAATAGCAACCCCCTCCAAACTTTCAAAACCATATTACCTGTCATTGCCTCCATGCCTCAACATTAAATGGGTCCCACACAGGGTGTGGACAAGAGAAGACCAAGCCTCCACCATAATTAGCTGTCCCAACTTAAACCAAGGGCGCGTGTGTGTGGTGTGTGTGTGTGTGTGTGTGTGTGTGTGTGTGTGTGTGTGTGTGTGTGTGTGTGTGTGTGTGTGTGTGTGTGTGTGTGTGTGAGAGAGAGAGAGAATAATTGGGAGTGGGACAGCAGAGAGAGTGAGGAGTGGGTGGAGTGAGATGGGTATTGAGGGTAAGGGCAAGAGGGTTTAAGAAGAAAATAGAAGAAGATAAAGAAGAGAGAAAAATTCTAAAATTCCATTAATAAAGTCTGGAATTAATAGTCTCATGTGCCAAGAAATCATCATCAATTATTGTAAAAATCCATCTGGTTCACTCGCTCCAGGGAAGGAAATCTGCCATCCTTACCTGTTCTGGCCTACACCACAGCAATGATATTGACTCTTATCCGCCTTTTCTAATGCCTGAACAAGTGAAGGGCAACTAGGGATATGCAACAACTGTTAGCCTTTTTAGCAAAGACCATATCATTAAAGGTTTTTTTAAAAAGACCGCTGGATTGATTTGTCTATCTCAATACATCAAATACTCTGTGTCACTGAAGCTGGGTCTTAGAGAAATGTCTAATCCTTGTGATCTCAGTTTCATTCTTGATCACATCTAGGCTGAGGAACTGCTTTGGTATTTTTGCATCCTCTTAATTACCTTGTCAGCTCAATGGCAGTGATTTCAACTGAACACCACTGACTAAACATTTGAGATTCACGTGATTCAAGCACTGTGTGATTTCGTTTCAGAATCACTGCTTTCAGTAGATCAATATTTACTGTCAGATGGTAACTTAATGAATAATTTGAAATGCAGAATGAATGAATGCAATCAATTACTGTTGAGCACAAAATATCAACATTTTCTGGTAGAAAATATAGAGGCCTTTGCCAACATAAGCTATATTTCACTGTGTGTGCCTAGGTCTGAATATTTGAAGCTGACAGAACAGATTACCAAAGCAGAAAACAAACCATTTGGAATCCTGGCATCTAAAACTAATGCATCAGGCAGAATTTGACCTGCTGAGGGTAGGGGATCCACATCTTGCTGCAGAAAGCAGGTTCAGATGTGAATGGGGGGGTTAAGCCACAAAAAAATGAAGCCTATTTAGCAATGTAACACGATCTTGTCAACTTCTGGTCTTAACTCAAGCAGGTTTGTAGAAGGACGATTGAGCTATCAGGGAGTAGTTAAAACATTTAATTCCCCAGTTAATTTAGGCATTAACCTAGAATTTGGACTTTAACGGCACACAGGTCAATGAGGCGAGAATGCAGCAAGGAACCATTATTCAGTGAAACTAACATATTCAAAAGCCTTTAAAGAGTGAAATTGCCGAACTTATAACCAGCTTCTGAAAATGCTTGTGCTCACAGACACATTCTGAAACAGTGATTTCAGTTCTTTACCTGTAATCTGCAACTTTTTGGAAGTTATTCTGTCTACTTTGCTCCCTTCAATCTTAATTTTCCTGTTCATTGCAGCATGGGAACAAATTATGCGACTACGTCTGATTTTTAAGATTCAGGAAGCTCAGTTTACCTAAAACAGTCAGTCGAGACTTCTCAAATGATTTTAAGGTAGTTCATACAGTGAGTTAAGAAGTGGCAGTTTAGAAATGCTCACAACCCGTGCCTTTTGGAGTGGTTTACTGACCCTACAGACAGACAGATAGATGGTACAGTGTGTGTTGATCTCTGCAGCCTGTCAAAGCAGCATTCTGTTTAGTTGCCTAAGTATTTCGAACATATTCCCAGTCCTCTTCCATCTTCTTCATTTACCCTGGGCATCCTACATCTTCAAGACGACCACCATCGTCCATGTACTGAAGAAAAAACATGCTGTGTGCCTTAATGACTACTGCTCGTTAACTCTGACTTAAATAAATATGAAATGATTCAGTTCTGCCTCCAACACCATTATTCTTTCCACACTGATCAGAAAACTGCATGACCTTGGTCTAGGTTCCACCCTCTGCAACCTGATCCTCAGCTTTCTGACCCAGAGGACGCGTGAATTGAAATCACATTTCAATTCCGTCACAACAAACACCAATGCTTCATTTGCCTTTTTAACCATTTTCTGCACTTGCATACTCGCCCTCATGTGACTGATGTACCATTACACCCAGATCCCTCTATACTAGCAGTAACAGTGGATGGTATTTTAACACAGCGGACTTTGATCTCAGGATCTATATATGTTTACAGACTCTTTTTACTTTCTCTGACACTTAAGTTCTGTGTCATCAGCAAACTTAGCTACCATATATTTTATCCCCTCATCCAAATCAATGACATAGATTATAAGTAGTTGAGCTGATCCTTGACTCACTGCACAATTTCTAGTCTGTCAAGCTGAGAAAGACTTCTTTATCCCTTCTAGCTAGCTTCTGATGAGCTAACACTTTTTTAAAATCAATGCTGATAGGTTATCCCTACACCATGTTTTCTACTGGTTTTGTAGCAATTTTTGATGTGGTACCTTATCAAATGCCTTTTAGAAAATCAAGTTCACCACATCTTGCAGATTCCTTCTAACTACGACGGATGTTAATTACTTCATCAAAAAACTCTAATAAAATTTGTTAAGCTCTCATGTATCTGACGTTGATTCTGTACCATTTCCTCTCAAGTCAAGGTACATGTGTCTCCATCATGCAGTTCTCTTCTGTGAGAAAGGTTTCCTCAGACTGTAATCGATGTTCTCAGGTTGTCACAGGCTCAGTGTTTGGGGATCTCATTTGTGCTATAAGAAAGAAAACACCAGTTACTCACATTGCTTCATCTCAGTAACTAGTCTCAGGGTCTCAGGTCTCAGACACCTGGCAGTGCATCAAGTGGATCCCATTAAATATAATTTCACAAAGTAACAATTGCTAATCACTAGACCCTACTCAAGGTTTCCCAACTTATTACAGTTGAAGGATGAGAAAGGATTAACTGTCTTCCCCTCTTTATTCACTCCACTCCTTTGGTTGGATGCAAAATGGTGAGTTTAGAAAGAATTGCTTTCTTGTGAATGCATTTCACCAAACCAAATTAATTTATATTTAAAAGGAGCCATTGTAACCAGATAGTTTTGAATTATAAGTTTATTAGTTACCAAGTTCTCCCTCTCTCCCTCCTCCACCCTCCCTCTCTCTCTCTCTCTCTTTCACACACACACACACACACACACACACACACACACACACACACACACACACACACACACACACACACACACACACACACACACACACACACTCTGAACGAAATAGAATAGTCTCTCTTATTATAATCTAAGATAGTCTGAAGGGATACATGAGACCTAACAAGGGGAACAGCTGATGGATACATTAAGTAAGTGTTCATTTGGAGCGAATTAGTTGCACGTATCTTCAACCTTTCCCTCTTACAAGCTGAAACCCCCACCAGCTTCAAGAAGATCACTGTCATCCCCATACCCAAGAAAACACATGCAAGTGTCCCTAAATGACTACTGCTATTGGGCTGGTCATGGCCCATTATCTGCTTCAGTCTCCCGACCTACCTCATTCCCCTACTGTTTGCCTACCAACGTAACAGGTCCACAGAGGATGCCGTATGCCTAACCTTGCACTCATCCCTGGAACACCTGGACAACAAGGACTCCTGCTCATTGACTGCAGCTCCGCCTTCAACACCATTATGTCCTCCAGACTGATCTCAAAATTCCATGTCCTTGGTCTTGGCTCTGCCCTCCTGCAACTAGATCCTCAGCTTTCTGACCCTTGGCCACAAGATAGGTGACTGCACTTCCTCCACAATAACACATAACACTGGGCCCCCTGAAGGATACGTCCTCAGCCCCCTACTGTACTCTCTGTACACCTATGACTGTGTTACCAAATTCCAAATGAACGTCGTCTACATGTTCGCTGACGATCCCACCATAGTGGGATGAATATCTAACAACGATGAGTGAAAATACAGAAGGGAGATAGAGGTCTTGGTGCAATGTAAACAATCTGTCAATGTCAGCAAAACTAAAGAACTTAAGAAAGAAAGGAGGAGAACATGCCCCCGTGTACATCAACAGAACTGAGGTTGAGAGAAGATCATCAAGTTCGTTGGAGTAACAATAACCAACGACTTGTCTGAACTTCTCACCTAAATGTGACAGTCAAAAAGGCACAACAACACCTCTTCTTCATCAGGAAATTTGGTATGCCCATGAGGTCCCTCACCAATTTTTACAGATGCACAATTGAAAGCTTACTATCTGGGTGCATAACGGTGTGGTATGGCAACTGCTCAGCACAGGACCCTAAGAAACTGCAGTATGTGCTGTACACAGCCCAGACCATCACAGAAGCCAACCTTCCATCCATGGACTCTATTTACACGGCCCACTGCCATGGAAGGGTGGCCAACATTATCAAAGACCCATTGCACCATGGTAATGACTTCTACAACTTCTTTCATCAGACAGAAGATACAGAAGCCTGAACTGACGCATGAACAAGTTCAGAAACGGCTTCTTTCTGGCCATTATCAGACAGTTGAATGGACCCTAGTCTTAAATAATGCAACTTGCAGTGTTACCTTTATGCCTCTAAGTCTTTTTGATATGTTGATCCTTTGGTTGAACTCATAAACAAAGATTTTCGCTGTATTTTGGGACAGATGTTTCAGTTTTCCACATTCCCATTTACCTCCAATAACCTGTGTGGTCCCTGCCCAACAAGAATCTATCTATGTCTGTCTTAAAAACAGTCAGTGGTCCTGTCTCCACTGCCCTCTGAGGCAGGGATCTCCAAAGGCACAAAACTTCTGAGAGGAAAGATTCTCTTTTATTCCCCTCAATTCCTAATTTTAAAGCAGAGCTAGTCTCACTCACAAGAAGAGAAATGTCCACCCTGACAAGACCATTCAAGGTCTTAATCCATTCTCACTGTCCAAGGCTCCAGACACATCTTCCTGGTGAAGCAATGCTTTACATGTACTTCTTTTAATTCCTGTACTTGCTGTCCACAGTGCAGTCTTCTATACATTGGCAAGACCAAATACAAACTTGCTTAACTCTTTATGGAATACTTCCACTTTTTTTCACAGGAATGACTCTGGCCTCCTGGTTGTTTGCTTGTCAATAAACAACTTTGCTGTTGAGCTAACATTTCTATCTTTGGCCTGTTGTGATGTTCAAACAAAGCACAATGTAAGTTTGAGGAACAACACCTCATTTTCTGCTAGGCATTTTACAGTCTCTAGTACTCAATACTGAATTCTAAAACTTCAAAGCCTGACCACATGATGTCTTTCCTCTATTTTTCTTCTATTCCATATTGCTCTCAGCAGGGAGGAGCCTTTTTTTTCCTTTCACATCTTAAATCAGACTCATATTACATCTCTAATTCTCTTTCACCACAATCAGCCCATTTGTTTTTTACACCCTCTCTTCCCCTTCCTTTACTCCACCTTTGTCAGAAGGATAACAATCACCATTTTCCAACCAGGAGTTATAACTTGGAAACACTAATTCTGTTTTTCTCTCTTCGTAGATGCTGCCAGATCCACTGAGTTTCTCCAGCACAATTTGTGTTTGTCTCATGAGAGAACCAAACATTCAACGTAAAAACCTAGTGAGCCTCCTCCATTGTACTTTATGTCATCCCTTAAATAAGAATAAAGAGTTTTAAGTAATATATGAATTACTGGTCACTTCAGATCTTATCAGTCACATGTAGGCCAGACCAGGATATAACAGTAGATCTCTTTCCTTAAAGGGTTTTAATGAATTAGGTGGGTTTCTACAACAATGGTTTAATGGTTATAATTGGACTTTTAATCCCATTGATTCAATCCCATGGTAGAATTTGAATACAGATCCTAAAACCATTAATCTCGGTCTCTGAATTAACTGATCAGAGATAATAACATAAGGCCATCTCCTCACTTTATAATAACTACTGTTCATTGTTGGTGTACTCCTGGGTTTATTTCTCTCTGTCCCCTCCTGCCATTCTCTGATCCTCATTTTGCATCTTACTATTTTCCTCCCTTACCTTGTCTCTGCAACTGAAAGGCAGAACAAAGGAAGTATACAATCTTCTGCCAATGGTTCAATATACCATGCCTACCAATGTTGTAATATTCCTGAAGACATCATTTCTTACAGCTGTAGATTTTCTGGTGAAGCAGTTATCTCTCAACAGGACAGAGAAGGTTGTGCAGGGAACTCCAGTTTAAGGGAGATTATATCTGATTTAAGCTGATAGTGAGCTGGCAAAAGAGACTTTGAGGTGGAAGGTGATCCATATGTAGCTGTCTGTCACAATTCATAAGTTTTGTTGGAAGAAGAGAGAATAGGTTGGGATAAGCATGTAGAAGATGACTGTAATGGCATTCAATCACAGGGACAAGTGTTTGGTGAAAGCCAGGTAACCATTGGAGGGCGTACCCTTGGAACTATAGAGGCTTTAGAGCCAATGTGGATCATTTCTACTCCGTGGTAGATGGATCATGACAGAGAAATGTGATGGAACCATTTGTATTCAATGTGTAGACAGAAGTACAACAGGACTAGAGGCTGAGGATGTTCCTGTGAATTCAATGAGGACTCAGTCTGAGGCAAAGCAATGGCATGTCCCAGAATCCTATGCTCCTGCAACCTGCAGATGGCAAGGCCAGTGTTGGCTGAAGATGTTTCAGCAGACAGTTCCTGACATGGGCTGTCTCAAAATTACTATGTACCTTGGCACTGGAAGGGGCCAATGTCAATGCCTTTAAAATTTACTGCAGCATTAACTTTCTACACAAGCAGATTCTTCCAGGGCTCCACTATGAAATTGAGTAGTGTCTCACCCACATCTCCATTCTGCCTCACGTCACTGAATCAAAGAGATGATGACTGCCTCTTTCAAAGAATTAGAGAATTTATCAGTTTAAGGACAGATCCAGAGACCCAGGAGGAAAGATGTGGAGGCACATGACTGTTGTTGGAGCTCCACTTTTCCAGGCGAGGGGAGAGTATTCCACTTAATCTATCACACTCCTGACTTGTTCATTATAGATGATGGACCTCCTTTGTGGAGACAGAATTGAGTTATTCATTGCAGAATTCTGTTATCTCTGCATGTCTGCACAATGCCTCTGACAGCTCTGCCTTATGTTTATCTGCTTTGTCATTGCAGCCACTGTTTTTTTATGACAGAGAGGCCTGTCATCTGCCAGCAGCTCAATGTGGGCAGGGCCTCCAACAGCCCTGAGAGTATCAGGTGACTTGGCTGTCATGTCCTCCATCAGCTGCTCCAGGATGTCTCCCTGATATGCTCACCAGACTGTGACTGCAGCTCTAACCACAAATACATACCTACTTAAGTGAATATATCTGCAGTATTGGATGGTGCAGGAGAAAGGTATGATGGGGCCTCTCTCTGACACTCTGACATCCCCTCCCTGAGTTGGACTATGGGATCCAGGATGACTGAGTATAATAGGAACCTACATTTCAGAATAGAAAGAATTAGGTTCATGCCATTGACAATTGTTTTTCAAGTCTTTCTCTGACTCATGTCTCCTTTCTGCCCACTGGTTGGCACCAAGCCTGAGGCCTCCTCACTGTCCTCTTTCTGCACTTGAGCTTCACAAAGAGAGCTACTGGGTAGGATACATGTCATATATTATTGTGTATTGTTAGCACTTTAACTTCTGTTTCTAAGTATTCATACCACTTGAAATATGTTTTCTTTCTAATCCATTTCACTGTTATTTTATTTTCGATTGTAATTCTCACTGACTCACATTAGGTAGGCTACATTTCTGAGCCCATAAAATATCATAGTGAATTTGTTTCCTTCTGATGTACAAAATTTGCAATTGATTCTAAGTTTAATGGGGAAACAACATACTGTACCATCAATTTTAACTTTTGCTTCAAAAGCCTACTATAAATCAAGTCCAGTATATTCTGTTAAAGTAAGAAGGCCCAATTTTCAATATGTGATATGTATCTTATGGCTTGATGTAACAGTATTGTTTAATAATAATTGTATATATTTTACCAGTTGTAGGAGAGAAACAGTAATTTACTCTTCTAGATATCTGCTTAGGTTTTGATTGTTGGTTTCTTGGTTTTTTGCTTTTTTAACTACTTTGAAAAGCTAGTATTTTGATCAAGTTACTGAAAGAGTAGTTTGTATCTATTCAGTTCAAAGTCACAAAATAAATCGTCTCTCAGATTGATCCTTGAAAAATGAAAGTGAACAGTGGGAATGTTAATTGCTATTTATTTGCAGCCTCTTTTAAATTTTTCTGACTGGATCTCTTGTTCTTAGTTACTGAGGGAAATATTTTCAAAACCCTGGGATAACCCTCCTACTCTTCTTTGAAATAATACCATGGGATTTTTTTATACCCATCTGGGAGGGCAGATGGATCTTCAGTTTAAAATTGCATGCAACATTGGGCATGTCTGTCAAGAAAGCATTCCCCAGATACTCCCCTAGACTGTCAGTTGAATTTTTTTGTCCTCATAAGCATGGAATATAATTTGAACCCTAACCTATAACTCAAAGGCAAGAGTGCGACCAGCTGAGCCAGGAATGGTTCTAAAGAAGAGTAATATCTGACTTGAAATGTTAACTCTGTTTTGCTGTCAGCAAATGCTGCCACACCTGCTGTGTTTCCCTGTGTTTCTGTTTTTATTTGCCTGTGTTCCAATGGGATGATGGGGTGCTAGTACTCATTCTCAGTACCTCTATGCACCATCAAGTGAGCTGGCAATACTGAGGGCCATTCTGGTCACACTTGCTTCTCTCCAGCAATCAATCAGTGATTCCTGTTGAGAATGCAGTGTATTAAAAGCGGTGGCCATCTACTCCCTTTGTTGTTGCTTGTACTGAAGTGCTGTTAGTCTCTAACTAGCCAGTAATTCCTGATGATGGGAATGTCAACCTATGTATGGCTTATTTAATCTGAAATAGTCCTAGGCTCCCCTGAGTTAATAAATATGTACTTTTCATTGTCTTACGAGCCAGTGGCCAAGTGCCTCACATCACCAACGTTAATTTTGCCCCAGGATGTACCTACTCTCAAGTTAAGGAAATTGGCATTTAGGACTAAGGTAGACATCTTCTTCACCAAGAGGAATTTGAACCTTTGAATTTTCTACCCCCAAAAACAGTGGCTGCTCAATTCTGAAGTTGTGACAGATTTTTGGACTGTGAGTGATAAAGAGATGGAGCGAGGAAGTGAAGTTGAGAATTAGCGATGAATTTATTGACTGGTTTAAGGGGTTGCATGATCTACTTCTGCTCCTAGTTTAATTTCTGCTACTTTTACTTCACTTTGAGGTTATAGACATGCTTGTTTAGTTGCAGACATTTTGTCACCCAGCTGGGTAACATCGTCAGTGCGCCTCCGGTGAAGCATTGGTGTTCTGTCCCACTTGTTATTTTATGCCTCGGTTTGCTGGGGTGGTTAGCATTACTTCCAGTTCTGTTTTTCAGTGGTTTTTCAGTTTAATGTGTTTGAAAGCAAACCCAGAAGGGTGACAAAATGTCTGCAACCAAACACACTGGCTCGGCATGCAAGCCTACAAGCTCATCACAACCTGAGCTACAAATGTTCTCAAAAATTTTATTTCACTCTGTTTTGTCTTCCTCTTGTTTATTTCTATCATCTATGTGTGTTTCTTCTCCTTATTCTCTAGCGTTTTAGGTTTTGATTTTAAAACAATCTTCTACTTCTAGCTCTGAGGTCTATATTGAGTATACAGTTCTTTGAGACAACTACCTTTGCAGACTTTAATAGAGTGTAGCTACAGGGAGAAAGAAAGGAAAGGAAAATATCACTGTGAACGCAAAAAATCTATTGTATCTACAGCAGCAGAGCAGAACTTGTGAATACTTATGATCCAGAATGTTATATACAAAGAATCATATTTATATTTGACAATATATTCACAATGGTTATACATCACTTGATAGAGGATGAAAGAAAATGAGGATACAAGTGCCATGATAAGAGAATGTGCTTCAAGAACTGTTAATAACCCATTTAGAACATAGAACAGTACAGCACAGAACAGGCCCTTCAGCCCACGATGTTGTGCCGACCATTGATCCTCATGTATGCACCCTCAAATTTCTATGACCAAATGCATGTCCAGCAGTCTCTTAAATGACCCCAATGACCTTGCTTCCACAACTGCTGCTGGCAATGCATTCCATGCTCTCACAACTCTCTGTGTAAAGAACCCGCCTCTGACAAACCCTCTATACTTTCCTCCAACCAGCTTAAAACTATGACCCCTCGTGTTAGCCATTTCTGCCCTGGGAAATAGTCTCTGGCTATTGAATGAAATCCTCAGTAGCTGCTTTCTCAAGCTCTTCTCTGTCCCTAACTCTTTCATCTGTAAGTAGGACGTGGATCCAATTTTTAGCTGTTTTTGTCTGCTGGAGTATTCCTGAATGCAAATTTATTGTTTAATTTGATTGATTGTTTTCGTTAATTTTTATATTCCGACAGGTTATCTCTGAAATTGTACAACCATTCTACCCTTAATTATATGAGATATTTTAACTTTCCTTGAGTTATCCAGTTCAGTTTAGTTTCTATTTCTATCTCTTTGCTGCTGTCAACAACTTTCCTTGTTGCCATAGAGATAACAAAGTAGATTTGCGCTTTGTGGCTTTTTTTCTGTTCAGCTTAATTGCAGCTCTAATCATTTTCCTGTCAATTCTATCCACTAGTTTCTAGCAGAGAAGTCCCAGATGAAAGAAATAAAAGATAACAAAGTGTTGAGCTGGATGAACACAGCAGGCCAAGCAGCATCTCAGGAGCACAAATGCTGACATTTCTGGCCTAGACCCTTCATCAGGAAAGATTTATGCGCACAACTCATTCTTTTCCAGTCTTCTCAACAAAATGGAGAGAGTTTTCTCACATCCCCATTCTCCCGCTGCTCTGCTTTTGTTCTTCTGCTGGCGCAAGTGCAACTTCTAACAAATAACCTCTTGTCACAACACACTTTGTTTAACGAAAGAACAACAGGGAGAAAAGAGAAACAATGCTAATTCCTAACAGCAACAAGCAGGGCAACTCTGGCAACCGACAATGTGTGGAAGAAAACACAAGCAGCGGCAGAGGTGAATAAGACCATAAATATTAGGAACAGGAGTCAGCTATTCAGCCCTTCGTGCCTGCTCCACCATTGAATAGGATCCAGCATTCCTAATGTCCACTTTCCTGCCCTTTCCTCATACCCCTTGATTTCCCTTTCTGATCAAGAATCTATCTCAGCCTAAAATATCCACTGACAACTGTCAGTGCCACTGAATTCTGAAGACTCTCAACACTCTGAAAGAAGAAATTCCTCCTCATCACAGTCTTAATTTGGTGACCCTTTATATGCCCTGTGGTCCTAGAGATGAGGGGAAACATTCTCTCAATATTTACTCTGCCAAGCCCTTTAAGAATCCTATATGTTTTGAATGAGATCCCCTTTCATTCATTTAAACTCCCGCAAATTGTGCCCAAAACTATTTAGCCTTTGCTCACCAGACAATCCCTACATACTAAGGTTCATTCCACTGAACCTTCTTTGACCTGCCTCCGATGAATTGATATCTTTCCTTAAATAAGGGGATCAAAGGATTTATCCTTTACTTCATTAAATTTATATAGCATTTTGCATGTGCTTTTTCCAAAAACCTTACAGCCATTTAATTACTTTTGAAATGCATAACCCTTTATATGTAGCAAATGTGATGGTTAATTAGCATAGAGCAACTAGTATGTAAGATGAGTTCATAGTTAATCAATTTGCTTGCTAGTTCAATTCTTCACCCACAAATTAGGAAACATCATTTGCTCTTCTGTAAGCAGTATCATAGCATATTTAACATAAACCTGAATAGATAAGACAGGGTCTCAATCTATTGTTTCTTCTGGACTGTGGATGACTTTCATCATCTGCAGTATTTTACTTTTACGTGCCATTAGCTACTTTCTATGACAGCAGAGAATGCTTTCAGTTTCACAATTTGCTGTTTCTTTGCTCTTCAACAATTTCCAATATGGTTTCCTTGAATCACCTAGAAGATGTCTGTTGCCCTTACTGTGCAACCGGTACAATCTGTTCATGCCATTGGAAGACCAGTTTGCCTTTGTGGATGAACCACAGTGTTGATCCTGGCAACATATACAGAGCACTGATACTGCTAGAGGACACTACAGTTTGTATGACAACTGAATTGGCACCATCCTGCTGAGTCTGCTTTCAAGCATTAACAGTCTTAATACGTTTTCTGGAATTCTTGCTGTGCATATAGGTTTGAAGGAGCTCAACTAAAGTAACCTAATTATTTACTTCAAAACTATATTTTATGCACCAAAATGTGCTCTCTTTTTCTCTGCTGTCTTTCACTTTCTCATTTGTTTGATTAGAACTGTTGTCTGCTCATGAGAAGGTCATCCATTCCAATTGCTTTGTAAACAAGCAAACTAAGCTGCCTTAACTACTGTAACCAGCCGTTAGGTGTGAGTGTTCTTGTTATCATTTTATTTATAGCTGTTAAAGTGGAATCATTACAACATGTATTCTCTCAAAACTGGGCCCATGATGGTGTATAACAGAATTGTTATGAAGCAGAAAGAGGCTATTTGACCCATTGTGCGATAGGGTTAGCTCATTAAATACGTAATCATTCAACGCCATCTTGAATGCTTCAGTTGACTTACCCCCACCACACTTCCAAGCACTGCATTCATACCTAACTACATGCTATATAAATAAAGTTTTCCTCATTTCATCCTTCCCTATTTTGCAAAACACTTTAAATCTATACCTTTTGTTCTTTATTCTTGTTCATTTTACAAATGTGCTAAAATAACGCTTTGCTTAGACCAGAAATCATTAATATTGTTATAGCTGAAATTGAAGGGTTTTTTTGAAAGGCATATCTTCTCCTTGACTGTCAGACTAGGCGGCATGGTGGCTCAGAGGTTAGCACTGCTGCCTCACAGCATCAGGGACCCAGGTTCGATTCCACCCCTGAGTGACTGTCTATATAAAATTTACATGTTCTCCCTGTGTCTGTATGGGTTTCCTCTGGGGAATCTGGTTTCTACCCACAATCCAAAGATATTCAGGATAGGTGGATTGACCATGCTAAATTGCCACAGTGTCCAGGGATATGTACACTATGTGGCTTAGTCATTGGAAATGCATTGGAACTGAGATGGAGTGGGGAGTTGGGTTAGGAAGTTAGCCTGGGTGGGAAGCCTTTCGAAGGGGTCAGTGTAGATTCAATGGGCCAAAACAGCCGGCTTCCACATTGTAGGAATTCTATGAAAGAATATTTATTCCTAACTGCAGTTTTGTTATTGTGTTCTCGTTGTTTTGGTCAAGGTATAAATACAGTATCTGCCGGTAGGCATGCTGATTTTTTTTAATGCTCCACAAAAAAATTATTTATTTGTTTGATCCTTTACCGGTTGCTGTCAGCAGGCACCTTGAAACTCTAGCAAGACTCAAGAGCCACTGTAATAAATCTAATATGCATTTTTCTGTACTTCCATGGTTGTGGAAAGCTTAAGTCAATGCAATAACCTATAGGTTTTTTTTTCTGCCATTGCACACTGTTATAAAATGAGGCCATTATAGAGAACTCTGAAGATGTAATTAGTTAAGATCCACATTGAACTTGTATTGACTTTATAATTCACTTCTAAATTGTGTTTTTGAAATAAACAGAATTTCTAATTAAAAAATGTAAAATTGTTAGAAATATTCATGTAATCCATAAAACATGTTGCTTTGCTAGCAACTTCACCTATTGATTATTTTAAATTGAAAATTCCATTTTGGTAAAATTCGATTTTGCACAATAGTATGAAACAGGGATAAGCAAAATTGGATAAACCTAAAGAGGAAATAAAAGAACAAAATGTGGGGCTGCAGGGACTGAACCTAGTTTTATTCCTCCTGCAAAGCACTAGCACAAATGCAATGAACTGAATGGTCTCCTTCATACGATGTTTTTTGAATTAACAACTATTTTGTACCCCAACCAATCTTCTTTCCATTGAAAAAGATCAGACCCAGTAATGTGGTTGCCAATCTGCTGTTGTCCATTTTGCAACAGTGCCCAAGGTGAATTTCAACCTTGATGTGTCTTGGTCTTGTTTGCTGATTCTCTGTTTAATGTTTCTGTTTGGTATTCCTGATGAGCAACTGCTTTTCTGCATGTGTCTTTTAATGTGTGCAGGATGCAAAATCAAAAGATTAGTTTCTTAACCACTGAAGTGTAAATGAATTTAATGAATGTAATTTAAATGCCACCCTTGTAGACCATTTATAAGAAATATGATGTTATTTAAATTGTAAGGTGTATAAGCTAGAATGTTGACTATTAAAGCACATACCAGAATTCCAAATGATAAAATTCAACATTCTGTGGTGTGCTATTCCACTGTTATTTTGATGTTTTGTAATTTTAGCTTTTTTTTTCTTATTTAGCTCTTTCTATGCTTGCCCGACTCCATATTGTCTACTCTTTCATATGGAAGCTTTAACAGGTCAAATAATGCAGACAGCAGAGGCTTTCATGGTCCATTTTGTGAGCAAGATAAATTCCAAGGGTGATTTTTGCCATTTTGAAGGCAATATAATGGTGCTGAGTTTTATCAGGACCCATTTTTGATGTGGAAATGGACATGCCTGCAGTGTGGGAATAACTAATTAATGGAAGAGATCCATGATCGCTCATGAAGGAATTATAACATCTGAACTGTCAAACTCTGAAGAATAAAATTCTTATCTCATTGAGGAAGCAGGCTGTAACTTCACAGTTTGGTTGACAGCACAAAGAAAACTTGAAGGGATTAGCGGTCTTTTTAGTTAAAAATCTCTTTGTCTTTATAAAATATTATGTAGGTATTTGAGAACTTTTACATTTTGAGTGGTTTTCATGAATGGAATTTTTTTTTAAACCACAACAAAGTTTGTAATAGATATTTACATCTGTATTTTATTTCATCTAAAACATGTCGCCTGAGTCTGCCTATGGTAAATTCTGGATGAGTTAGCATGGAAGGGTACAAGAATAAAGATAATGGGTGGTCCAGAAGGGGCCAATGGGTGGGTCATGGACATGCATTGGTATTATGCTGACAGTGGCTTTACGAGTTTTTAGTGAGTGGGTGGTGGACATGGACTGCCATTAAGTTGGCATAGTGGACCATTCTGTGTACAGAGAAATGTGTTTCCATGAGTTGGAATGGATGGCAGAGGGTGGTGAGCAATTCATTCATCTGTGAGGAAGGACCAAAGGGCCTAATATGTGACAAATAACTAATGCAAAGTCACAAAGAACTGAAGCAGTCATTTTAAAGAATCTATCTCAACTCAGCAACTCCTTTGACCACCTCTGGACTATGTCAAGAGGCTGCAGACCTCATTCTTTCCTGAAAACCCACCCTCCTTCATAGCGAAGATCGGCCTGACAGGACCTAAGGTGGGTGACGTGAGCCACTAAAGAATCTCTTCCTGAAAACTGAAGATTCATGCCAGTATAAAAACATTGGCTCTGTTCCTCTCCACAGATGCTGAGGTTCTCCAGAATTCTGTGTTTGTTTCAGATTTACAGCATCACGGTATTTTACTTTCATTGAAGGAAATATCTCAACTTGCATTGCTTCCAGTGTACAAATACTTCCTTTGCCTCACTCTATTATAACTCTGCAAACACACTTTGATCCAGTTATATGTCATACTTTTATTCAATATGGAAACAGAGTCTTTGGTCGAACTCATCCATGCCAACTAAATTTCCCAAATTAAACTAGTACTATTTGCTTGCATTTGGCCTATATCCCTCTAAACCTTTCCCATTCATGTACCTGTCCCAAAGTCTTTTAAATGTTGTAATTGTACCTGCATCTATCACTTCCTCTGGCAATTCATTCTCCAAATGAACCAACCTCTGTGTGTAAATGTTGCGACTCAGGTTCCTTTTAAATCTTTCTCCTCTGATCTTAAAAATACACCCTCTAATCTTGAACTTCCCTATCCTAAGGAAAAGACCTTTGCTATTCACCTTAACATTGACCATAATAATTTACTAAACCCTATGAGGTCACCCCTCAATCTCCTATGGCCCAATGAAAAATGTCCCATTCTATCCAGCCCCTCCTTACAACTCAAACCCTCCAGTCCTGGTAAATCTTTTCTGCGCCTCTCCAATTTACGTAGAAATAGAACAGTACAGCACAGTACAGACCTTTTGGCCCACAATGTTGTGCTGACCTATTATCCTGCTCTAAGATCAAACTAACCTGCATATCCTTCATTTTACTATCATCTATATGCCTATCTAAGAGTTGCTTAAATGCCCCTAATGTATCTGACTCTACTATTACTGCTGGTAGTGCATTCCACTCTCTGTAAAGAAAATTGCTCTGATATCTCCCCTATACCTTCCTCCATTCACCTTAAAATTACATCCCCCCATGATAACCATTTCCGCCCTGGGAGAAAGTCTCTGGCTATCCACTCTATTTATGCCTCTCACCATGTTGTGCACCTCCATCAAGTCACCTCTCATCCTTCTTCGCTCCAGTGAGAAAAGCCCTATCTCCCTCAACATTTCCTCATAAGACCTGGCCTCTAGCCCAGGCAGCATCCTGGTAAATGTCCTCTGCACCCTCTCTAAAGCTTCCACATCCAACAATGAGGCAACCAGAACTGAATGCAATATTCCAAGTGTGGTCAAACCAGGGTTTTATAGAGCTGCAGCATAACCTTGAGGCTCTTAAACGCAATCCCCCTGCTAACAAAAGTCAACACACCATACGTCTTTAATATCCTTCTTATATAGACCAGAACTGTACACAGTATTCTAAAAGTGACTTCACCAATGTCCTGTGCAACCAATTCCTATACTCAATGCTCTGAGCAATGAAGGCAAGTGTAGCAAATGCCTTCATTACCACCCAGTCTACCTGTTATGCAACTTTCAAGGTATTATGTAACCAGAACCCTGAGATCTGTCTATTCAACATCACTTCACAGGACTGTAGAAGTCCTGCCCTTGCTTGTATATCCAAAATGCAACAGCTCCCATTTATCAATATAAAACACCCTTGTCACTACACAACCCAAAGATTTTAGCCACTTGCACATTACTATCTCAAATGGCCATTCATTGGTGACAGATCCATTAGTTATCACATCCCTATTCTTTTCAGTCTCGTTCCTAAAACTATTTGCTTTACTACATTTGTTTCCAATTTTGTGGATCTTCAAAATGAACTATTCTCAGTCTCGATTTTGATTTCTGATCTTCTATGATCTTGACTGTCATAATTGACCAGCCAGTTTGTATCAATGTGCGTGAGTTAAACAACTTAAATAGAGGTGTGGCTTGAGGTGGGAGGAAGGGATGAAGGGATCAACCTAGATCAGTAGGAATTGTGAAAATATGAAACAGGAGCAGAAGTAGACCATTTGACCCCTTGAGCCTGCTCTATCGTTCAATAAATTCATGTCTAATTAGTTTGTGTTTCAGATTCCACATTCCCATCTGCTTCTAACAGCCTTTGATTTTCTTGCCTAACAAGAATCTATCTATCTGTACCTTGAAATTATTCAATCACCCCTGCTTCCACCATCTTCTGAGGTAGAGCTCCAAAGTTATGCGACTCTCGGAAAAATATTCTCCTCATTTTGGTCCTTATAATGGTGATTCCTAATTTTAAAACAGTACTGGACATAACCGCAAGAATGAATATTCATTTTACCTTGTCAAGATCATTCAGGATCTTACACGTTTCAATCAGTTCAGCCCTCACTCTTCTAAGCTGCAGTGGAAACAAGCCCATTTGTTTCAACCTGTTAGCTTATCCACCTACGACAACCTCCTCATTCCAGGTATCAATCTCGTAAACTTCCTCAGAACTACCTTCAACACATTGACGTACCTCTATAAAAAAAACCAAAGTTGCACATGATACTCAAGGTACAGTCATTCCTTCATACCATGAGGGTTCCACTCTGAGAACATGTGCAAATGATGAAATTTGTGAGTGTTGAACCTGTTAAACATACATGGGTTTTGCTGCTGATGTTGAGTATTGTTGCTACTTTTGATGCGGATATGTGAATTCACGAATCATGAACTTGCGGATACCAAGTATTTATTGTTAGCTCTTGTTAGTGCCAACAATGTATATGTGAATTTTATTTACATTTAAATTCAATTCCTTGCAAAGTAAAGGGTAGCATCCCTTTAGCTTTTTTGATTTGTGTTGTGACTACGTATTAACTTCTAAACCCTTCAGCACGTCAGAATTCTGCGTTGTTCTCCGTTTAAGTAACACTCTGTTTCTTCATTCTTCCAGACAAAGTGAACAACTTCATGTTTTCTCATATTGTACCCTATCTGCCAAATTTGCTGACTTATTCAACCTATCCGTATGCCTCTGCAAACTCCTTATGTCTTGTTCACAATATACTTTCCTATCTATTTTTGTCTGCCTGTGAATTAAGCTATCATACTTTCATTCCCCAATCAAAATCATCAATGGGAATCCAGCCTTCCTATCACCATTTTGCGCTAGGCTTGATCAATCATCCAAGATATTCCTGCCTTCTGGACATTATCCTGCTCTGGATCTCCTTTGGAATCTCTCACTTCTTCTCTTGTTATAGCTATGGGTTCTTCCCCTGACATCTTGTTTGTACCTAGCTTGGGCTCTGACCCTGTATAAACACCTGAATGTTTTATTGCCCACTGTGTCGAACAGGTGTCTATGTATCAGACTAAATATGGACTTCAACCAGCCGGCAGAGGACAAACACAAATAGTTATCAGTGCTTGCGAAGATAATCTTATTATCAGTTGAAAGAACATGTGGTGTGCCATTCCTTCAACGTTGAAGGGATTTTACTTCCTTCATCAAGCAGTTTCAGTAGCTCCAGCCATACACAGATATGATGACAGATTAGGTCAACTCCTCTTTCACTTCAGCCTGAGACAGCAAGCAAAAAGTCCTTACAAGTTTACAAAGTGTGGAGCTGGATGAACACAGCAGGCCAAACACCACCTCAGGAGCACAAAAGCTGACGTTTCGGGCCTAGACCTTTCATCAGAGAGGGGAATGGGGAGAGGGAACTGGAATAAATAGGGAGAGAGGGGGAGGCGGACCGAAGATGGAGAGAAAACAAGATAGGTAGAGAGGAGAATATAGGTGAGGAGGTGGGGAGGGGATAGGTCAGTCCAGGGAAGACGGACAGGTCAAGGAGGCGGGAGGCAGGAAATAGAGGTGTGGCTTGAGGTGGGAGGAAGGGATGGGTGAGAAGAAGAACAGGTTAGGGAAGCAGAGACAGGCTGGGCTGGTTTTGTGATGCAGTGGGGGGAGGGGATGAGCTGGGCTGGTTTTGTGATGCTTTGGGGAGAGGGGAAGAACTGAGCTGGTTTTGGGATGCAGTGGGGGAAGTGGAGATTTTGAAGCTTGTGAAGCCCGCATTGATATCATTGGGCTGCAGGGTTCCCAAGTGGAATATGAGTTGCTGTTCTTGCAACCTTCGGGTGGCATCATTGTGGCACTGCAGGAGGCACATGATGGACATGTCGTCTGAGGAATGGGGGGGGGCGGAGTTGAAATGGTTCGCAACTGGGAGGTGCAGTTGTTTGTTGCGAACCGAGCGGAGGTGCTCTGCAAAGCAGTCCCCAAGCCTCCGCTTGGTTTCCCCAATGTAGAGGTAGCCACATTGGGTACAATGGATACAATATACCAAATTGGCAGATGTGCAGGTGAACGTCTGCTTGATATGGAAGGTCATCTTGGGGCTTGGGATAGGGCCTGAGATAGTCCTTCCAAGTTACAGCTATAGTTTATGACTTCTGCTATTTGCATACTGTAAGTGAATTTTAAACCATAGTTTAGTTCTTGAATGAATCTTTCACTGCGTCTACTCTAAACATTTTCTATTACTAATTTTCTTGATAGAAAGCATCTACTTGAATTCCACTTATGCGTGAAATTCAATCAGTTACAACTTTATCAAACCAGTAAACAAAACTTGTTTAGATTCCACAAATAACAAGAGGACATAACCAGAGCTTCACTGTATTTTGTACTCTGTTTCTGTCACTTTTCCCTTGATCTTTGGATGTTAGCACCTGCACTTAAGCTACAATTGTTTATCTCTCCATGTTTTACAACCTCCTTTGTTTTCTTAACGGTTGTCTACTTATGCCATTTATTTATTTATCTTCCCTAATAATACAATGGGCCCCTTTACTACCTACAAATATTTGCTCAAGAAATGCAACTAACCTTTTTCACACTAATTTGTTGTTTGCATTTCTAATTTTACAATTATCTAAAATGTCAGAATATTGTGGGGACACACTTTTCCTTCTCCTAAATAGCAAACTTGGAACTGTGGCTAAATAAGGCTTGCAACAAATTCCCTTATTGAAATGCTTACATGTTTAGATCTGCCTGTTTACAGAAACCTAATTAATTTCCCTGATGTTCCATTCTCCAGGGAATCTTATCCAGTATCTCTATATGGAGATCACAGGTCTGGCTGTGAACATCTGCTACATGTAGCTGCCAACCCTTTTTGGCCATCTAGTGTCACCTAAAATATCCCCATGTGGCCATCTTGTCAACTTTACTCATGGGCTGCTACAACACTGCTAAAGCTTTTGACTGTCCCTCAATTATATTTAACTTCTTGGAAATTACACCTGCAACCTTGTCGCCATATCTATTCATGTTTTCCCTTTCTTATCTATTTCTTTCTTGCTTCTGCCTTCTGCCATCCTCCCTTACTAGGGTCCTTTCATGATTCCAAAACCATATGGAGATTTACTACCAATTTTGTTTTGCTTTCTCTTCTATACATTGAAGACAGCGAACCTCAAATTATGGTGAATATTTATCCAGACAAAACGAGGTGTACGCAATACTGGTCACCTCATAATAGTACTTCTTAAGCATTGATTCAAAATTTCGATTCAGTCATAAAGATTCCTCTATTTTGTTTCTAAGATGTAATTGTATATAACTGAGAAGACATGCTCAGGGTTCCTCTTAGTCAAAGGGTTAATAACAAGGGGCAGAGTTTTAAAATGATAGGCACGAGGTTTAGAGGAGATTTAACGAAAGACGTTTTCATCCAAAGTGAGCTGGGGGTCTGGAATGCACTGCCTGGGAAGGTAGTTGAGGTGGGAAACCTCACAACTTTAAAAAAAAACTTGGATGAATCCTTGAAGTGTCATAACATTCAAGACTATGGACATAGTACAGGAAAGTTAGACTAATGTAGACGAAAGAGCCTGTTCTTAACTGTGTGATTCTAGCTAGCTTTCCTTCTTGTTACTAGAGTGAATATGTACAAATTATGGGCGTGTCATGGCCTAGTGGAGTTTTCGCTAGACTATTAATCCAGAAACTCAGCTAATGTTATGGGAACCCATGTTCAAATCCCGCCATGACAGATGATAGAATTTGAATTTGATAAAGAATCTGGAATTAGGTGTCAGGGGAGGAAAAAAACGTACTCACCTGGTTAATAAAATGTGAGGCTGGACAACTCACCTGGTTCACTTCTTTGTTCTAATGTCCTTCAGGGAAGGAACCTTGGCCTATATGTGACCCCAGATCCACAGTAATGTAATTGACTCTTAACTAGATTCTGGGCAATTAAGAATGGTCAATAAATACTAGCCAAGCCAGAGGCACCCACATCCCATGAATAAATAAATTAAAAGGAAAACTACTCCTGGGCAGTCACTCTGGTGGGAAAGGAGATATTAACTGTCTGATTAGGCTCTGTTCATTTACCTAAGAACACAAGACCTAGGAGCAGCAGTAGGCCATGTGGCCCCTTGAGCCTGCCCTGCCATTTAATAAGATCATGGCTGATCTTTTTGAGACTCAGCTCCACTTACCCGCCCACTCACCATAACCCTTAATTCCTTTACTGTTCAAAAATTTATCTAGCCTTATCTTAAAAAACATTCAGTGAGGTAGCTTCAACGGCCTAACTGGGCAGGGAATTCCACAGATTCACAATCCTTTGTGTGAAGAATTTCCTCCTGACCTCAGTCCTACATCTGCTTCCCTTCGTTTTGAGGTGGTACCCTCTAGTCCTAGTTTCACCTGCTAGTGGAAACATCTTCCCTGCGTCCACCTTATCTATTCCCTTCATAATCGTATATGTTTCTATAAGATCTCCCCTCATTCTCCTGAATTCCAATAAGTATAATCCCAGTCTATTCAGTCGCTCCTCATAATTCAACCCTCTCAACTCTGGAGTCAACCGAATGAATCTCCTCTGCACCCCTTCCGGTGCTAGTATATCTCTTCTCAAGTAAGGAGACCAAAACTGCACACAGTACCCCAGGTATGGCCTCACCAGGACCCTATACAGCTGCAGCATAGCTCCCTGTTTCTAAACTCCATCCCTCTCGCAATGGCAGACAAAATTCTATTTGCTTTTTTAATCACCTGCTGCACCTGCAATCCACCTTCAGTGATTCATGCACAATGACACCCAAGTCCGTCTGCACAACAGTGTGCTGCAATTTTTTATTATTTAAAACATAGCCCATTTTGCTGTTATTCCTACCAAAATGGATGACCTAATACTTATCAACATTGTACTCCATCTGCCAGACCTTTCCCCACTCACTTAGACTATCTATATCCCTCTGCAGATTTTCAGTGTCTTCTGCACACTTTGCTCTGCCACTCATCTTAGTGTCATCTGCAAATTTTGACACACCACACTTAGTCCGCAACTCCAAATCATCTATGTAAATTGTAAACAATTGCAGTCCCAGCACTGATCCCTGAGGCACACCACTAGCCACTGACTGCCAACCTGAAAAACACCCATTTACCCCTACTGTTTGCTTTCTACTGGTCCACCAATCCTCTATTAATGCCAATACATCACTTGTAGTACCGTGCAACTTTATCTTATGTAGCAACCTTTGATGTGGCACCTTGTCAAATGCCTTCTGGAAATCCAGATACACCATATCCATAGGTTCCCCACTGTCCACCATGCAAGTAATGTCCTCAAAGAATTCCACCAAATTAGTTAAACATGACCTACCCTTTATAAACCCATCCTGGGTGTTCCCATTGGGACAATCTATATCCAGATGTCTTGCTATTTCTTCCTTAATGATAGATTCAAGCATTTTCCCCACTCCCGAAGTTAAGCTAACTGGCCTACGGTTACCTGCTTTTTGTCTACTTCCTTGTTTTAACAGTGGCATCACATTGGCTGTTTTCCAATCTGTGGGAACCACCACAAAGTCCAGTGAATTTTGGTAAATAATTACTAGTACATTTGCTATTTGCCCCATCATCTCTTTTAGTACCCTGGGATGCATTTCATCAGGGCCAGGAGACTTGTCTACCTTTAGCATCATTGACTTCCCCAGCACTGCCTCCTTAGTGATAATGATAGTTTCTAGGTCCTCACCTGCTATAACCTTCTTGCCATTGTTATTTGCGTCTTCCACTGTGAAGAGCGACACAAAATAACTGTTTAGTGTCTCGGCTATTTCCTCATTCCCAGTTATTAACTTGGCCTTCTCATCCTCTAAAGGACTAATGTTTACCTTCGCCACTCTTTTACGATTTACATATTTATAGAAACGTTTGCTGCCTGTTTTTATATTCTGAACTAGTTTACTCTCACAATCTGTCTTAATTTTCTTTATGATTTTTTCTTTGTGGCTTTCTGTTGGCCTTTAAAGATTTCCCAGTCTACTAGTTTCCCACCACTCTTTGCCTTTTTGTATGTGCTTTTTCTCCAGTCTGATACTTTCCTTTGTTCCCTTAGATATCCATGGCTGGCTCTCTCTTTTCCTACAGTTCTTCCTTATCATTGGAATATATTTCTGCTGAACACTGTAAAAAATTGTTTTGAAAGTCTTCCACTGTTCCTCAATTGACCCACCATAAAGTTTTTGCTCCCATTCTACCTCAGCTAACTCCTCCCGCATCCCTTTATAGTGTCTTTCATTTAAGCACAGGACATAGGTACTGGACGTAGCCTTCTCACATTCCATCTGTATTTTAAATTCAATCAGACTTGATCGCTCCTTCTAAGAGGATCCCTAACTGTGAGACAGTTAATTATTCCCGTCTCATTACACAGGACTAGATCTAGGATAGCTTGCACCCTCGTAGGTTCCATTACATATTGTTGAAGGCAGTTATTGCGAATGCATTCTATGAACTCCTCCTCAAGGCTGGCATGACCGACCTGGTTTGACCGATCGATATGTAGATTAAAATCTCCAATGTTAATTGCTTTACCATTTTTACATACATTAGCTATGTCTATGTTTATTGCCCGCCCCACTGCGATGTCATTATTTGGTGGCCTATAGACCACACCTAACAGTGACTTCTTCTCCCTGCTATTCCTAATTTCCACCCAACAGATTCAACATTTTGTTCAGTAGAACCTATATCATCTCTCACTACCGCCCTGATACCATCCTTCAAAATCAGAACACCACTTCCCTTACCTTCCTGTCTGTCCTTCTGAATAGTTTGATACCCCTGGATATTTAACTTACAGTCATGATCATCCTGTAACCATGTCTCTGTAATAGCCACTAAATCATACCCATTTGCCATGATTTGCACCGTCAACTCATCCACCTTGTTTCGAATGGTCCGAGCTTTCAGATAAAGTGCCCTTATGCCAGTTTTTGCACTTTCTTTTTGGGCCCTATTGAGATAATGAGGGAGGTTGAAAGAAAAGTGGCATAAAATGGCAAAATGATGATAAGGACTCACTTTGGTTTTTATGAGAATTGTGAAATAGGAAAGGGGAAGGACAAAAAACAGTATTGTTGCTAATACATTTGGCTGGGGGACTAATTGTACTAGCCTGTCTATGTGACTAAGGAACAAGTTTGTGCATATAAGGATGACCCTCTTTAGAGTGAAGAGAGAGCATCACTGTACAATTGACAATTTGAGTTCTTTTTACGCTTGAAACAAATGCACAGCATCAACAGGCAGTTATATTGCAGTAACATTTATTTCAGTAAGCGCTTACACATGTGGAGGATCACTCTACAAAGTCCATCTGTATGCAGCGTATTGCAGAGTGATGATCTCTCTTCACTCTAAAGGGGGTCATTCTTATATGCACAAACTTGTTCCTTATAGTCACGTAGACAGGCTAGTACAATTAGTCAGTTCTCCAGTCACATGTCTTAGCAACAATACTCTTTTTCGTCCTTTCCCTTTTCTATTTCCCTATTCTCAGAAAAACCAAAGGGAGTCCTTGTAATCATTTTGCCATACTATGTCACCGTCCTCTCAACGCCCCTCATTATCTCACTATTACCTCCATTACTGATAGCTCTTGAGATCTCCTTCCCTTTAACTTTTTTCCTAATTTTCAATGAAGTCGAAGCTTCCTCATCACCTGCTGACTTGCTGCTTTGCCTTACATTAATTGTTGCTCTCCGTCTACACTCACTTCTCCCTGTTTTTTTAAATTTTGTTCCTAGCTTTTCATATCCCGAAACAAATGTTTTTTCCCAGTCCTGCCTATGTTGTTGAGACCTACGGACCAAAGGCAGCATGGTGGCTCAGTGGTTAGCACTGCAGCCTCACAGCGCCAGGGACCCAGGTTCGGTTCCAGCCTCGGGCGACTGTCTGTGCGGAGTTTGCACATTCTCCCTGTGTCTGCGTGGGTTTCCCCCGGGTGCCCTGGTTTCCTGCCACAGTCCAAAGATGTGCAGGCTAGGTGGATTGGCCATGCTAAATCGCCCGTAGTGTTCAGGGGTGTGTCAGTTATAGGCGGAATGAGTCTGGGTGGGATGCTTCAAGGGGCGGTGTGGACTTGTTGGGCTGAAGGGCCTGTTTCCACACTGTGGGGAATCTAATCTAATCTAAAACTGGATCCTCCCCCTCCCTCTCGAGTATCCTTTCAAGCCGGTCAGAGATGTCTCATACCCTGACACGCACCATCTAGGATTGTCTCTCCTGCTCATAAAGGATACTGTCTATTCTCCTGATGATGGAATCTCCTACAACTACAATCTGTTCTTTAGCTCCCCCCTCTTGATTGGCCTCCTGGATCATGGTGCCACGGTCAGTTGACTCATCCTTCCTGCAGCCCTGTTCCTCATCCACGGAGGTAGCAAATGCCTCATACCTGTGGAACAATGTCAAGGGCTATGGCTCCTGTGTTCCTGTCTGCAGGGTCCGTCTACCTGCCTGCCTCACTCGCAGTCACACACTGCTGTCCCTGCCCACCAATCGAATTACCGTTAGTTAATCTATCAGGTGTGACTGCCTCCTGGAATACAGCATCCAGTTATTTCTCCCCCTCCCGGATGTACTGCAGTGTTTGGAATTTGGATTCCAGCTCATTAATTTTGAGCTGGAGCTCCTCAAGCAGCCAACGCTTGCTGCTGATGTGGTCACTGCCGTTCTCAATGGGATCAGCTAGCTCCCACATCATACAGCTGCAACACATCACCTGGCCTGCCAGCTTTACTTAGTTAATTATTTAAAATTAATTAGTTTTTTATTTAGTTTTGCAGTATTCTCTGCACCAGAGGATTTGGTGTCTAGGTGACCACCCAGAAAGATAACCCAGAAAGAGATGAGGAAGAAAATACAAATAGCTTACCTGCTCACCACACTTAATCGTTATCATTAGGTTAGAGAAGGTGGAAGGATGGGAGACACTACGCGTGTAGTGTCTTGGGTATTAGTTAACTCCCAAATTTATTAAGTGGAAGCTGACCTTCCCAGGCGTCCCTCGCACTTTCTCCCAGATTCCCACCGCTGAAACAACTGAAAGTTATATCTGCCTGTTTCCTATGTCTGCCTGCACATCATTGGCCATAAAGCCAAAGTCAGGCTGATATTTATACGGTCCTTGTCATATACAAATCTCCATCAGTTTCATGTTTTTGATCTTGTGTGCGATTTGATAACTTTTGCACTCTGCCAGGGAGGTCAACATAGCTCAGCACAATTTGCAGATATGAAGGCACCAGCTTAACTGGTCATAATTAACCCAATTTCTTACTTCAGATGAGGTGTTCAATCAAGCTGTTTTGTCTTGAAAGGTGTTTTGAATGTTGTTACAGATGCGCTTTCCTTGATGAGTGAATTCCATCATACTCCTGACTTGTGCCTTGTTGATTGCTGTCATGCTTTAGGGACTCAAGAGGTGAATCACTCAGATTCGTGGCATCTGACCTACAGTATATATCTAGTCCAGTTTTGTTTCTGGTCAATCGATGCTACATGTGGGATTGAACAATAGTAATGTATGTCATAGAATGATCATTAGATTCTCTTGATAGGATTGGCAATGACAAACATTTTTTTGGTGTGATTTTTTACTTGCCACTTATCATTATAAACCTGGATGTCACCTATGCTTTGCCGCATATGGACAAGATGGCTTCTATCTGTGAGGAGTCACAGATTGCGTGGAATTTTGTGCATTTAGCAAACATCCCTACTTTTGACTTTCGGTTTAAGAGGTGGCCTGATAGAGACATACAATATGATCAGAGGGTTAGATAGGGTGGACAGTTAGAGCCTTTTTCCTCAGATGGAGAAGGCTAGCATGTGGGGACATAGTTTTAAATTGAGGGGTGATAGATATGGGACAGATGTCAGGGGTAGGTTCTTTACTCAGAGAGTAGTAAGGGCGTAGAATACCTGCCTGCAATAGTCGTAGACTTGCCAAGTTTAAGGGCATTTAAATGGTCATTGGATAAACATATGGATAATAATGGAATAGTGTAGGTTAGATGGCCTTCAGTTTGGTTTCACAGGTTGGCGCAACATCGAGGGCCCGAATGTTCTATGTTCTATAAGTAATAAATTGACAATAATATTGTCCATATATTCGAACAAATAGTCAGAAAATTTCATGTCGTGTAGACCTGCATTGTAAATATCTCAAACTGCACACTTCTCATGGCGTTGCAACCAAATAGGAATTTTTGAGCTCATTTCAAGAAAACCAGCACCATATTTTTCTTCAATATCGATCTGTTTCAATACTTTCTTCACTTAGCTAGCATTTAAAACTCCATTTATTTCGAGAATCAAAGTTAAACTGGAAGCGAAACTAGAACTAGCCCTTCACTCAAGCCATTTCTTTTCCTTACTGTATTTCCGATGCCGCATTCTATCCATGAGCAAAGGGCATGATGTATAGCTGCTTGACATGTTTCAATATTCTTCTAAAATCAAGCCACAATATTCTGTGTTAAATAATGTATTTAGCAATTGTTGCCTTCCTCCAAGTCTTAACTTATAATGCTACTGTATAATGGCTCAAAAGTTCAAATACTATGTACTAATTGATTTCCAGCTATGTTTAGAAAGTTTAGGGTAAACTCCCTTAGCCATTGTTGACGGTAGTAAGTTTTACTTATGAATACGTTTGAGCCATCTGTTTAATTCCTTTATTAGCTGTGGTAGTTCTTGGGGTCTGTCTCTTCTACCTGTCCCATTGTGATATCCTTGCATCAAAGATCAATGATTAGCAACTCTTAAGGGATCTACTTGAAGAGAAAAGTCAAAAAATGCCATGGAGTTTGCTTTGTGACCTTTACTGTTTATTCTGCTAACTTGTAGTTCAACAGTAAATGATATTATACACAGTTTACTGCAAAGATTGGATAAGAAATGAAATTGATATGTACAGCAGCAAACAGGCTCCTGCAGTTTCAAATGAAGAAATGCATTTATTGTTTTGTAGTGCCAGTTTCCATTTTGCCAGTTTTAAATCTTAAACTGTTCATCTGCAAACATATCTATCACTTTACAAATGATTTGGCTGTGGAAGAAGCTCATCACGTACTTATTTCCTCTGAAATTTAAACTATTCTTTTCTGAACAAGTGAACAGATTTTTAAAGAAAGTTGAAAGCATTAATTTCTGCTGAAATTGGTAGTATAGCAACATTTTTATATAAAAAAAGAAAATACTGAATCTTGCAAATCTGAAATAAACATGAAAAATGCTGAAGAAACTCAGCACATCTGGCAGCAACATTTTTTTCATTATCTGTATTAAATGAAATCTGTAACTTAGTTCTTCCAGGTACTGTTTGTAGAACCATACAGAAGATGCCATTCAGCCTATGGAGTCTATACTGCCAAAAATACACTACAACTTGCATTAGTTCTTCTTTTCCACATGAGGCTCCTAGCCTTGAGTATTACGACACTTCAACTGTTCAATTGTTTATCCAAGTACTTGTAAAAATTGAGGTTACCTATCTGAACTACCCTCCCAAGCAGTGCATTCCAGACCCCACCAACTTCTGGTGAAAGATTCTTTCCTCAAGTTCCATTTAAAACTGCTGCCTTTCACTTTAAAAGTGTGCCCTTTTCTTGACCTTTCAACTAAATTCCAAACGTTGGCTGTAGAATAAATGCAAATTATCATAAATGACTGGGTTTATTATGTCAATTAACTAAATAATCAGTTGTTAATGCAGTTAGTGATAAAATATGAGGCTACACTCAAATGCTTTAAGATCAGGATCCTGGCAGAAAAGTTAAATAGAGTGGTAACATGGATTTTCAAATAGTTAAAGGGGTGGGGGGGAAGGGCTCAGGAAAGGTTATTTAAGCTTTTGGACCATGTAAAAGGACAGAGATTATGGAAAAAGCCAGGAATCTTATTTCAGGCACAGCAGATAAAGGGATAGTCATTGGTGTTGTACTTAAATACACACAATGTATGAAACAACATAAATGACATTGTAGCACAGATTGAAATTGATGGGTATGATGATGTAGGCATCACAGATGTGGCTGCTAAGGGGATCAGCACTGGGAATTAAATTTCCAACTTACGCATCCTATCAAAAGAACAGGATGAGCAGAAGGGGCTGAATTGCCTTGTTAGCAAGAAAGGAAATTAAATTGATAGCAAGAAGCAATTATCGGGTTGGAAGGAGTAGAATCTGTAAATAAAGATTTTCACTGTATTTCAGCAGACCTGACAATAAAACCAAAATAAATCAAAATAAAAAAAATAGAGGGAGCTGATAATCAGTGGGGTATGAGTTTTCTGGAATACAATATAATGCAAAGAAGAAACTTAGCAGATCTGACAACATCTCTGGAGAGAAAACTAGAATCAGTATTTCAAGTGCAATATGATTCTTCTTCAGAACTTCTTGCATTTCAAAGAGCTCTAATAGATTCAAAAAGTTACCTCTGTATCTGTGTTTTCGGATTGATTCTGCTTTTACCTGCAATGCATGGGTGACTAGGAGTAGCTCTTCGACTGTTACCTGCACACCATACTCATGCTTAAGCTGAAACTAATGTGAATTAACCTTTTCACTAGCACACATAAGTAGTCAACTTTTAACCCTTTTTGTTTTGTATTTTCTTGGAAGATCAGAAGACAGATAAATGTCCAAAAGGGGTGGCTTTCTGCTGAGAGGACGGAGATAGTGCCCTCATTGTATCTGCCTGTTGCACCTCTCTCCCTGTTTAAAGCTTCCCAAACACTTTATATGTAAGACATTCCATGGATCCCACACAGGCCTGTGCCAACACTGAATTAACATCTACAGCCATTTTTTTGCCTAGTAGTCTTCTTTAAAGAAAAAATCTTGGAATTAAAAGTTTTAAGATATTCATAGAATTAAGAGCATTTGTAATAGTTCTGTTCCACTTTCGTGATATTCATTCAAATATACCTTGCCTGCTGGAACTGTCTGGGAACTTTCTAAAGCAACTACATTTTTTGTACACTCCTGGGATGTGGGCATCGCTTGCTAGCCTGCATTTATTGCCCATCCCTAGTTGCCCTTAAAATAGTGGTGAACTGCCCTCTTGAACTACTCCAGTCCACAAACTGAAGGTTCCACAATGTCGTTGGGGATGAAATTTCAAGATTTTGACATGGCAACAATGAAGGAACTGTGATTTATGTTCGAGTTTAGAGAGAGGCAGTGGCCTTGTGGTATTATCATGGTAAGGTTAATCCAAAGACCTAGGTAATGTTCTAGCAACCAGGGTTCAAACCCCACCATGGAAGATGGTGAACTTTGAGTTCAATAAAAATCTTGAAGTGAGAGTCAAATGATGACCATGAATCCATTATCAATTGTTGGAAAAACCCATCTGTTTCACTAACGTTCTTGAACAATGAAAGCTTCTATTCTTACCAGATCTGGCCACATGTGACTTCAGACCCACAGCAATAGGTAATTATGGCTTGTCAATAAATTCATAGCCTAGCTAGTGATATCCTCGTGAAGTAGGAAAAGCCATGATGGTCAGCAACTCGGAGGGAAATTTGCAGGTGGCAGTGCTCCCATGTATCAGCTGCCCTTATCCTTCTGGATGGAATTTGGAATGTGCTAACTCAGGATATTGTGAATTTCTGCAGTGCATCTTGTATATAATACACACTGCTGCCACAGAGCATCAGTGATGGACTGACTAAATGTGGACATGGTGCCAATGAAGCATCTGCTTTGTTCTGGATGATGTCAAGCTTCTTGAGTGTTCTTGGAACTGGTAACATTCATGCAATTAGGGTTTGGTATTCCACCACACTTTTAGCTTGTGTTTTGTAGATGGTGGCTGGGCTTCAGGTCATCAGGAGGTGAGTTGTCACAATCTTCCCAGCCTCTGACCTGCTCTTGTAGCTACTATATTTGTGTCAAGTCTAATTAAGTTCCTGGTCAATGGTAATCTGAAGGATAGTGAGGGATTCAGTAGAGTAATACCTTGATTGTCAAGGGGTGGTGATTAAATTGCCTCTTATTGCAGATGATCATTGCCTGGCATTTGTGTGACATGAATGTTATTTCTCACTTGTCCAGATATTTTACACATGCTGTTGCATTTGAACGTGGACTGGCTCAGCGTCTGATGAATTGCAAACATTATGCAATCACCAACAAACATTCCCACCTCTGATATTTTGATGGATAGAAAATCATTGATGAAGCAGCTGAAAATGTTTAGGCTTAGCACACTAACCTGAGGACCTCCAGCAGAAATGTCCTGGAACTGAGATGACTGGCCTACAACCCCAAACCATCTTCCTATGTGCCATGAGTCATAGGGCGGCTTACTATGATTTCAACCAGCAGACGTTTTACCCCCCAATACCCACTGATTCCAGTTTTGCTAGAGCTCTTTCATGCCAAACTCAGCCACATGGGGCCTTGATGTCAAAGGCTATTCCTCTGACCTCACCTCTGGACTCTAGCTCTTTTGTTCACACTTGAACCAAAGCGGTAATGATATCAGGAGCTGAGTGGTGGAACTGAATTGGGCATCAATGAGCGATTGCATACTCTTTTTCAAATTAGGAGACCAGTACTGTACACAGTATTCCAGATGTAGCCTTACCATTGCCTTGTACAGCTGCATTAAAACTTCCCTACTTTCATATGTCAATTCCGTCACAACAAACAACAATGCTTCATTGGGCTTTTTAACCATTTGTTACACTTGCATGTTCACCTTCATGCGATCCATGTACCGTTATACCCAGATCTCCCTATACTAGCAACATCAGTGGATGGTATTTTAACACAGCGGATTTTTGATGGCTTCTATATATGTTTACAGACTCTTTCTAACTCCCCTGAGACTTAAGCTCCTACTGAGTTTGGTGTCATCAACAAACTTAACGACCCATATTTTATCTCCTCATCCAAATCATTGACATTGATTAAAAGTAGTTGAGCCAATCCTTGACTCGGTACACAATTTCTAGCTTATCAACGTGAGAAAGCCTTCTTTATCTCTTCTAGCTAGCTTCTGACTTATTTTTATCTTTGCTGATAAGTTACCTCTGCACCATGTTTTCCATCCATTTTGCAGCAATTTTTGATATTGAAACTTGTCAAATGCCTTTTAGGAAGTCAAGTACACCACATCTATCAGATTCCTTCCAACAACATTGAATGTTAATCGCTTCATCAAAAACGCTAATAAATTAGCTTAACACGATTTCCATTTCACAAAGTCAAGTTGGCTCTGTATGATGACATGATAGTTTTTCAAGCATTCTGCTATAACTGTCTTAGTAATGGATTTGAGCACCTTCTGTGTGACAGATTTAGACCAATTAGGCTATGGTTTTCAGCTTCTATTCCATTTCTATCCTGAATAAAAATGTTGCATTTGCTTTTTTTTCTAATTCATACAGAATCCAAGGAGTTTTGGAATAATCTTACCACTTCTTTTAACACCCCCCCCCCCCGCCACGAAGGTTGCAGGCCATCCAGTCTTTTCATTAGGAACTTTTCGGCTTGTAGTTTTCTGCTAGTTTTTCAAGTACCTATTCACTGATGGTAGTGATTATTTGGAAGTCATCTGTCCCTGTCACTTCTTCACTTTCAATTGTATTTGGAAAGTTTTCTAATTCTTCTTCAGAAGATCTAAAGAAGGGTCACTGGACTTGAAACATGAACTATGCTTTCTCTCCACAGATGCTGGCAGACCAGCTGAGTTTCTCCAGAAATCTCTATTTTTCCTTTCAAATCTTCAGCATTTTGTTTTGTTTTATGTTGTGTCAGACTTTGTCCAGTTTGGAGATGTGCTGTTATAAGGTCTTGTTCTGAAAACACTTCCATGGAGTCATAGAATCCCCACACTGTGTAAGCAGCTCATTCAGCTCATTGGGCCCACACCAACCCTCCGAAGAGCATCCGACCTTGACCCACCCCCCTACCCTAGCCCTATAAACCTACATTTCCCATGGCTAATCCACTAGTCCTCAATCCCTGGATATTATGGACAATTTAGCTCATTTGAACTAGTTTTTTTCAGGTTACAATTGCTGAACTGATTCTAAATATCTATATGTAGATTAGAGTCATCTATAATTATTACAGTACATTTTTTAGATGTCCCATTTATTTCTTGTACGCTCTGTTCTATAGAGTAACTACTTTTAGAAGGGGCAATAGTTACTTCTCCAAGTGACGTCTTAGTTTTGCGAGTTCTATCTCTATTCAAAATGAAGCAATATCTTGATATTTCAAGTTAAGGTCATCTCTCAGGACTGAAGTAATTCTATCTTTAATTATCAGAGCTACCCTGTCACTTTTTCTTAAGTTCCTTTCATTCTAATATGTCAAATATTCAACAACATTTAGATGCCAGCCTTTATCACCTTTTAAACATGAAATGTCTATTAGATCATACATATTATAGCAAGCATTGCAGAAATTTATGGGTAGATTTTTGTATAGATTTTGGCTATCATTGTGAAATTTTTCAATGTTCTTTCTGTCTCCTCAATATATAATCACTGTCATAATGCAAGACTGAATTTCTGACATCAGGAGATTGTAAGAACTGCAGATGCTGGAGTCAGAGACAACGTAGTGTGGAGCCGGAGCAGCACAGCAGGCCAGGCAGCATCAGAGGAGTGGGGAAGTTGACATTTCGGGTCAGGTCCGTCTTCAGAAATTTCTGAAGGCTTCCGACCTGAAATGTCAACTTTACTGCTGTATTGATGCTGCCTGGCCTGCTGTGTTCCTCCAGTTCCACACTGTGTTATTTCTGAGATAATGGGAACTGCAGATGCTGGTGAATCCGAGATAACAAAGTGTAGAGCTGGATGAACGCAGCAGGCCAATCAGCATGTTAGGAGCACAAAAGCTGATGTTTTGGGCCTAGACCCTTTGTGACATTAATTTTGCAGCACAACTGAAAAATAGCAAACAAACTAATGATTACGAGGAACTGCAGCATCTAATTTGTAAAACAATTTTAAGAGCATTAACATTTGTAACATTTGGTCTGTGACAGTCAAAATAAGAAAATTTTATTGTATTTGCCAATTTTTTGGGTCAAGACTTTTCAGCAGACAAGTAGGAATTTGTTATCAGTTTGAATAGCAGATGAATAATTTGTGTTGCTACAATAACAGTAATTATTTAATTATGTATGTCAGGATTTAGGAGTAATAAAAGCTGGAGTAGTACTGTTATAAAATTTTATCTCCAAAGTCCACCCTCAGAACAAAATATCAACAGCTCCTGGAGGAGTCACTGTTGCAAGAAATATGCTCATTTAGGAAAAAGGAAAATAATGCAATTCATTCTTTTCAGCATTTTAAACATACTCAATGTATTTGGAACATAGCAGCCACAAACATGCCCTAGAGTTACCAGCAATTCAAAATGACAAGGATATGGCTAGATGAGGTTAATCAACAGTGCAGTATTTTCTGAATTGAATAATTGGTCATAATTATCAAAATAGAAACGAATGCTACTTCCGTCTTTTAGAAGGGTATTGTTCTTCATAATAACCTTTTCAGCATATAACCACAAAACAAGGTGTAATATTTTGACATATGATTCGTATGAATTACCCAGCCTTCACTCTCATGATTTTGGTCAGTTTTCAAATCCTGTATTAGATTATAGCTTGTAACTCATCTCACTAAAATAAATAAATTTGGTTGCAACATTAACAAAGTAATATACTGTAATCTAGTTTCTTAGCACTGAAGTAGCTATTTATGTAATAGAGAATTATCTGATAAATGTACTCTCATTTGTTGGTCAAAAGCTCTGTCATGTACTTTGGGGATGGAATATTAGTCGAGGCTTTTTAAGAATACTATACACATTCATTGCTTTGAAAATGAAGCAGCTCACCATCTGATTGCATTAGTTATTCCCAATTCTCTTTTTTTTATTATTTATTCTATTTTTCTCATCAACCTGCTCAGAAAAGTTATTTCACACTTTTGGAGCAAGTGGTTCTTGAACCCAGGTCTCCTGTCTCTAAGTTGGAGCAGTACCATTATGCCACAAGAGGGCATTTATTTTTCACTTTCCCCTATTTTTCCTAATCAACCTGTTCAGAGATGTTGTTACACCCCTCTGGAGCAATTAGCCTTGAACCCAAGCCTCCTGAACCAGAAGTAGGGACACTACCACTGCACTACAAGATTCCCTAATTTTCATTTTAGTTCAAATCAAATGAATTAAAATCATGTGAATTCTATAATGGAGCAGGCAAACGGCTTCATCAGGAGGGACCCTCTTGTGGTGTAGCGGTAGTGTCCCTACCCTGGCCTGAGAGACACAGGTTCAAGGCCTACCTGCTCCAGAGGTGTGTAATAACATCTCTGAACAGGTTGATTAGGAAAATAAGTCAGCTTCATCAATATACCAATCAACCAACAAGGGTTAAAATTATCTCTTTTAGATGCAAGGGAAAAAATTGCATACAATGAAAGAATAACACACACGGCCATCTAATTGATGTAGGTAGCAGCTCACAGTGTTGCCTGTCCCAGAATATCACCACCAACAACATATTTCTAACGTACCTTTAATGTTATTAGATCCCCTAACAAAGCATGAAATTTATTCGCAATAAGGGAATAGTATGACCAAAAGTTCAGTCACTGAGCTAAGGTTTAAGAAGTGTCTTAAAGGTGGAAGGCTTAGAGGTGTGGAAATGTTTCAGAGGGAATTCTCGGGCTTGGGGTTAAGCACTTGAAAGCCGTGGCCATCAACCATGATTTGGGGGGTGATTCAAGGTAAGCTGACTTTCCACAAAACTCCCATCACCTTGAGATTCTAGTAGCCCCCATTTAGTTTAATGGATTCTTGTGGAACAGTGGATTATGTCATGCCTCTGGGCTGGGAGGCCCACATTAAGTCCCACTTGCTCTGGAGTTGTGTCATAACATGTCTGAACAATTTGATTTAAAGAAAAGAATCTGTGCCAGAGCTTCCACGAATGAATTCCTCACCCTAAGCCTTGTTAGCAGACTGCGCAGTAAACCTTACAACACCAAAGGAGAATATACAATAATTTTTTTAAAAATATTAGAATTTAGAATTGAGGAGCCTCAGCAATTTATAAATCAAGCCCAGCTATCTCTATGGGTAAGCCTCTCGGACATAACTATACAATTCAGGGAATGTTATACTTTAATGTTTCAAATTTAATATCTTCCTTCTTAAAAGCTGTTAGCAGCAACATAGGCAGATTCTTTTATAAAAAGGCAAAGTAATCCAACAGGGGCTGAATTATTCTGAGTGTGTACTGTGTTAATTTCAGCTAATTCAGACTCTTAGCGTAAGTGTGAGGCTAGGTGGATTGGTCATGCTAAATTACCCGTAGTATTCAGGGATTCTCAGATTAGGCAGGTTATAGGAGAATGGGTCTGGGTGGGATGCTCTGAAGGTCGGTGTTGACTTGTTGGGCCAAAGGGCCTGTTTCCACCCTGTAGGGATTCTATGATAATTGACCCACCTCTATTTTCAGGCATGTGAATAAACCACATCAACCTATTAAACAGCTTTAATCTGATACTACAAATTGATTTCCTTAACAGAATCAATATATTTTTGTACACTTCAGGCAAACAGGCCAGTTCTGCATTCCAAAGCATAAAGTGTTAGTAGAAAAACATTTGTGTTTAAACTCCTCCTTCCATGTCTTTTTACCCACTTCAACACCCTGTCCTGACATGGCTTGCTTGCAATCTCACTTTACTCTCTTCTAAATCATATCATCACCTATCTACCCCCTTTCTCTTTCTATTTCTTACCTTCTCTTTTTCTCTTTCTCTTTCTCTTTATTCCTATTTCCTTCCCTTTTCTTTCTTCCTCTCTCTCTTCCTCACTCGCTCTTTTCTTCAGTCTCTCTCCTTTTCCCCTTGCCTCTCTCTGGACTCAAAACATTAATTGTGCTTTCTTACAACAGATGCTGTCAGACCTGCTGAGTTTCTCCAGCAATTTTTGTGTTGTATTTAAAAACACGACTTTTTATGTGACCTGCCTTTGAAATCCCTTATAAGCCCAACAAAACAATTCAGAGCTTCTGGACTAGTAATCCAGCAGCCCAATGGCAGTTGTCAGAACTTAAATCCTATTAATAATTTTGGAATTGAAAGCTAGTCCCAGTAATGATGCACAAAACTATCATCAATTGTTGTAACAACCCATCTGGTTCATGAATATCCTTTCGGGAAAGATGTCTATGAGTCCTTACCTGGTTTGACCTATTTATCATTACTCAGCTACAGCAGTGCGGGTTTGTGCAATCTTTAAGTCCGGGTATAATTTTGGTGCCTGTGCACTGTAACCCCTCAATATGTCTTCACTGTAATAAGAACAGTGCTGGCAGCTGAAAAAGATATAATATTTCAAATTCAACACCACACAATGTGAAGCGTCACACTGGACTTGACATGTTAAGTCTGCTTTATTTGTACAGGTGCTGCCATCCTGCTGAGATTCTCCAGCACTTTCTACTTTTATTTCAAATCTTCAGTATCTGTAGTACTTTGCTTATATCTTTTCCAATGTCATTATCTAGAATTGAATTAAATATTTCAGTTTGGTTTGATTTAGTGAAGTATAATTTCCTCAATTTTGTATTCCTGCCCCCTTTAATTAAAAGCCAATGTTTTGTTTGGCTTTAGGATCACTTTTTGTCACCATGCATTGACTTTTAGCTATCTCTGTACATGGACAACCAAATCCTTTTGCTGCTTTTTTCCAAATAATGTGTAGAATAATTATTCATGATGTAGATCTTCTTTATCTAACACTGAACAATAAATGTACAACTAGGCTTACTATGGTTTCTGATAAGACACTATTTGTTTGCAATATGCATCTTGCAGCCTGAACTACTTGTCTGATTTAAACATTAACACTTCAGAGAATACCTCTAACTCCACAGTAGAAAGAAAAAGGGTGTGCAGATAATATCACTGGACCAGTAATCTAAAGACCTATGTTAACTCTATGGAGTCAGGTTTGAATCCCATCTTAGCAGCTGGCAGAAGCTAAACTCTCTTCTCGGTAATGATGACCATGAAACTATCAGTAAACTGTGATTAAAAACCTATCTAGCTCACAAAGGTACCTCAGGGAAGGAAAGCTGCCATCCTTAACCAGTCTGGTCTACATGTGACTCCGCACCCATAGCAATGTGGGTGACTCGTATCCATCCTCTGAAATGGACTTCACAACCCATGCATGATTAAAAATGGGCAACAAATACTCGCCTTGCCAGTGATGCCCATGTCCCAAGAGTAAATTTAAAGAATGATACAGGAAGATAAACAGATAACAAAGTGTGGAGCTGGAGGAACACAGCAGGCCAGGCAGCATCAGAGAAATAGGAAAGCTGATGCTTTGCGTCAGGACGCTTCTTCAGAAAATCGTTCAGAAATTCTTCAAAAAGTCAGGAAGATTCACGATCTAGTTTCAGATATTAGGTTTAGATTTCATCCTCAAGGCAGGTAGCAAGAGACTGGAATTGTTTTGGCTCAGTCTGCCCATTTCAGGGGAAAGTGCATTCAATGTTGAGATTTTCATTGTTTTTTTGTTGCGGTGCAAGGTGGATAGGTGTTAACTGCAACCAAGTCAGCCAGTCCCGAAAAATGATGTACCACCAGGGCTGCCCTGTGCATGAGCTGTTTCAATGGCCCACGTTGCTGTTGTGGGACTGCATTTCTGTTAGAATAAAAACAGTAAGGTCGTTGAGTCCTCACCCCTTACACCTCCTCATACTGCCCATGCCCAATCTATACCCTCCCATGGCAATCATGCCCTCCCATACCAAGTTATGTCCCCCTCAAATGGCCTTCCATGTCCACTGTGGTTTATTTAAAGTACAATAGCATCATATTATGCATCACACATAGTAACTCCTTTTGTGCCTATTTATAATGTGTGTTTCTAATTTGACCTACATTTAACATTCAGTATCTAATTGCTGACTAATCATGGTAGAGCCTGAGCCACTTAAAGGAGAATTGTTTCCCTGTAGATTACCATCTGTTTGTTAATCCTGTGACTTCTTGCCAAATAGGAGCCTGACAGATAATAATTACTTTCAATTTTCTATAGCTTCTGACGCTTAAAATTTTGACTACTGAAAAACGGTGAATGACATAAGACTTTCAGGTGAATAGGTTGAATCTCTTGTTAATCTTTCAATACTTAATAGAACATAGAACATTACAGCACAGTACAGGCCCTTCGGCCCTCGATGTTGTGCCGACCTGTCATACCAATCTCAAGCCCATCTAACCTACACTATTCCATGTACGTCCATATGCTTGTCCAATGACGACTCAAATGTACCTAAAGTTGGCGAATCTACTACCGTTGCAGGAAAAGCATTCCATTCCCTTACTACTCTCTGAGTAAAGAAACTACCTCTGACATCTCTCCTATATCTTTCACCCCTCAATTTAAAGCTATGTCCCCTCGTGCTCGCCGTCACCATCCTAGGAAAAAGGCTCTCCCTATCCACCCTATCTAACCCTCTGATTATTTTATATGTTGCAATTAAGTTGGTGGAGAATGATTAATTGGTCAGCTAACCAGTATCAGTTGGGGAGTACAAGTGATAGACATAAAAACATGGACATTTTTTGTTATGAATGAAGCTGTACTACTTTATTACACATTATCATCACTTCGGAAATTAAGGTAATTGTCCTCTCTGCTGCCCTGCTCCATTCTCTATTCTTACTTTCAAGATGTAGGTATCCACTGAACTGCGACTAGCATTTATTTGGCCACTCTGCTAGTTTTTTGAGAATACACCTTCAGAGTTTCATATCATCACAATTTGGCATATCCATAATTTGGTTTGTTTAATGAAATTTAAGATTGATCTTTGAATTCAAAATCATTTATGTATATTGGAATAAGATGTGGTCCCAAAACAGACACGTGAAATATGGAACATTGTATCTTTTGATGACTTTCTTTTTCGTGGCATTTTAATATAAAATGCATGATATTGCAACATAAAGAATTTTATCACATGGTTTTCCTTGATTATAGGTGAATGCATTAAAAAGGTCTATGTCAGATACTGGGATAATGGGAACTGCGGATGCTGGAGAATCCAAGATAACAAAGTGTGAAGCTGGATGAACACAGCAGGCCAAGCAGCATCTCAGGAGCACAAAAGCTGACGTTTCAGGCCGAGACCCTTCATCGGAGAGGGTTCTGGAATAAATAGGGAGAGGAGGGGGAGGCAGACCGAAGATGGAGAGAAAAGAAGATAGGTGGAGAGGAGAGTATAGGTGGGGAGGTAGGGAGGGGATAGGTCAGTTCAGGGAAGACGGACAGGTCAAGGAGGTGGGATGAGGTTAATAGGTAGGAAATGGAGGTGCGGCTTGAGGTGGGAGGAAGGGATAGTTGAGAGGAAGAACAGGTTAGGGAGGTGAGGACAGGCTGGGCTGGTTTTGGGATGCAGCGGGGGGAGGGGACGAGCATCCCAAAGCCAGCCCAGCTCGTCCCCTCCCCCCACTGCATCCCAAAACCAGCCCAGCCTGTCCTCACCTCCCTAACCTGTTCTTCCTCTCAACTATCCCTTCCCCCCACCTCAAGCCGCACCTCCATTTCCTACCTACTAACCTCATCCCACCTCCTTGACCTGTCCGTCTTCCCTGGACTGACCTATCCCCTCCCTACCTCCTCACCTATACTCTCCTCTCCACCTATCTTCTTTTCTCTCCATCTTCGGTCTGCCTCCCCCTCTCTCCCTATTTATCCCAGAACCCTCTCCCCATCCCCCTCTCTGATGAAGGGTCTAGGCCCGAAACGTCAGCTTTTGTGCGCCTGAGATGCTGCTTGGCCTGCTGTGTTCATCCAGCTTCACATTCTGTTATCTATGTCAGATACTGTTCATGTTTGTAGGGGACCCTTATATTGACTAGAACTGGAGAAGTGCAGGAATACTCAGAACATTTAGTTACTATTAGTACAGTATTTCTACTTCCTGCAGAATTCTATTACATTTTTCTGAGTTTGTGGGAGTATATAGGATCCCATTTGACCTTTTAGTTACATTCCCGAAAATGAAGTTAATTGAATCAGATTTTCCCAATCCAAAGAAAAGTAATTTTAGACTGAAAATACTATCTTTGTTTCTTTTTCGACAGATGCTACCAGTCCAGCTGAGTTTCTCAGCACTTGCTGGTTTATTTCAGATTTTATATTATGACAAATATAAAAATTTTAATTGGGTTATGTAAGATTGTTCTCTTCAGAAAAAAAGTGTAAAATATTATAGCCTGCAAGCCAAAATGCCTCGCAATTCAAAATGCCTATATTCATAAATGAAATGCTTTAAAGTAAAACAAATTTTAAAATATAAAAGAATATGCTGAATTTTTCTTTCTACTTAACATTGACACTTTGCCACTTTGGCTCACTGCCTCGCCAACTCATCATCTCTACCACCTAGTGTGTGGTGATATGTGCAAGTTATTGCCTCTCCACTCCCCAATCCCCCTGCTTACCACCAGTTGTGATTACTGGCCACCCCACTCCCCCAAAGAAAAGCACCCACTTGCCGAACCTAACTCTTGCCACTTCTGGTCAGTTTCCATCTGAACACTCATGATAAATGACCACACACAAGATAAACAGCAAGAGACGGAAAAGCCAATTTTGAGATGCTTGTGTAAGCTACAGCTTTAGAGATGAGGCAAATGATGATGGGTGAGAAGAAAAATTGGCAATAACCAAGAGGGTCAGTGGGAGAGAGGATTTGCTGTGATGAGGTGGATCGATGAAGGGAGGGCCGGCAGCAACCAGAGGATCAGGGTAAGAGACAGTGAGGGAGTGATTGAGATTATCAGTAAGAGCGAGGGTTGACAGTGAGAGGATTGACAAAAAGTAAGAGATTGACAGCAAGATGGAACACCAGCAAATTTAAGATTGCAGTTTAGGATAGGAGCCCTGTTAATGACTTTAAAGCAGAACAATCTTAAATAGGGTCGACTGCAGTATTATACTGTTTCTGGGTCATGCTCAAATGCCGTAGAAGTGCAGTACTAGCCAGTATTAGAGCTTTCATTTGTACTTGGCAACCCCTAGAACATGCAGGAATAACTCCCCGCTCAGATCTCTGACAGTCAGGCAGAAATTTAAACATGTGGTCATTTGGAAGCCCTGACATGGTGTGCATCCTTGAACAGCTTTTACAGCAAGTAAATGGTGAACACCTACAAGACAGATTTCCCATGGGAGGAGAGAAAGCAATCCTCAGATTAAAAATGTTTTCACTTATGATAATGTTCTATTTAAAGGTTGGACAGGCATTAGTGCTATTCGCAGTATTGTTGCCAGAAAGAAAATAGGAAGGCTTGAATTAAGATAATTGGCTTTCTGACAAATCTGATGGAAATCCTTGATAATGCTGAGTAAAGGTGTTATATCTAATCACTAAAGTGATAATCTTGTCATTGAGAAAAAAACTGTGTAAGGCAAATAAAGTATGAGTTTGTGACTGAAAGTTTCCTGCTTTGATCTTTATATAATTAATAGGCACTGAAGCAGCAACAAAAGCGGAGGATTGGTGTTTCGATGATGATGAACAAGGCCATACCTTGTGTCGTATTGACGCCACTAAAAGTGCCAGAGGAGCACTCAGAGTCACCAGCAGGTAAGTGGAAGTTCTGAACAAACCTATTACCACCAGTTGTTTTTATAATGAAATAACTCATCAAATAAGATTGAAATGACAATCTGGAAGCATCCATCATCAGTGGTTCCAAAGTCAAGATGCCAGCCATTTGATCTGCCCGGCAGCATATCAAAGTTTCCACCAGAGGCTCCGTTAACATAGGTACCACTGTCATTTCACCACTTGATGTTGAACAAAATAGTCTCCATGCCTTGTGTGAAGCCTTGACACAAGTTAGAGCTGCAGTCTTCCATGCTCTGTCAACGTGTACATGTTCATCTTTGGACTTGTTGATTTTGGGGGTTTGTGATCACAATTACCTAATACAGGCAATCAATAATTGTAAGCAATTTGCAAATAGTTTTGAGTTTAAAATGAAGCAGTTAATATATGACATTATTTAATTAGACAAAGAGTGGATTCAGCTGGGGATGGTTCACTGTTACTAGAGAACACACAGGCTGTTAGCATGGAATGCTTTTGCCTCTTTAAAGTTGTGAAGACAGCATCCTGTTCTCTGGCTGAAGACATTAGTCAGAAATCCTCACATCCCAGTCAAGCTGAACTTCAATAAATCTGTGGCTTCACATGACAGCAGACCATCAGCCTGTTTTGGGTTAATCACTACAAGTTAGATTTAATTTGGCAACTTAATAAGAAATCTCACAATCAAGTACTGAGATAGTGATTTAAACTTTCTTGCGTGAAGCAAGTTAAGCCTCACAACCCAACTTTGCTAACAGCGGAACTTCGCCACAATCCCACCAACAGTGGCCTTTCTCTGGAAGTATCCAGGATTTGATCCTTATGCAAAGTTGTTCTCTGGTGTTCTGCTAAAGAGGAATTCTGATATTCAATTCTTATACAAATTTTCGTCCTTTGAGTCAATGAGGTGATATATTGATGATTTCTTAAAATAGTTTCATCCAAATTATTGATTATTCTTTTGGAGTCCCTGAGACAGCAGCTAGCTTCCTAACCAGAAGTAACTTCTTTGTACCTTATTACATTTGGCCTTAACTGTCTGTTCAAAGCTTTCCTGCGATTAACTGTTTAAATTCTTCTGGTGAGGTCTCCTTGCCCTTTGTGGCAATAAAACATTCAGCAGGTGTCAAAGGAATTTTGTTTGTGTGATCATGACTCCCCTTTCCAAGACATAGCTAATTGCTTTCAGTCTCTGTGTAACAGTCTGTCATTGTTCCTTAGTAGCTTATTCCAGACAGAGTCGCTGCTGCTTCTTTTTGTTTATCTTTTGTTGATTCCTTCAATGGATGATCAGTTATTAAAGTTCTGAAGTCTGTAATCTCACAGCCCCTCCTCTTTGTTTATTATTTTTAATATGATGAACAAACACTAGTAATTAGCCATTTTCCACTGTATTGTTTCATATTCATGCTGAGTTGCTATATCATGCGCTATTTAAGAATGCACCATTTCATTACATGGTACAGATATATGCAAATCAATAAGTAAATTACACAATAATGATGTGTATATAAATCACAAGAGTAATAAAAATGCACAAAGAAATAAACATGCAAAAAAAAGTAATAAACATGCATAATAACGACAAAGGATGAGAGGTGACTTGACAGAGGTGTACAGATTGATCAGAGGTATAGATAGTGTGGACAGCCAGATACATTTTCCTAGGGTGGAGGTAGCTATTACAAGGGGGCATAGTTTTAAAATGAGTGGTAGGGGTGCGGAATGCATTGCTGGAGACGGTAGTGGAGTTGGCCTCACTGGGGCAGGTATATGGATGGTAGTATAAGGTAGGGGTGGAGGGTTTAGGGTAAAAGTTCGGCACAACATTGTGGGCCGAGTGGCCTGTACCTTGCTGTATTGTTCTATATTCTATAATGCTTCACCCGTTGCAGCTTTAAGATTATCATGTCTTAACAGAACCACAGCAAGCTGTGAAATAATATGAATCCACCCAACCGTGTGTATGTTACTTCCCCAGATCCAAATATCACCCTACCAAGAACCTTCCTTACCGCTTTTAATATCTGTCTTGAATCTGTGACTATTCTGCTGAAGCTTAATATGTAACCTGTCTGCCCTTCTCAAAATCCCTTTTATTTCATACAAATGTTCCCTTCCTAGGGCAATATGGACCTTGTATTTTTGCCAAAAAGACATAACTATTTCTCTAGCTGAATCAGTCACATCAAAAGTCACAGATTTTCTCTTCCTGATGTTAACAAATTCCACTGTTCCTTTGTGCCATGGGCATTTGAGGATAAATGCAAAATGTTGAATCAGTGATGGGACAAGACAGGTTATGATAATGATATTCTTTTAAAGACAGTATTCTCCTTTGCCTGCATATCCAGCTCTGACTATGTTGTCTTGAATGGTACTTGAAAATTCAAGAATATAATTAACTGTTTCATTACTGCTGGACTCAAAACCCCATGTGGCTTGCCCAGTTGTGTAAAAAGGAGAGGGACAAACAATAGTTTTTTCAGTCTGTTGGCATCCCTTAAGTCCTGTCCCTACAAGTCTTCCCTCCCTTTTCTTCTGTGTACGATAGAACCTCCTTAACTCTCATTCAGATGGTGTTTTGGATCACGCTAATTTTTTGTACACTAGTAATATTTAATGGTTTTTCATCTTTAGTTATAACAGAATATGCCTAATATAAGACCAATTGCCTCCCATACATGAATCATTAATTTGTCAATCTCGTTAGCTCACAGATAGAAATTTTACTTAAAGTTCCTGTTTCATCAGCTAATTTCCTTAATTTAGTGTCATCAACCCATATGGGAACTCCTCCCTTTTTAATTTGATTTACATTTTCTCTGTACTGATGTAACACCCCAGCTGCTGCATGTACTATGCAAAGTTACATTTCTTTAATGTTCTTCACTCTTTCCTGATTCTGGCATGGTGACTCAGTGATTAGCACAGCTGCCTCACAGTGCGAAGGGTTCAATTCTGGCCTTGGTCAGCTGTCTGTGTGGAGTTTGCACGTTCTCCCTGTGTCTGCATAGTCTTCCACGCAGGTGTTCTGGTTTCCTTCCACAGTTCAAAGGTAGGCAAGCTAGGTGGATTGACCATCCTAAATTACTCACAGTGTTAAGAATGTGTAGGTTAGGTGTATTAGCCATGGAAAATGCAGGTTTAAGGGAATGGGTCTGGATGGAATGCTCTTTGGAGGTCAGGGTGGACTTGTTGGACCGAATGGCCTGTTTCCACACTGGAATGTTCTATGATTTTGTGATGAACTTGTTAAAGGCACTAGGGCGTGATTCTAAGATGTTAACGATATGAAATATAGCATTGTAAATGGTGTTCCCTGCCTGACGTTCATTGCATTTGGTATACCCTTAACTTGAGAAGTTAATTGATTTAATTGATCACTTAGAATGCTGATATCTATGTCATGAACTGTAGAAATGCCTGCTCTATAAATGCCTGCAGCATCCCCTATCAAACTTATGCACTTCCTGTTTTTCCTTTCAGTTGCGTGCCTGTTTTGATTAAACAACCTCTTGTCCAATTCCTTATAAATACTAGGCAAACAGGTTTTGGACTCCATGCTGGTAATTCCAAATACCTGAGAGATTCAGAGTAACTGGTACCAATTCACGATGAACATTTTCATTGCACATTCTGCCTGTACTTCACAAATCTATCCATCATCTGGGATCTCCATTTGCTAAAGGACACATGCTTCAGCTGTAAGTGTGAGTGTGATCTGAAGTTCTGTGGATATCATCAGGACAAATGGACTTGCCTTCCCTTTTGCATGTAAAATTAATGCATGGAATTGTGGGCAGAGATGTCTCCCAGTACTGTCAGTCTGCACTTCTCAGTGTTTGGTTATGTATATACTACTCTGTGTTTCTACTGAACACTGGATCCGAATTGCTAACTTCATATTTCACTTATAAAAACCGAGTCAGCAATACACTTCCAATAATCAGCTTCATAGTTTATCAAAGGCTCAAAAATAAAAGATCATGGTAGTTCCTGCCTTTATTTACACTTTATCAGTTGACGCTGATCTTTAGTTTGAATTTTGTTCTTCCAAAATTTGTATTCATCAGGATTGTTACCGGTGTAATGATGTATACAGACACTTTGATCAATTTATTACTCCTAAAATACTTTTACAAAGGTACTGTTACTTTATCAAAAAAAAAGGGATAGCAGTTCAAACTAGGCTTTATTCCTCTTTACTGTCTCCAGGGTTCATCACAGGCATATGTGATTTGATTGGGTTTGGGGTCTGGCTTTCACTAAATTCGTGTTCCAGTCCCTCTAAATCCAAAATGTATCAGAAAAGTATGTCACCACACATCTCTGACACTCCAGGAGATCGCTCTTAGCTCTTCTTGTGGCTGACTCTACAGTTTACACAGACGCTTAACCTAGCTTCGCATTCTGCTGTTTGTTGTCTCACTTTTCAAACCTTTGGTTCATGCCCAATTACTGGTCAATTGCCTGTATTCTCATTTGTGTTGTTGGATTTCCATTAAATCTTTATCTTTTCTTTGGGTTTGTACCAGACTGGTGTAGGTGGATACAGGGAAACTTTATCTGCGTATGATAGGGGGGCGCTGGGGCCAGGATTATAATCATACTGAATAACATGCAGCTTCACCCTTAACCAAGCCCCAATTGGGACCACTCCTTTCATCCCCTAACTTTTGTCTGGCTCCCAAAGAGAAACCCTCACTGGTTGGAAAGCCGTAACTTCAAGGCACCAATTCCTCGTTGCCATTTAGAATGGTCAGCATTCTGCACTTGATACTCAAGCTGTGCTTGATGAAGTACATTAAAGATTACCTAGAAAACTTTATACTTACTTTCCAGTTCCTGAGTCTTAATTTCTGACTCTTGAACTTGTCTCTGTGCCTTCTCAGCATTTCTGTTTGCTGTCTCAAATTGCCTTTGAAAATTTGAGAGATATTAAACGATCTTCTCTTGATTGCCAATCTCTAAGGATTTAACCTTTTCCTTTAACTCTGTGTTTTCCAACAGGAAAGCAGTCCTTTCCTGACTGACAGTCTCTAGGGCATCAAGTTTCTGTTTTAGTTCTTCATTTTCTGACTGCAAACCTACATTTTCTGACTTCAACTCACTTAACTCAGCATTTCTCTGCTTTTCTCGGTATATTTCACGTACCGAGTTTCTGCAAGAAGACAGCAAATTCCCATCAGCCCATCCTCTCTGGGCGCACACTTTCCCACAGACTTACTAACTGACTCTAACAAATGATCCAATGTCCCAGGGCACATAACATCACAAGCTTCATAATAATCTATCCACTTCAGCAATTTCTTATTCAAATATACCTCACCCAAGCTCTCCCATTCAGGTTAATTGTCTGCCATGATTTCAAAGCAAAGTTCCAAAGGCAAATTCAATAATCCAAAAATTTCAATGTTCCAACTAAACCTGAAAATTTGTTGTGTTTACTCTCATCCATCCACTTGAGTTCCTGGCAGTCATATGGGGCGGCTGGTCTCTTAAATCAGGCTCAGGCAGGATTTCTGAGAGTACATAGCTGGTAAGTTTGCCTTTGGAGCAACTGAGTAACTTCTGATCAAACTTCTTACCATTCAGGGACGCCAATTGTCGTGGGTAAATCACTGCAAGTTACCTTTAATATGGCTACTCATTAAGAAATCACACAATCAGTCAAGTACTGAAGCAATAATTTGAACTTTATTGCATGTAGCGACCAAAATAAGACCCCACAAGGAAGCAAGTTAAGCCTCACAAACCAACTTTGCTATTATCTGATTAATGGTGGAACTTTGCAACAATCCCACCAATAGCGATCTGTCTCTGGAAGTGTCCAGGGTTTGATCCTTATTCAAAGTTGTTGTCTGGTATTCTACTAAAGAGGAATTCTGTTATTCATTTCTTATACAAATTTTCATCCTTCAGATCTTTGAGGTGACATATTGATGATTTCTTAAAATCGTTTCATCCGAATCACTGATTATTCTCTTCGAGTCCTTGAGATGCCAGATAGCTTCCTAACCAGAAGTGACTTCTTTGCCCCTTGTTACATTTGGCCTTAACTGTCTGTTCAAAGAGACAGCTTTCCTATGAGTAACGCTTTAAATTCTTCTGCTGGGGACTCCTTGCGCTTTGCGGCAATAAAGCATTCAGCAGGTGTCAAAGGAGTTTTGTTTATGTGATCATGACTCCCATTTCCAAGACATAGCTAATTGCTTTCAGTCTCTGTGCAACAGTCTGTCATTGTTCCTTAACAGCTTATTCCAGACAGAGTCACTGCTGCTTCTTTTGTTAATTTTTTATTGATTCCTTCAATCCATGATCGACTTTTAGTTCTGAAGTCTATAATATCACAGGTTCTGAAGTCTATAGTATCACAAGCCTAATAAAAACATTCTGATCCACTATCTAGGTTCCTCTGACAGACGTCTCCAAAAGATCTCATAAGCTGTGCACTGCATGTTGCACAAGCTTGGACAACAGACATGGGAGGCCTTAGCAAATACAGTTGTAGTGGAGTCACACTACCCATACAATAAGGTGGGTGAATCAGAGTAGGCAGGCCTCCTTATTGAAGTTCTAGCACCAGATGGATATAGAGAGACATGACGGAAACCTAGAAGTTACTTATTCTGAACAGATCCCGGCCATCATAATGGCTTTGAGAAGCTATCAACTGTGGACCTTATGACCATGGGATCTCTGCATCTCCATCTACCATCAATCTTCCAGTGTACTCTGGAACATCACACTATGCTTGTTATCGGTGCAAACTCAACAGGCTGAATGGCCTTTTTCTGCTCCCACATGTTATGCCCTTTGATTTGATTGATTTATTGGCACCTGTTCTGAAATACAGTGAAAATCTTTGTTTCTGAGCTGTACCGGCAGATCACAGCAAGAAAAGGATGTACAGATCAAAATGACTTAGAGGCATACAGATTACAACGTGGGTTACATTATTTGAGGCTACAATCCATTCAACACCATGATAACAGCCAGAAAGAAGGCCTTCCTGAACCTCCTCATGCGTGTGTTCAGGCTACTGTATCTTCTGCCCTTCAGAAGAGGTTGTAGGGGGTCATTGCCAGGATGCCATAATTCTTTGATGACATTGGCTGCATTTCCGTGGCAACGTGCCATGTAAATAGACTCCATAGATAGAAGACAGCATGCCAAGCAGCATCAGAGGAGCAGGAAAGTTTGACGTTCGAGTCGGGACCCTTCTTCAGAAATGGGGGAGGGGAAGGGGAATCTGAAATAAATAGGGAGACGGGGAGGCGGATAGAAGATGGATAAAGGAGAAGATAGGGTGAGAGGAGACAGACAGGTCAAAGAGGTGAGGCCATAGCCAGTGAAGGTGAATGTAGGTGGGGAGTTAGGGAGGGGGCAGGTCAGTCCAGGGAGGACAGACAGGTCAAGGGTCCAGGATGAGGTTAGTGGGTAGGAGATCGGGGTGGGGTTTGAGGTGGGAGAAATGGTTAGGGAGACGTAGACTAGCTGGGCTGGTTTCGGGATGTGGTCAGGGGAGGAGAGATTTTGAAGTGTGTGAAGTCCACATTGATACCTTCGGACTGCAGGGTTCCCAAGCGAAATATGAGATGCTGTTCCTCCATCTTTCAGGTGGCGTCATTGTGGAAATGCAGGAGGCCCAGGATGGACATGTTGTCCGAGGGGTTGGGGGGTGAGTTGAAACAGTTCGTGACTGGGAGGTGTAGTTGTTTGTTGCAAACTTAGCATAGGTGTTCTGCAAAGCGGCCCCCAAGCCTCCGTGTACAAGATAAATGAGATAACAAGATGTAGAGCTGGATGAACACAGCAGGCCAAGCAGCATCAGAGGAGCAGGAATGCTGACATTTTGGGCCTAGACTAGCTTCACACCGTGTTGTCAGTTTCTTACAGTCCTGGGCAGAGCAGTTGCCATACCAGACCGTTATGCACCCGGTCAGTATGCTTTCAATGGTGCATCTGTAAAAATTGGTGAGGGACCTTATGGACATGCCACATTTCCTGTTCTGAGAAGTGTATTCAATGCTGAGAAAGATAGACAGACTTTAAATCAGTAAAGGCATCAAGAATTTTAGGGAAAGACAGAAAAGTGGAGTTGTGGCTTATTAGATCAGCCATCACCTCATTGAATAGTAGAGCATGCACGATAGGCTGAATGGCCAGTTTCAGAACCTGCATTTTGTGGCCCCTACAGTCTTACAAAATCTCAGATGTTAACACTCATCTTTCACATATGCAGGCTTGCAGCTTAATAGAATCATAGAATCATGGAGGACAGAAAAGGCCCCTCAGCCCATCAAATCGGCAGCAACAAATAGTTACTTTAAATCTACACTGATTATACTTTCTAGTACTTGGCCAATAGCCTTGAATGTTGTGATATTTCAAGTGCTTATTCAAGCACTTTTTTAAAACTTTTGAGGTACGTGCCTCAAGTACCCTCTCAGGCAGTGCATACCAGATTCCCACCCACATTTCCTCTAAATATCTTGCCTTCCATCCTAAAATTACGCCCCATTAACCCTTCAACTAAGGGAAACGGCTGCTGTGTATCCACCCTGGCCTCATAAACTTATACACCTCAGATCTCCTTTGACCTCTGCTCCAGAAAAAAAACAACCTGAAGTTATCCAGCCTCTCTTCATAGTTAAGATGCTGCATCCCAAACAATATCCTGGTGAATGCACCTCCTGTTTTTATTATTTTTCCACGACTGATAAGAAAGCATATGGAATATTTACCTTTAACTACCCTACTAACCTGCCCTGCCACCTTCAAAGATATGTGAACAATACTTCAAGGTCCCTTTGTTCTTCTGAGCTTCCTAATGTCCTGTCTTTCATTGAGTACTCCCTTGCCAATAGACACTGGCCTCCAGTCACACAAACAGCCTTCTACCACCATCCTGCCACTATGCCAATTTTGGATCCAACTTGCCAAGTACACTGGATCCCACGTACTTTGACGGTCTTTATCAGTTGCCCAAATGGGACCTTGTTGAAGGCCTGACTGAAATCCATATAAACTACACCAACTGCACTACCCTCATGTACACACGTAGCCACCCCTCAAAAAATCAATTAGATTTGTTAGGCATGACCCGCCCCCACCACCCACCCACTTTTAAAAACCCATGCTTACTATCCCTGATGAAACCTTGTTTTTCTAACCGGAGATTAATCTTCTTCTTCAGAATTTTCTCCAGTAGTTTCCCTACTGGTGATGGCAGACTCACTGGTCTGTAATTCACTTTTTTTCTACCATTCTTCTCATAAAGTAAAAACCACGTTAGCTGTCCTTTGGTTCTCTGGCACCTGCCCTGCAGTCAGACAGCAATTAAAAATCTAGGTCAAAGCTCCTGTAATTTCCTCCCACCGCAGCCTGGAATACAACTCAACCGCATGCGGGGATTTGTCCATTTTCAAGCCCACCAAAACCTCTGATATCTTCTTACTCCCCGTATCAGTCTGTTGAAGAACATCACAGTCCCTGTTCCTGAATTCTACGCATTTACCCTCCTTCTCCAAAGTGAAGATAAATGTGAAGTACTCATTTAGCACCCTACCAATGTTATCCACTCCATGCACAGATTGTTCGCTTGGTCCCAAATGGACTCTATTATTTCCCTGGTTATCCTTTTTCCCCCTTGATATACTTGCAGAATATCTTTGAATTCTCCTTGATCTTGCCAGCCAGTGCTTTTCATGACTTCTTTTTGCTCTCTTGACTGCTTACTACAGATCACCCCACACTTTGTATACTCCACTAGGGTCTCTATTAATTTGCTCCTTTTGTACCTGGTAAAAGTTTCACTTTTCCTCTTTATCCAGTCCTGAATATTCCTAGATATCCAGGGTTCCCTGGGCTTGCTGCTGTTACATTTCACCCTAAATGCAACATAGTGGCCTATGTTCCCATCAGTTCCTATTTGAACACCTCTCACTGTTTAGTTGTAGATTTACCCAGATGTCATTGCTCCCAATTTCCTTTAGTCAGATCCTGCCTAATTTCAATGAACTTTGGCAGCCATTTTGCAGACTATCTTTTTCCTTTTCCATAACAAACTTAAAACATACAGTGGAGTGGTTGCTCTCACTAAAATGTCATCACACTGCTACCTTGAACATCTGTCTGGCATCATGCCTCAGCATTAGGTCCCGCACTGCACCATGTCTTGTTGGACCTTCTTCATGTTGATGTAAAAAACACTCCCATAAACATGACAAGAAATCTGCCTAATCCAAACCCTTTACACGAGGACTATCTCAATTAATCTTGGGGAAGTTGAAATCCTGTAATAGAATTATCTATTATTGCTTTACACATTTCAGTGAATTGTCTACACATCCATTCCATTATTGCCTTCTGATTCTTTGGGGGCCTGTAATAGACTCCCAGATATGCACTGCACCCATGCCCCCCTCCTCCCATTTTATTCTTAACTTCTTTCCACAAAGTCTCATTTCAAGAACCTTCCAAGATATCTTCCCTCTTTGTGGCAGTAACTGACTCCTTAATAATGCAACACCATCCTCTCACACCCTCTGCTGTCTTTATTCTGCAGGTGATCATACTGCTGACCAGGTCTTGACAGACCGACAATCCAGCACACATGAATAAAGTGAACAAGACTATTTATTCACGTAATAACAAAGACTTCAATGTACCATTTGAAAACCTGTGCCAGCCTTGCATATCTACATGCTGTTTTGTTTGTGCTTTTTGTCACTTCATCATTGTGCAACTCCAACAGCTGTCAGTGAGGTGGATGCTGAATGATGCACCTTGTTTGCTGAGATGCCCTTGATGACTGACCTCTGGTTTTTCTGAGGCCTGGCAGATCCTGGAAAATAAGACACAGGCACAGATACATCTTCCTAACTGTTGCTGAGAGAACTGGCTGAGGGACTAAGGAGTGACTATTCACTCTCAAAGTACTCTGAGTGGAGTCGCCATTAGAGCCACCTTCTGTTCTTCCTCTGTCTCCAGGTGTAACAGCACCTCTCGGTCGATCTGAGAAGCAAGGACAGTAGGAGGGTCTGATAGACATCTTGCACCCCCCTGGCCTTGTTGTTGATCAGTACAGCCCATGGCATGATAGACGGCACACAGGTTCAGGCACAATTTTGGCAGCTACTGACAGGTCCACTGGATCTGGATCTCCATGACAGCAGCTAGCCTCTCCATGGAGGGAGCCAAGAGCTGACCTACTTGACACATGACATAACACATAGCTTCCTGAATTGTTGGTGCATATTCTGCCAGCTCTGCCAAATATTCTCCTACATTTCCAGGAGTTTTTATGTGGCTATGACAGAGAGGTCATCTGCCAGCAGCTCAATGCAGGTGTGGCCACCAACAGTCCTGTGAATAATCAGGGGCCTCGGCTGTCACATCCTCCATCAGCTGCTGTAGTACTATTTCTGTGATACATTCACCAGATTGTGATCCCAACCTAAGCACAAGTACATACCTACTGAGGTGAATGTATCTGCAGTGTATGACAGAGCAGGAAAAAGATACAATGGCATCCCTCTCTGACACTTTGATGTCTCCTCCCCTGAGATGGACTGTCCGATCCAGAACAATGGAGTAGGGTGTCCCTTTAAAATGGACAAACCTACATTTCAGAGTAGAAAGAATTCCACTCATGCCATTGCCAACTGCTTTTCCAATCTTCCTCTGACTCATGTCTCCTTTCTGCCCACTGATCAGCACCAAGCTTGAGGACTCCTCACTGTCTTCTCTCTGCACTCCAGCTTCACCCTGTTCTCCAGTCAGTTCTACTGTCTCCTTCTCTGCAGCTGTTAGTAACCTGCTGTCAGCCTGTCCTTCATCCTTCACCTATACTCTGGTTTTATGCACCATTTTTTTCCAACAGACATAATAGGAGAATGAACTTGAACTCAATAGACACCCAATCTCATTATCAGCATTCACTCCTCTGACAAATTATGGGCGTTTAGATAATCCATCTACAAACCTATTCACATGCACTTGAACGATAAGTATAAGCCTGAAAATATGGCTGAAATATCACCGGCGCAAGTATCTATTGGTGCTCCATTTAGATCTATCTAGAGCTCTACATCACTGCAATCCATTGCTCGCTACCTTCATAAGAACCATATTAATGTAACGCTACCATTGTACTTCCATTGGCAGCGTTGAATAAGTCATTGAAGCTCTTCCTACATTTAACCAAAGTGCATCTCTGGACCTCATTGCGCTGCAATCACCATCCAGGCTTTCTTGGTCTAGTAGGATGGTTTCATTCTACAAAGGAGCACCTCCCACTCTTCCTAGGCAGTCTGGAGGAGAAATTACAGGGAGATAATGCTGAATTATGGAACCACATATCGCCTGCATTGACCCATTTGCTGCCTGAATCGAGAAGATGAAGATCCTGAGGTTTTTCCTCTAATAGAAAGGCTGAGTCTGGAGGTGAAAGTGATAATTCTGGAGTTCCGTGGCAGACTCTGCAAAGCAGATGCTGTTGTCTTTTAGGCACTGGAAGCAGCTTAAAAATTGTGCGCAGATCTGATCTCATCACCTCCAGGAAAAACCAGTAAAAAACAATTATACTTGCAAATAAATGTACTGGTCGTATTGGAGCTCCACTTTAAGGTATACAAGATGAGTCGGACCAGTGCATTTCATTCTCAAGCTTTACTGGGTTTTTAAGCTCAAGCTCACATTTTTTTGGCTATCATCCACCCACTGCCACCGCGTAATTGACCTGGCCAAGTGCTTCCACCATCTTCAGTAACTGAATGCTTGCCATATATTACAGTCAACGAACCATTGCCATTATGAGCTGGTTTCATCCACATCCAGATCTGCCATCATGACCCGTGACAAGGTAACTAAAGTCTGCTCATTGCATTTGAGAGAATACAATTATTATGAATCAAATTATTATAAATATGAATTGTTTATCTTACAGAAATGTAGAGTAATTTGGAAAGATAACATAAGGTTGTAATAATTGAAATTTTCAAGAATATTGACAGGATTGTTCCAGATAAGATGTTCACTGAGATGATGGATTTGTCTATCAACAAACATGTGCTAAATTCAGAAAGGTAGAAGCAGAAAATTCAGGTGGAAACTTTTCATCTGAAAAGGCAATAGAGTTGTGAAGTAAATTGTTGAAGAAGATGGTATACATGATTGAAGAGGCAATTAATTGCACCACTGGAGAGAGAAGGAGTTCAGACTGTGGTGAAAAGGCAGGTTTGGAGGTTGATTTATAGAAAAGACTGGGTTTGACAGCTGTATGCCCTTTTCCTGTTCCAAAAAAAAATCTTACACTTCATTTCTTATGTTCAGCACATTATTTCTCATACCACACTAACTACACAATTAACTTTGTGTTTTGGGAAAATATAAATAGATTTTGGCTCCAGAGCTGTCAAGTTTTATGGAGAAAATAAAATGTTATTACAGTAATTTAATCTACACTGCTATACTACTACTATATATACTGGTTTTGATTGCTATCTCCATTTCTCTCAGGTTACACTATTATTGCCTCATCCATAATGTCGTAGCTCTGGAATCATCACTACCACTACTACCTGTCATATTTTCAGATACACTGCTGTCAGTCCATGGTATTCTAATTAGTTCACTGCCACCAATTCTCCTACGTCTGTGCTGTGTCTAGGCCATGTCTAATTTTGAATTGAGAATGATAGGCCACTGGTGATTCTAAATAGAAAGGGCACCTGTCTTCCATAACAAGATAGTGTATTGCATCATAGCAATAGGTACAGTTCACATTACATTATTGGACGTAATTACCAATGATTCTCAGGAGCTGTACAAAATATATCTGGAGGTTTGTTAAAGCAATTAGTTGGCAATGCAGAGTGACACTAACAGCGCAGGCTCAATTCCCATACTGATTGAAGCTATTGTGAAGGTCTCTCCTTTTCAGCCTCTCCCCTTGCTTGAGGCCTGGTGACCCACAGGTTAAACTATCACCAGTTCTCTCTTTCTCTAACGAAAGACCAGCCTTTGATACTTTGGCACAATCGTGACTTTACATAGCACATCTGCTCTGGTTAGGTATTCATGCAGAACTCAGCTGTGAGCAACCAAAGACATGTGACATCATCAGATCAGCGTAGAAATCGATGTAACTTAGAAACATTGCCTTATAGAACATTTCCCCATGAGCCAGTACCCCCACAGTTAACCATTATACATTCGTCTGCACTTATGCATTTCAGTTTCAGTGTAACTTGCAACATTCTTAAGCGCTTGGGAGTTATTGCACCTGTAACCTTACCTCTGTAACTTGTAAGTTCTGATCCCTCTGCACGATATTTGGTCCGATAGGATAACACTTGCAGTTTTATTAAGCTTAAAAGTAGCAGGATGTACATAGACATACATAAGTTCGGTGAAATCTGAGCTGTTGGCATCATAAATTTCAATGTTTTGGTTATCTGTTCTAAAGGAGATTACTCAACCATATTGAGCGCTTTGCACATGTAGCCCCTCCCTTTTATTGCAGCTCTGTCATTGTGCCTTTTTTTTTGCATTTCTTCTGGAAATAACTAAACTCTTCTTACTACAATCTTCTTTTGTCATAGCTAGGATTTGCCTGTGTCTGTGAGACTTTGCTGTTCCTAGTATTGAGACAAATTCTTAGTATCTTGGTACCTGCTCAATACAATACTATTTTAACTTGTTCAGCTTCAATCTTGATATTCCATTCTGAGGCAATTCCGCATCTTGAGAATATTTTCTTCAAGAACTAGTCTTGTGTTCTGTATGCTAAACCTCTGACCTTCAATATATGACATATTATTTCTCTTTATTTATTTTCAATGTGCTTATTAATTTTTGGTACTGTAAAACTGTTTCAAACCTGTAGCATTTCAAAATTGCTTGTCATATGCTATTCATTAAGCTTTTACTTTTGCATTTGTGTTGTAATTTATTTGTCAGCCTTTTAAAACTCTGTTTTTCATTAGCACAGTATTGAATTCTTTAAAAAAGCTTTTATTATGAAGATGCTTTATACCTGATATTACTTAGAGTAAATAACTTTAAAAGGATTCTGGAAGATGAATCTATTTCAAGTCTTGTGGAACTTCCTGCAGTTATTTCATTAAAATTAGTCATTTGAAAGTTCCCTAAGTATAAATCACATGACTTGCAGCAACTGCTGGCATTGCTATGAACTCCTGATGATAGATTTAGACAAGTGACCATCCTGTCTGATTTAGTTGGAGGAAAGCATGCTGAGAACAAGCTAAGTTGGAGAAATACTTGCTAAGAACAAGATACCTAACTGAAGTGTCTCATTTCTAAAAGAACCCCAGACCACTTTCTTGAGTTCAGAGTGAAACCTATTTATTACTTTGAAAATCTGATCAAAGAAATGTGTTTACAAGACTTCAGGGATAATTGTGCATGGTTAGTGATTTTATCATATGCTAGAACATTAATAGCAACAGTCCACGGAACTTCCTATGCTTTGTGCTGTTGCTTTTAAGAATAAACCATTGGCTCAAATAATTTTTTCCAAGAAGTTAATGCCTGTGGAGAAATCTGTTCTTTGATTCTCTTTTCCTGAAGAGTTTGTGTTTGCTTTTGCATATGTGTTTTGAGAATATTTACATGGTTAAGCATTTATACTTCAGTATTATTAACTGTCTGTGTTGACCAATTATTATATTTTATTAAGTTTTGTTCTGATAAATAATTGTATAACTAAAGGAACTAAATTGATAGGTCTTGTTGTTCATTTAAAAGTTGTAATTCTTGGTAGGAAGCATTTGAATTTTATGTTATGACCCATACAGTATTGGGATTAGAGCAGTCATGCACTTCTCAAATTCAGTCATAACACTTTTTAAATTCTATTAACTGTTGAAGTAATTTAGTCCTTTCAAACTTTTAAATTTTGATCCCTTGCAATACTGTCCTATAGTGTCTTAGGCTGTTTCATTGCATTAAAGGCACCATATAAGTTCTTGTTATGTCTCCTGAACTGTTATTGCAACTGCACAGAAGCACTCTGGAATGCTGCATATAGCTGCTCAGAAAATTGCAGGCAGAATTGTCTAATCTCCACAATTCTTACTGAAGATGTAAAATGGTCCATCAGTTGCCATATTAATCAAGTTTTACTTGGTTGTCAATTGAATAGTTAATTCACTTTTCTGTGGCACCACAGCAAACAAGACTTTTGAAATGTAATATTTTTATTGCTGACATAAGATTCTGAAACTAGTTTCTTCCACATGGCGGATGAAATGGCTACTTAAAAAAAATCATACAGTGACATTCACACAAATTATGATGCAATGAATATTGTATGCACAGTTGCTTCTTAACAAGGGTCTCATCATGACTAACTCATTTCATCATCTTAGGAAGGTTTCAAATGGACCTAAAACCATTGGAGAATGTAGTGGTGGTTTTGAACTGTAACCTTGCATCCTCAAATGCTTTCTGAAGCTTATCAGCCGGCAATATAACACCCATTACCGCACTGCAGATGTGTATCAAATTCCTGCACTGAACGATGAGAGTGTTACTGTGCAATTTGTGATATCCTGTGCATCACACAACATTACTACTTATTGGATTTCAATTTTTTTTAAGAGGACATACTACAGATTTGGACGCAAATGATTTCAAAGTTTAATAGGTTTGATAATTATTCATTATCCTCTTGGCAGTAAAAAGGCCATTATTGTATTACACTTAAGTTTAACATCAAAGGCCATTCCTGCAAGAGGCATCTTCTCAAGATTCCAGATTATACTTGAATTTTTTGATGCCTTTAGGGCACATAAGCGGGGTAAGAATTAGCATCACAGAAGTCAGGCAAGAGCTGTTTCTGCCTGTTGTCCATTATTCCTTAGGTTATACTTTTCAGATATTCCCACAATCCAAAGTCAACCTCCACGCCAAGTCCCATGTGTCTTTATATTATTGAATAGTAATGAAAGTCAAAAATGTGGCAGATCTGGGTGTCAGACATTTGCATCTGCAATGCTGACACTATAACTGAGAATTGTAAAGTGCAGCATCAGCTGAGACACATGAAATGAAAAGAAATCAGGGCCGAAAAGGTCTTGCGTATTTGACCAGAATTTCTGCAGTTTGGAAAATACATTTCTAGTAATGTTTTTGCCATTCTGACAACTCAGTCCTGGGCTTCTTAATTTCTCCCTCTGATCATGCTGCATTTCAGCAGTGTTGTGCCCATATTCACCGACCTGCAAGAACAGCTTCTGAGAAGTGGGTACAGCTTTACCTATGGTTAAGTTCTGTGGACTGTTATCATGACCAGGGACAGGACAGGATTAAGAAAAGAAGAGTCATATTATACAGGATAACAAAGTGTGGAGCTGGATGAACACAGCAGGCCAAGCAGCATCTTAGGAGCACAAAAGCTGACATTTCGGGCCTAGACCCATCATCAGTTTTCTTTTGTGCTCCTGAGATGCTGCTTGGCCTGCTGTGTTCATCCAGCTCCACACTTTGTTATCTCGGATTCTCCAGCATCAACAGTTCCCATTACCTCATTCATATTATACAGTATTGTTACATCATTTAAAAAGACCTAGAACCTACTTGTTATGTAGATGCACATCCTAGCTGTTACTGTTACTGCTGCGCTGCAGATATATGCCAAGCAACAATTTATCTCTCCAACTTTTCCCAAACATATTTGGAGATATTCTTACTGTACTGGTTTGCTTGCCATCATCATATGACATCTGCTTCTGTCCTAAGTGCCTTTGTGAACAATCTGTGCCAGCCATTAAAATATATACCATTTGGACTAGGGCATCAAGAATGGTGCAACTAAAAATGAATGGATTTTCAGGGCTACAAATGATCAGCTATTGTAAGAGACAGCAAGAAACCAATTAACAAAAAAAGGAGTCTGCAACTTTAAATTACTGGGAGACTCAAAATGGCTATGCATGTTCTACTCCCTGCTGGTGTGAAATTGAAAAGGCATGGAATTGAATTGGAATGTTTTTCCCCACTTCCATTAGCAAATCTATGAAAGAGCTACAGGATTAATTTAAAAGCCTGAACAAGTCAGTATCCTATGATGATTCCAGCTGATGGTAATATTGGACAAGTTGTATTGCAGAATGAAACATCATTTAATATATCATTAGTTTTGTTTTTCCAATTTACTTACCTTGGCAGTCAGTCACTTGACATATTCACAAGAGGCTGTGAATTTATTTTTAACCAAAGGGATTTTAAAGTTATTACACACAAAAAGAAATGAAAACAAATTATTTTACTGTATTTGAAACAATATTACAAACATCAGAAATTAAGATTCAGCTCTTTTACACTCAACAATGCTCTTACAGATATTCAAACCTCAGTGAAGAGTAATTCTATTTCTGCTTTAAAGTTCCATGTTCAGAAACCAATTACAGCATGCTATTCTTTGTGGCACACATCTGCATTTACTCAATATTATTCCTTTAAGACTCGTGAATCGATATTAACTAAACAAACTGCTAAACAAGTCACTTATTCCATAACATGTTCCTTAAATGCATGTTCACAACATTCTTGTAGTCTGCCTTCCTCACTGATGCCTTAAATTCTTCTGTTTCTGGAGCTTTTACCACATTGTAAGCCATTCTGGACTTCTCTTTTTTTTCTACCCTGTGTTGGGAATATTTTTTTAAATGGATATGAGAAAACAGACAACCAAATTGTACGGATATGCTGGGTTTTATTCTACATTAAAGAGAAGTGTTGTAACCTCATGAGCTCTGGGGGTTGTGTTCAGCAGTAATTACTGAAACGTCAAGAGTTAAAGTCTGTTCTGATTCCTGTACTGTTCACGTAAAGTGACTTTTAAGAAGCAAAGCTTTAAGAAGAGATAGGTTATAGTGCTAACTACAACCCCCAAGGGTATTTTGAATTCTTCATATGTAAAAATGATTTCCAGACACCCCAACGTCTCTCGGAAATCAAAATCCAAAAAGAAAAGAAAAGTATATTTCCTTCTTTGTATAGCTTGAAAGTATATTTCTTTCCTTTGAACTAAGGGGCTCACTATAACATTGCAAAGTGTATTCAATAGTCAGCCGCATGACAATGGGTCTGGAGTCAAGTGTAGACCAGGTTGGGTAAGGATGGATTTTCTTCACTAATGTCCTTTAACCCAATGGGTTGTATACAGCCTCTGGTAGCCATGAAGCTCATTACTGAAGCAAGCCTTATGGACAGCAGCATGAACTACACTGAATGAAGCTTCAACCTAGTGAGTCTAAAGTGTGAATTGTTTCTCATTTGTGGGAATTTGAGGACAAAACATGGTGGCAATAATTTTCTACTGGGGTGGGGAATCTCAAAACATTTTAAACCCTGATTTAGTTTGAAATATCAACTCCCGATTTGTACGAGAGAGAGAGAGAGAAAGAGAAATTGAGTGAATCCTACGTAAACAAAATGGGCACTCTAGCAATCTTTACACACCTTTAGGTCAGTATGATTTGGGAAGCTGATAAAGCTACAACAGCATTTGAGAGATTTAAATTAGTTTGGGCTAACACGTATTAATTTTCTAGAAAACACTGGTGCAGAGGAAAGGACCCACTGCTACAGCCTTTTGTGAGCGGTGAGAAAGGGTTAAACTTGTTTAGGAGCTGAATGCTGACAAAAATGAAAACCCAGACAAAATTCTGTAAAGTGTGCCACCCATCTTTGGCCGAAGCCAAATTATCAGTTCCGCTAAACGAATTTCATAGCCCGCGGGAGGAAACTTGAGAGCTTTTGAAAATTTCACAATGTTGAAAAATTCAGCTATAAAATGTAAATCCAAGGTCAGAAATGAAAAGCTGCTTGATAAAATCATTGATGGCCCTGCACAACCAGAAATACAAAAAAAATTGGAAAGAACAAACTCACAATATCGCCGACTATAGACACTGTCAGGGCACACAAAGCCAATGAACAACTATCAAATAAAGACACTGTTATCCAAGTGACAGCATGGTTGATGAAGAAGGACATACATCATGCATATAAAAGAATGTGAATGCGCCTTGGGAAATTACATGAATGCACAGTAAAAAAACAGGCAATGTTCCACATATTTATCAAGCTACAGAGCGTGTGGAAAGCTAAATAATGGGAAAAGATGGGTAGAACAAAGAAAGAAAATCTGGGTGGGATGATTTTTGGGGGTTGCTGTGGACTTGATGGGCTGAATGGCCTGCTTCCCTACTGTGGGGATTCTATAATTCTATGATTCTAAGATGGTAAATCATTTATCAAAGACAGAGCAACAAGACAAATGCAAAGTAAAAACAAACTGTGCTATGTAAGGTGATAATGTGTTTAGTAACACAGAAACCATATAACTGTATGAAATACCTGCATGAGATGGTTCCCAGAAAAAGAAAATTCACACATCCATTGAGATTAGGAAGAAGGCGAGACATAAGCCCACAACTATTATTCAGAAACCAAAGGTTGGTACCAGAGCACAAGAATAAAATCATCCCACTCAGACTATACCATATCTTACTTGATTATTTGTAAGGAAATACCCCAGAAATGGTGCTGAAACTGAAAAACATCGTGCTAATGGCATACGTGGGAGAAATTAAGTTAAATAGCTATGATCCACCCAACTCAGGGGGACATACAAAGGAAAATCTGTTAACTGTACTGTATGTTCCTCATCACTGAAACCTCCGCGGTCCTGCTATCCTGAAGTTGAGCAGTTGAGGAGAGCTGCAGCTTTCTTAGTAAACCATGAGATGAGCACTGAAAGTTGAAGGTAGTTTTACCATTGAAAACTGTCCTCCGGGAAGAAGTAAGGGTGATGTTGTACAAGTTTACCCAGTTTGTTTTGATGAAATGGTTGAATGCTTTGATGATTTTGAGTATAACATTACCACTGACCCAGTAATGAAACCAGTGATTCATCCCCCACAAAAAGGACAAACTGAAACAGAGCACAAGGAAGTGGAAGAAAAGAAGTGCGGCTCAGGATCCTGGGATTGTATTCATTAGAGTTTAGAAGGTTATGGGGAGATCTAATAGAAACATACAAGATAATGCATGGCTTAGAAAGGGTGGACACTGGGAAGTTGTTTCCGTTAGGCAGGCAGACTAGGACCTGTGGACACAGCCTCAGAATTAGAGGGGGTAAATTTAAATCGGAAATGAGGAGACATTTCTTCAGCCAGAGAGTGGTGAGCCTGTGGAATTCATTGCCACAGAGTGCAGTGGAGGCTGGGACGTTAAATGTCTTCAAGGCAGAGATTGATAAATTCTTGATCTCACAAGGAATCAAGGGCTACGGGGAGAGTGCATGGAAGTGGAGTTGAAATGCCCATCAGCCATGATTAAATGGCGGAGTGGACTCGATGGGCCGAATGCCCTTACTTCCACTCCTATGTCTTATAGTCTTAAGTGTTTGCGCGACACACTGTGAATGCAGTAAATTCTATTTTGGTAATAAAGATATCAGCCAAATGAATAAATTTGCCTGGATTCTAAAGATTTTAACCAATCACTGCCCTCTTCCAACATTGGGAGAGATCACATCAGCTATGAAAGGACAAGGTTGTATTACTTAAAGGCTAGAAAATTCCTTAAATTTTAAGCCTGCTGAGGAAATTGGGTCATTGACAGCATTCAACACCTGTTACAAATTCTGTGTCTACCTTTTGGCCTTAACTGGGGCCTTTGGGGCACAGTGTAGTGTCTCTACTTCTGAACCAGGAGGCTCAGGTTCAAGTCTCACCTGCTCCAATTATATGTAATAACATCTCTGAGCAGCTTGATTTGAAAATATTTTGGAGCTTAAGTGAGTCACATGATATGTGAGTGTACTTTTCTCAAATCCTAGGACTCAATCTGACCAGACAACATGTACCCCAACCCCAGGACATGACTCAAAACCTTTCCACCAAACCAGGGATCTGACCTGACACTCACCCCACTCCCAAACATGATCGGACACACCCCATGATCCGATCCAATAGCCGTCCCCTCCTTGACTACCAGTCACCTCTGCAGGTGTCAAGCCAACAAGCCAACTCTTCCAAAGCCCCGGGAATGGATCTTAATCTTTTCCCACCAGAGAGGGCACACATCTTACCTACTTTGACCCAAATTCTCCCCTCCTCACCACCATTACCAGACCTGACCTGACCCCCTCAACCCACCATTTATTTTTAATTTTTCACATTAGCACAAGTATAGAACCACATTTTGCTGTTCTTCAATCATGTTGTCATTTACTATTCTGAAAAAGTTACTTTGGCTGTGATTATCTCAAATAATCTTCATAATGTGTTACATTGAAAACTCAAAATTGCAAACATCTACTTATTTAGAAATACAGCCCATCACCTTATTAATACATGATCACATTTTACAGACTATAAGCTAAATGGTTTTGACAATGAATAAAATAAATACATTTATAAAATGATCTATCTCCTGCAAAATTAATAATAATTCCAATCTAGAATCTCTCAGTTTTGACAAACAAAGCAAATATTGAGCATAACACTTTCTATTAGTTTTTGTACACAAAAAATAAGTTATCTTTTGTAACACAGCACCAAACGTTTACTTATTTGTTAGAACTTAATTTTCTGAGAACTAGAAATTGGTATTAACTATTATGTCAGAATAACCATTCAAATAATGTTGTAATAGCTGGTTGCTATCATTTCTGGACCTTCTTGGATATTTCATCAAGCATAAGCAAAACGAAATGTGGGAGAAAGCATTCAGTTATGACAATTGAAATGGGTTTACTCCTATCGAAGGGCCATCTAGTGTTCAGCAAACAATATGAACTATGATACTTAATGCTTCATCACCAGGTGTTCTGTGCATTTCATTTCATGATTTTGCATGTGTTTATGTATACTGTCAACTTTCCAAGATTTTCTTTGTAGAAGAGGGATGGCTTAATCTATATTAGGTGAAATCTGAATCAATGATGTGCAGTTGCAAACTTTCAAATAGTACTCAGCAGGCCCGCAAACCAAAGGGAAATGTTTTGATACTATAAATGGGGCACATTGCTAACTTTGTGGAGAAAGGGGTCACCAGGATTCTACTCATGACCAAGAAGTTAAATAAGCATCACACTGATAAAATGAATAGTACATACTAAATGACAATGGAAAATCATTCTATATATGCTCATAACATTGATTTTAGAATATTCTTCACTACTTAGATGCCAGTTGCCAAGAGCAATCAATATACTATAAACATGAGTGCAGAAGGCAGTGGAATAAATGATTTCTTTTTGTAACTTGAAACCTCTTTGTGTATCAGCCTAAAAAAATACAGACACAAAATTATTCTGTGTGAATGCCTGTTCATCTAGAAATATCTGCCACTTAGGAATAAAAAAGCTGCCAAATAAAATCATCCTGTTAGAACCAGCCAGCTATCAATGAATTACTTGTCCTGAAACAAATTATTTCTAATTGGTTAATTTGCAGCAATTATGTAACTGCTAATGGTTTTCTTTAGAAGTGACAAAAATAATATAGGTAGTTCTGAAAATGTCGAATAAAACATTGTAAATAGGAATTCTTCATAAGTAACAAACACTTTGTGACTTTGAAATAGTGACCTAACATGATGGTGATGATGTTATAAATTCCCAACCTATTTTACAATTAAGAGCTGAAATGTTAAAGGCAGATGTTTAACATATTGATATATTGAAATAAAATTAATTTGATATATTTCTTTCAGGGTCTGAATCAAGCATAATTGAACTGAATGGTTCGGATAAAGAATTAAAAGAAGGTTCAAGATCCTCACCAAGTCTCATTAAAACAACAGATCCGCAACTGAAAAAACTCAAAAGATCCAGCTCAGGTATGTTTTTAAAAAAGCCTTCTGACCATAGCATTTTTTCCTCATTATAATTCAGCGCTGTGACCTAAATTTGTGACCACCCTTGTATGTGATTAAAAAATATATTGAGACAGATTTATCTGCCAACAACATTTGTTAAACTTACATTTCCCCCAGACCATTTGAGTGCTTCTGTATAAGTTGCTGCCAGCCAATGAATTTCAGTTTCAAGCCAACTTCCAATGAATCAGCTTCCAGTATAAGGAAAATGGGATCTGTATAAACAGAGCAAGTAACTGTGAATTTCCATAAAAACACTCTGATTAGATTAGAACATAGGACATAGAACATAGAACAATACAGCGCAGAACAGGCCCTTCGGCCCTCGATGTTGCGCCGACCTGTGAACTAATCTAAGCCCCTCCCCCAACACTATCCCGTCATCATCCATATGCTTATCCAAGGACTGTTTAAATGCCCCTAATGTGGCTGAGTTAACTACATTGGCAGGCAGGACATTCCATGCCCTTACCACTCTCTGAGTAAAGAACCTGCCTCTGACATTTGTCTTAAATCTATCACCCCTCAATTTGTAGCTATGCCCCCTTGTACAAGCTGAAGTCATCATCCTCGGAAAAAGACTCTCACTGTCAAATTGTGAATGAACTACACAGAGTGAACCAATACATGTAGTTAGAATATAGAATTCAATACAAACGTGAACAAATGATGGAAAGATTGGATTAAGACAGGGAAATAAAAGTCACAGAAAGAAAAAATTAAAGATTTCAAATAATAACCAAAAGTTGAACATTTGTGAACAAAGGTAGTGCTGAACAGATTATGTAGCAGTAATTAAGACTTACCATGCCATTAAAAGCATCCTTAGACTGAAGTGAACAAGTTTTTGTGACAAGTTTAGTCCATACCTATATTGACAGTGCAGCAATTTCATGCTGTTAAAAACAATTAAATCATTAGTTACTATTTCTTGCAGTTAACTGACAGCAAGTGGTTCTTAGGCAGCAAATTGCGAATTTTAAATGTGTACTGGAAATTTTCTTTATCCATTCAAGATTTGCCGTTTGCAGTAGTAAGGCCAGAATTTACTCCTCATCCCAAATCCCTTGATGAGCCATCTCTTTAAACCTTTGCAATCCTTCTGGAGAATATTAGAGTTTTTAGCATTTTAGAGCAGTGCCAATGAGCTAATAATAACTCAATTCCAAGTCAACATGGTGCATGTCTTCTAGGCAAACTTGCAGATGGTGGTGTTCCCTTTGTTTGCTTTTCTTGTCCATCTGGATGACTGGGGTTGAATTTCTGGAAGGTGCAATAATGAAGCTATTGAAAGGTTGCAATGCATTTGTTGCTAGCACATACTGCAGCCATGATGCACTTGTTGGTCATGAGATATTAAGCTGGCTGCTTTGTTCTGGGTGCTAGTGGTAGAGATAGTCATTATCTGGCACATGGTATTAATATTACTTCTCACTCGCCTGCACATGACTCAGGATGGGTTGCTTCATTATGTGATGACTTACCATTGGAAATGAATACATTGCAATCAGTGAACTTCCCTATTCTGATCTTGTGTGGACATTGGTAAAACTGCAGAAAATAATTAGGCCTGCAACACTGCTCTGAGGAATTTGGGTTGCTGTAATATAGTGGCAGTGCCCCTACCTGACTCAGGAGGCCAGGGTTCAAATCCAGCATCTTCAATGATACAAAATAACAGTTCTGGACAGGTGAATTAGAAAATATCCACTTTGAAGAATTCCAGCTGTTGTGTCAGAATCAGTGGTAGTGTCCCTACCACTGGGCTAGGAGACCTGGGTTCAAATCCCACCTGGAGGTGTATCATAGCATATCACAGAATCCCTACAGTGTGGAAACAGGATATTCAGCCCATGAATTTTACACTGACCCACTGAAGAGTATCCCATCCAGACCCAACCCCTATCCCGTCTCTGTGTCTTTGCATTTCCCTGAACACTATGGGAAATCTTAGGAACTAATCTGGACATCTTTGCACTGTGGTAGGAAACCAGAGCACTTGGATGAAAGCCACACAGACACAGTGAGAATATGCAAACTCCACACAGACCGTGTGGAATCAAACCTGGGTCTCTGGCACTGGGAAACAGCAGTGCCAATCACTGAGCCACCATGCCACCCACAGAACATCTTAGTTAAAAATATTTATCCACATATAAATAGGAAAAGACCCTTGTGATACAATAGTAATGTACCTGCCGCTGAAGTCCCACTTGCTCCAGAAATTTGTAATAACAACTCTGAGCAGACTGATCAGAAAATTCCTCCTCTGAGGAACTCTTGCAGTGATGTCTTGAGCTAAAATCAATGATTCCCAACAAGCACAACTATCTTCCCTTGAGCTTGATGTGACTATAATCAGTGGAGAATGGCTACGGATTTCTGTTGAAGTCAAGTTTACAAGGGACAGTTAATATCACTCACTGTCACCCCAACTGTGAATTCAATTTTCTTGCCATTTTGATAACTTGGCGAGTGTTTGATATTGAAAAAAAGAAGTATGTTAAATAGTTTTGAAGAGGTAGATGAAATAGGAGATTTCTGTGGAGCATGAATACCAGGGCAGACTGATTTACCTTTTTTTTTGTAGTTATGATTTACTTGGGTATCAGGTTTCCATACTTAACAATAATCACTATTTATGACAATAACATGAACTCCATTGAATCCCTACAATGTGAGAGCAGGCCATTCAGCCCATTGACTCCACACCAACCTCCAAAGAGCATCCCTACCAGGTACACCCCCTACCTGTCCCCATAACCCTGCATTTCCCATGGCTAATCCACCTAACCTACACATCTTTGAACTGTGGGAGGAAATCCACACAGACACAGGGAGAAGGTGCAAACTCCTAGGGTAGAATCGAACCCATGCAAAGTCAAAACTTGCAGCATGGTTTTCTTCAGAGCTAAAGTGGATTATTGCAGAGGTGGCTGCTGCAAGCCTGCTGATTTCTCTTCAGGTCCAACTAACTTCTGTTTGCCTAGTTCACAGCCAAATTTGCAAATAAATGGCAACTAATCACTTTGTTGTTGGCACAGAGGACATTTGTCATAGATAATTAGGCCCTAGCCTACAAATCATTCAGCTTAATTTGTAAACAACCCCTCATTCTAGTTCATCTATACATTGCTGCACACCACAGCTATACAGAGTTCACAATCAGATTCCTTACTTTCAAAACATGCAGCCATCCTTACAAATCTCTGGCTTTGAACAGTTCTTTATCATTACAGTCCATAGTTTTTAAAAAGCACAAGAATAAAGAGAGATGGTCTTTGCAGCTGCCCAAATATACTGTTGCAGTATTACTGTGCCCTCTGGTGAAGGATTTTGTTTAGCCATTGCTCTGGTCATTATTCATGATGGAAAAATACCCAGAAACTTTCCCGCAACTGTTTGGTCTTTTTAGCCTCAATGAGACTTCCTACGATTATTGACATAGCCATGACATTCATTCTCAACAAATTATTCCTATATGTAAGTCAACTTCATCCACAGATAATTTCTCAGCAGCCCAAATACCACTCATCGGGGAAACAAGACATATTCTCATTGGAAAATGGAACTGAGATACACTCTTCTCGTACCCTATATACCAATGCATTGACTTTCATTGAACTTCCTGGAGAGAAAACTAGATCCTTCTCCATCAAAGAGTTTGAGTAGCCCATGTATCTTTGGAAAAGTTATGGTTTTGTATGCTTCCTTTGTAGAAAAAAGGGATATCTTCCCTTTAGATAAAAACCCTGCATATCTCTCATTTATCCTATTTACAGTCACAACAATGTCTTTATCTCGTCTCTTAGTTGTACAGTCTGATTTATGATGTTTTCCTTCTGAGTTTCCTTTACAGACTTATTCCTACAAATTCTATACAAATACAGGAGTCTGATATAGGTGTCCTTGTTGTCCAGATGTTCCAGGAATGAGTGCAGGTCTAGGCTGTGGACCTATTGGATCAGAAGGCAAATTGCAAGGGATTGAGGCAGGCTGGGAGGCTGAAGTTGATGTGGGCCATGACCTGCCTGTCGAAGCACCTTAGGATTATGGAGGTCCGAGCCACGAGGCAGTTGATGGAACAGAATTATCCCTGACCATTTTAAAGGAAATTTCAACATCAAGCTAATTGACTTGCTGAGTAAATTGGAGGTAATATTTCTTGCCAGAGCTTCAAACATGCAAATAATCAAAGTACTAGTACAGAGCACTTAGCATTCGACAAAATACAGTTGAGGGCAAGTACTTTGAGTGGTGAAGCATCAGAATCAGATGATATTCAATTTCATTTAAAGCAACTAGAGTGTGGACCACATAAAATCAATAAATACAGGAACAAAAACAAAGTTTCTGGAAAAACTCAGCATCATCGTTCTGAGGAAGGGTCACTGGACAGGAAACATTAACTGTGTTTTTTCCCTTCACAGATGCTGCCAGACCTGCTGAGCTTTTCCAGCAACTTAGTTTTTGTTCCTGACTTTTGGATTTCTTTAAATCAATAAATACCCAGAGATGTCATAAATACGTAAGGCTGACTGTTCTGAGATCTGATGTGGAGGTGCCAGTGTTGCACGACACCAGGTTATAGTCCAGTAGGTTTATTTGAAATCACAGGCTTTCAATACGTAGCCCCTTTGTCAGGTAAAGTGATTGCAAAGCACACAGAACACAGAATTTATGGGCGGAGAGATCAAAAGATCACACAAGTGATGTGAGCGGATTGTCAAATAATGAATGACATGATAAATATAACAGTTGCATGATGAGGGTCTAACCAAAGTAATAAATTATCCAAAACTGTAAAAACTAATTAAGACAGAGAGATCATAACAATTTTTCCAGGTGATGGTGACAAAACAGGACAGTAAGGAAGATTTTACAGATACAGAACAGTATGCTGGGGTCACATGCAGTTCCACATGAACCCAAGATCACAGTTGAGGCTGTCTTCATGGAAGGGGCATGCAACTGTTATACCTATCATGTTCCAGTCATTTGGTTTATCTCCAGCACCACCTTCTTTATAATTTTTTGTAATTATCTCTCTACCTCATTTAATCGGATTGTAGGTCATCCCTTCACTTGTTGTTCAGCTGTTGACACTTTATTCGCACCATCTTATACTTCGGATAACCTGCAAGGACTTCTTATTTGACACCCCGCTCACACCACTTGTATGATCTTTTGATCTCTCTGCACTTGATCTGTCTGCCCATAAATTCTTTGTTCTGTGTGCTTCAGTCTCACTTCACCTGATGAAGGGACTATGCTCTGAAAGCATGTGATTTCAAATACTCCTGATGTGATGTGTCTTCTGAGACTTGCAAAGATGGAATTGGAGGTGGAAATGCATTGGAAATAAGAATGGCCAATGCATTCCCATCCTTAGGCAATTTTGCCGTACACAGGGACATAGCAATAGTGGCTACCTGCCGGCAGTGATGAGTAGCCAATTTAGTACCAAATAATTTGGTGGTAACAAATAAGCTCAAACTGAATTTAAATCTTATGAACAGCACTTAGATCAATCTGGTGCCCCAGCTGAGCTACTATAAAGAGGAAAAGCAATATAGCTGATGAATTGAAAAAGCACAGACGCCACAGTTGTTACAGCTGATTTTGTAAGTGTTGTAAGATGATAACGTGAAGAGTGTTCTCGCTGTATAATCAGTCAGGTCAGTTGGGCCTTGAAAGCACAAGCAGGCATGGGTTAAACTTGTTCTGTGATTGGTAAAATTCCAGCCAACATCTCTGGTGGAAAGCATTCCTGAAAGGTGAAATAGTGATCTCATGTGAACGAGCTAACTAAACAGTTAAATTAGTGAGCCATGTATTTTTTTAGTTGGTTGTTGCTTATTTGGCATACTGGCCCAAACTTCAGCCAGAGTTGGCTTTTAAAATGGTATGATCTCATTTCCTCAGGGTTCTTATGGTGCAGTGGTAGTGTCCCTAGAACTATGTATAATCTCATTTGAGGTTGGTTAGCTCGCCAAGCTGGTTTGTTGTTCCGCGGATGTTTCGTTACCCTGTTTGGTAACATCCTCAGTGCAACTTTAGTGTAGTTTTCCCATTTCCTTGCCAGTTCGAGCATGTTACGCCCATAGGCCTCTAAGGTTTTGGAGTAGATTTGTAGCTTGGGTTGTGGGTGTTGAGGTTGGTTGGCTCACCAAGCTGGTTTGTTGTTCCGCAGACATTTCATTACCATGCTGGGTAACATGAGGATGTTACCAAGCACGGTAATGAAACATCTGTGGAATCACAAACCAGCTCAGCGAGCCAACCAACCTCAACATCCACAACCCACGCTACAGATCTACTCCAAAACCTTAGAAACAATCTCATTTCTAAACAGCACCATGACAATACTCTGAATTTACAGAGGAGTATCGTGGAGAGCTGGTGATTGAAATATTAATGAACTGACCACTCATATTTCAGGAGTTTCCACTTTGCTGAGACTCACAAGGTGAAAGTTGTGCCTTATTGGTTCAAACCAGCTTGATTTCCTGTGTCTCCAGGAAAAGTGTATCCCCATACCCTTTGATAATAAAGTGTGAAGCTGGATGAACACAGCAGGCCAAGCAGCATCTCAGGAGCACAAAAGCTGACGTTTTGGGCCTAGACCCTTCAAAGGGCCTAGAGTGATGAAGGGTCTAGGCTCGAAATGTCAGCTTTTGTGCTCATGAGATGCTTGGCCTGCTGTGTTCATCCAGCTTCACACTTTATTATCTTGGATTCTCCAGCATCTGCAGTTCCCATTATCTCTCTCCCCATACCCTTTAATGGCTGCCTATTAGCCTCAGGTAAGTATCTGTTAGTCTTAGGAAATCTGCTGCTAATCTACATAACAATCACTGTACTTTCTATCTGCATCAGAATTGATCACGTTTCTTAGAACTACCTTAGGGAGTCTGCTCTTGAAGGCTTTGATAAATTGTCTGTCATTGTCCATGACACCTCTAGAGCCTTTGACAAATCTGGGACTGTTCCGTTTTAAACAAGTTACCATAATATGACATTCTAACAAAGCTTTCGTCATGTGTACTCACATTCCTCCCCAATCATTATCTGTTCTGCAGTTGAAGGTTCACCCTCATAATTATTTTATATTAACATGGTGATTGCCAAAGGCTATATTCTCCTTCCTCTTTTGTTCTGTCTTCATATGAATAACACTTCTGCTCCTGAGCAAAACCTAACCTTTTTTTGTTGAATGTACCACTCTACATTCATCAACCTCCTTGACATTGGATGCCTTGGTGAAAATAACTGCCAATTCTTTCCCAAAGTAGTAATGAATCATTTCATTTTGCTCCTTCTTGTTCTGATAATGAAACCATTTATTTGTTTTGATTCAATTCTTAGCAACAGCTTCCATTTCTTACCTTGCTTTCAATCTTCAATACTTGTACCCCTATTGCTGTTCTTGTGTCAGCTGTCTGCTTGAATGTCTACATCTTTTACATCAAAAACTGCTTGCAATAAACCTTCTTGCCTTCAACAATCTCCAACTCTCATAAGGCCCTACTCTTAAACAAATAAAACAAAAGAACTTCAGATGCTGTAAATCAGAGACAAAAATAGAAATTGCTGTAAAAGCCCAGCAGGTCTGGCAGCATCTGTGGAATGAAATCAGAGTTAACATTTTGGGTTGAGTGACCCTTCCACAAAACAGCCTTGGTCAGGGTAGGAGAACAACTTGTTACTTCTTGACAATCGTAAAATATAAAACGTTGGAACTGAAGTACTTCTGAAGTGAACACATTCTACCTTTTGAGCCTTTTTTATAAATTTGTCATTGCCCTGAAAATTTGATAATTTTAGCCAAAGATACCCCAAAACAGCTCCAGACTAAACAGCTAACCATCCAAATTCCCTTTCTCATACCCACATTAACTGATATTGTTAATAATCCTCTCTATTCAGGTGTTGCCCTTCCTTCCTTTAAATCTGCTATCATCACCTCATTCCACAAAAAAAACTTCAACTTAAGTCCAAACTCGCTTGCCTGTCCAAAATCCTAGAATGTATTGTTCCCTCCCAAGTCCATGCCCAGAACTTCGCATTTGAATCTCTTCAATCAGGTTTCCTCCTCAAATGCCTCATTCTCAAGGAAGTGACCTCTGGGAACCAAGTAGTTAAATCTACAATAGTATGGATATAATGGTATCCCATGTTTTCTTTCAACAAAGTTGCTAGACAATATACTAACAGCATATTAAATGGTTCCACAAAAAACTGATATGGGTATTAGAGGTATCGCTTCAATTACATATTGTGGTTTTCTCACCTCGACCACATACAATATGTTTAACAAAGTTGCATCACATTCCTGTGAAGGCCTGGCCTGTATGGATTATGATGTATACATGCTTGTGTCTTCTAAATTGCTCTATCTTCTGCCAGCAGAATTTCATGAGGCTAACCTTAAAGTTTCTTGGCAATGTTTGGGGAGAACAACTACCTGCTGAACAACTCTGTAGCCATCAGTGTGAAGAAGTCTTCACTTGCTCATCAGAATTCCATTTCTGATTTGGCAGCATACTGAAATGCCCTCTGTTTCACCTTCAACTTGAGACAGTTGGACTACTTGCCGTAACTTTCGCTCAGTTTGGTGAGCCTTGATCATATTGACCATTTCCTTCAAATTAACTAAACCTCAAAAGAACATTTCAAGGATCAAATATCTGTCTATAGTGTCCATTCAATCAATTGACAATGGAACACTTTTATCAATCATTCATGACACATAAAAAAAATTCCTACAATCATTTCCCATAACCACACTTGACTACTGAAGAAGCCACTACCTTTCCTCTGGCTAAATTATTCCCCACGAGTAGGTCAACTCCACCTACAGGTAACCCTGAATTATTCCTGCTCAGACATTTGGTTCACATTCTGGGCACATCCAGATCATATGAGGAAGGTGATGTTGGCATTGTTGTAGACTAGTAGCACAGAGACCCGGATAATGTTTTATTGGCCCAAGTTCAAATCCTACCAAGGCAGCCAGTGGAATTTGCATTTTCAAAATGTGGAATTAAAAGTCTAATGACAGTATCTTCCACATGAACAATCAGAGTCATCTGGAAAAACATGGGCAGCAAGTAACTGGGAGTAGTACATCATCCAGGAACCCTCCAAGCCATCGTTCTAACTTAGAAATATGTCCTGTGGTGTGTCTGGGTCCAAAATCCTAGAAAACCCTCCCAAACAGCGTCAAGTGTGTACCCATACCAAACAGACTGCAGCATTTCAAAAAAACAGCTCACTCTTCCCTTTTCAATGTCAATTAGCGATGGACAATACATGCTGTCCCAGTCAGTAAAGCCCATAACCCCTGAAGGAATAAAAATTCAATACCATTCACAAAAATCTTGGCTTTCATTTAACTCTCAGGTGGAAATGTCATGCTTTTCCCCAGTATCCTAACTATGACTACAGATTTGCTTGGCTCATTTGACGAATACAAATTTAATTTTGCTCTTGACATGAAACTCCTTTAATCCCCCAGGTATCTCGTTTTCCTCCCCACATTCAGAGTGATGTTTGTATTTTGTCTCACAGCTGCCATCAGAGCTATAACTCAAACGTTTCAATAAGAGTTCCTTTCTATATATTACCCTTGTGTTTTGTTAAAGCTACTTTCTTTGTATTAATCTTGTGTTGCCAATAAGTCCCATGAATTTTGACTGAGATGAGAGGAGTGCACTTTCATTCTCCAGTCCAACATGGGCCACAACATAAGTTTAAGTGTTTTTTCTAGTTCCAGATATGGCCATTTGTACATTTCCTCTTTATTAGCCTTTGGAAGAAAGGGATCTAGCAACCAGGTTTCTTTAATAAGCGTAATATTTTGATTTATTATCAAACAAAGCTTGTTCATTGAAGATGTGGAGTTGGTTACCACATACAGTTTGTAATGTGGAAATAAAAATATTTACCCCTCTTAATAACACAAGACACATGCACAAACAAGCCAGAGGCTGGGAATCCTGCAGTGAATCCTGCATATTCTGATTCTCAAAAGCCACCACCTTTATGGTACAATTTAGAAATGTGATGGAATGCTCCCCACTTGCCTAGATGAGTGCAGCTCCAAAAACATTAAAGAAGCTCGGCAGCATCGAGGACAAAGCAGCCTGTTTTTTAAAAGCACAGCCACAAAGTGCCCTCTTCCAAACTCGGCAGCAGCAATGTGCACCATCTACAAGATGCACTGCAGAAATTCACGAAGTCTCCTTATATAGTATCTTACAAACCTACAACCACTTCCATCTAGAAAAGCAAGGGCAGGAGAGGTGTGGGAACGCCACCACTTGCAAGTTCCCCCAGTCACTCATATCCTGACTTAGAGATATATTTACTGTTAGGCTAATGTTCATAGATTATAGAATCCCTACAATGTGGAAACATGCCCTTCTCCCCATAAGTCCACACCACCACTCAGAGCATCCCACCTCGACCCATCCCTCATAACCCACCTAATCTACATATCCCTGAACAGTATGGGCTATTTAGCATGGCCAACCCACCTAGCCTGCACATCTTTTGGATTGTGGGAAGAAACCTGTGCACCTGGAGGAAACCCATTGTAGACACGAGAAAATGTGCAAACTCCACACAGTCACCCAAGGATGAAATTGAACCCATGTCCCTTGGTGCTGTGAGGCAGCAGTGCTAACCACTGAACCACTCCAAATGTTCTGGAACTCCTCCCCTAATTGCATTGTTGCTATACTTACAGTAAATGAACTGCAACAGTTTAAGGAAGCAGCTGCTCTGGAGCATAAAGACAGATGTTGCTGAATCCATGCAGTTATTACTGGGTTACTTTGAAGAAGTAGCAATTCAGGAAATATTGAGAACTCTTTCAGAGACTTGTCATAAGTGAACAATCAGACCAGGGTTCCAGTTACTGCTATGGGCCCACAACAAGAATTGCTTCAGTAACAAGAGAGCTAAGCTAGGAGGCTGCTTTCTTTCAGCAGACTGGTCAGTAACCACTTCAAATGATATTCAAAGCAGACATTGCAACTTAACAGTCATGCACCTAGGCAGGCAGTCTCCAGTGAAAAAGGAGCCATCACAAAGCATGTGATTACCAAGTTGTTGAAAAGAAGTTCCAGTGTCCCTTCATGGGCCTCTTTTTGAAATCAACAGGCCAGGTTTTCACAACCTTTCAAACTCAAATCATCAAAATTTATTAAATATGAAACCTTCAGATCCTATTAATTCAATACACACACTAACCACTCAGCATCGCTGTCTGCCTAAGATATTCACTTTTGAGGGATAGAGTTGCTCTCAAAAATGTTTCCCAGGGCAATGTGATTCACATGCCTCTGGAGGAATGCTAATTAGCTGTAGGTGACCTCAACTTTTTTCATCTTAAAGAAAATTTACATTTTAAAACACAACTGTTCACAGCTTGAGATTCTCAACATTTTTTTGGCTTTAGAGACCTGGGCCTTGAAAATTCAAAATGTTGGACAGCCTCTTGCAATCTTCAATTTTCACAACAGATTGCCTGTCATTTTACAGTTTAATTGACTGACCCAAGAGGTTATCGACTCTGAAGTGGAATAATAAAGTCCAATGCTTGCTGCCATAAGGGATTATGTACTTGAATTAAATGTTTGTTATTGTATGACAATATATAATTGAAAGAATGTAGATGTAATTTTGTTATATTAATGGAAGGCATTTAGAATTTTCTTTTGTTTAATCTTTGCATGAGTCCTGAACTCTGTCCATGTAGATATTAGGCAATTTAGCATTTTAAGTATAAGAGCACAGGATGGTAGATGGTGGGCATGATTGAGCTTTATCTTGGCATAGAGGCTATTAAGTCATGGGGTGTGAAGGAGGAAATGATTGATGATGAGGGCAGTATAGGGTGAGGTTGAGATTTGAAATTGCTGTGCCAAGTGGAGATTGAGGGGAGAAAATTGCAGGGCTGTGGGGAGATTGAGGCCTGGCATTTCATATACAGGTCACAGTGAGGTTGCATTGGTGAAAGATTGTGGAGAAAGGTGGGTGAGATTAGAGAGGAGATCAGCCAGATTTGTGTTTTTCAACAGATTTGTTGATTGGTCATGAAGAAGGTGCTCCTTCTGACTCAAAAGCAGTGCCATTTATCTTATGGCCTAGGCTTTTTTTTTGATGCCCTCTATGGGTTTACTATATGTTAGTCTGCATAGTCAGATTCTTCTTCAGGCAGAAATCTGAAGACTATTTACAACTGTTTACAAGGCAGCAATATCACAGACTTACAGATACAGTGTGTTTATGTAGTGCATGTGCTTACACATGTTTCTATGCATTACACACATAAATAAATGACTGCGCTGACTCCATTACAAAGAGAGTGACTGCAGGCGAACTGGTAACCATTATATTGGACATCCCTTAAAAGAATGAGAATCCTTTTCTGATAACATGTTATATAAGGATGTATTGTCTCTATGCATTCAGATAACACATTGGTGGACACATGAGATGACCAGATCTAGAGCTTACACATTAGTGGACTAGCTTCAGTCTGAAGTGTGCCATCATTAAGGATGGATACGCATTATTTGTCATGGGTTTATGTTAGCTATCTGACGGGATGTATTCAATATGTGAGTAACTGTCCTCTGTGAAAGCTAGTTGATAAAATGCAATTTGATCTACTTTGTTCCATCTTTCCAGCAATGCATCATCCACATGTGATTTTGAGTGGTGAGAATGGAGGAGGGAAGAACTGTGTTGATCTGTATTCCAAACATGAGAACTGCCAATTAGGATACAACAGTGCCTAGAGGAGTAAGACATAGATGTAAAATCTATGATTTAACATACCTGAACATCACGACAAGTCAGTCTAGATTTAATGATCATGGATTTTACAGTACAAAAATTGCATTCTGCAAGACCATTCAACTGAGGGTAATAAGAATAAGTAAAAAGTTGATTGTCCTATTTAATGCACATGTCTGAGAATAGTGCAGTAGCATACAATTGACACAGTTTACTGAGGTACACCAACATACTGAATAAAGCAGTTGATTTGTGAACAACATTGGTGTTATGATCCCAGTCAATGTTATTACTGAACAAGTCAGATCCCAGACTGAAGTCTGGCTTGATAAATCCATTTTTTCTTTGGTTTTAACAACGTGATCTTTCATTAAAATTCAAACACACATGCTGCAGATTTGCTTTTACCAATGAAGTATAAATTTAATAAGCAAAAGAAATAAAGATAAAATACAATAAACCAAAATATTTACTTATAACACATATTTAAAGATTCCCAAGAACAAATTAAATATATAATCCATTAATGCCAACAGCACACCATGACAGAACTCAATCATCAGAGATAAAACCTTGCTGTGTCCCACATAGAGTTTTTGTCGATTTGTCGATTTAATTCATGGTCATGAAAATTTGATGTCCTCTTCTATTATTTGTCATATATTTGAGCTTAAACTCTTGCAGTTTTGTATAACCTCTTTAGAGTTTTAAACAAAGACTTCTGTTTTGGAACTTTTAACTTAAACTGTTTACATTGAGGTAAACTAGTCTAGAATTGTTAAAAATCTGTTCTCCCCTTCTCTAGCATCAGCACTGTCATGTCCCTGTAGAACTGCCCAAGCTGAAGCTTAAAAATCCTTTTATTTTCAAGTTGTGGAAATTCCCCCAAATCCTAAAAGTTACAAGAATCTTCTATCTGAAAACATTACGCACTTCATTGTTTCCTTTGTCCATTAGTAAACTCTCCCAATGTAAAATGAAAGCCCATTACTCTGCTAGAAATCTTCTCAGATGGCGTTTTAAAAGAAATCACCATGGCTACAAAAGTGCTTGCAAGTTAATATATTAAACCTGTTCATACACACAGAAAATCTATATGCAATGAGTTCAAAGCAAATGGTAAAGAAGATACTATTATATATCAGTCATGCACTTTACATCACAGCATTGGTATCTTTGATGCGACACACAAAAGGACTTTTAGTGAAATAATCAGCCACCAGAATGTAATCTTGAATCATGGCTCAGAATGAATCGTGTGAGGAACAAGAGGTTCTTTTCATTGTTGAAGTTCCTGGAATTGAGGTATTTCACACTTTGGAAAAATGAATTGGTAGATGCATTGACATCTGTCGGAGCCTCAATCCTTCTTCATGTGTTAGTGAGAGAGGTAGCATCAAACACAGAATTAGTTAAGACCTTCTAACTGATTAAAGATTTAACAACATCTTAGGTTTGTTTAGTATGGCCTCATCAATGTTGTGAACCTTTGATTTTTTAACTTATAAATTCTGTGTCTGATACTATCTCTCTCACTAACACCAGAAGTAGGACTGAGGCTCTGAAAGCTTGTGTTTTCAAATAAACCTATTGGACTATGACCTGGTGTCATGTGATTTCTGACTTTGTCCACTCCAGCCCAACAATGGCACCTCCACGTCATCATTGACATCTGGACACGGCTACTCTTTTATAGCTATTGTATCATGTTTTAAGTTGTACTTTGTTCTAGGTATGCTTTGAAACTGTCCTTTCATGCCCATTCAACTATTTTGTTTTAAATTGTAATCTGTGCTGCCTTCCATTTTTACTTCTTTTTCTTCTTAGAGAGAGAGTGGTGGAGTAATAGCTGTGCTTCAGCACATTTATTTTGACTTTAGATTTCTTTATACCACTTTAGCCTTTGTTACAGTGGTAACTTTGACTCTGAATTCAGATTATTATGGATGACTATTAGAAAAGCCGGACTTTTCATACACGTGCAATTGCTGTCATTTTTTCAGCCTTTAGCCTCTTTTCTGCTGCTGTCAGATCTAACTTCTAGCACCCACTATACCGCCATCTTGTGGTGCACTGTATGTTAGCCTGCGTAACCATTAGCACAGATAGTCTGTTCTTCCTGAATCAGATACCTGAAGTTTATTTGCAACACTAACTATTTACAGTGCTATGCTATCACAGATTTACACATTTAATCTGGGCTATATGATTATTGCCATTACTGTCCATTACACACAACACCAACTGACTACACTGACTCGACTATACAGAGCCAGTGACTGCAAGCAAGCAAGGTACATTTTATACTAAATCATCATATGCCTTGATTTCATATAACTACCTTAAAGGTACAGGCTTGTCTGGTCTGTGATCTGTGCCAAAATACACACTTTACACCTCCTTTTAGCTAGCAAGTTTCCCAAGCCCCATGAAAACGTTCTGATTTTAATTAACAATAGCAATTCTTTTAACATGGAGATGTACTGTTTCTTACAACAGATTGATTGCCTCCCTGCTCCTTGCTCTCTGACTGTATTAAAAATGGGCTAGATGAGCTCAGATTTTACATTTTCAACAGTTCTGTCTAATTCTTTTCATTGAAATTACCCAGTATATCTGTTGTGAAAGAGTAGCTGTCCTGTCAGCATTCACAGTTTTATTACTTAATTTTTTTTTAATCCTTATTCTTTATTGGACTCCAGCCTCTCCCACCAGAGATCCACTTCCACACAGTCTCTAACTAACAGCTTGATGCAGAGCTATTGAAATTTTCAAATTAGCTATGTTCAGCAATGTGTATTAAATTTTACTTCTATATGCTGCCAAGCATCATTTTAGCACTCAGTAAGAAGTAGCAGTATGTACAGAGCATGGCTGGATGTCAGCCAACATGTCCTTTTTATACAAGTGATTGTGATAGATAGAGCTGTTCTGAAGGTATGATGAATCCCTTACTTTGTATATTATGTGATTTTATCAGACTTCTGCCCATTAACTAAAATATCTTGCTATTAAGTAAACAAGAGTGCTACTCTTGATTAGACGCAAAGACCAGTTTGTATCTGATTTTGCAGGATGTACACTTCTGCATTTTTTTCTGAATTGTAATTAATTAAAAACATAGAACAGCAAAATTAAATCATTCGAAAGTTTTGCAAGATTACTGTAAGAGTGGCCTTAAAATCACTCAGAGCCCAGATGTGTTATCATGTGGTCTTGAATTAGAGTTCCTGGGATAGGCTTGTGGGAGCAGAGTCAGAAAAAACAGTGAGAACATGTTGCTCATGTAATACTGTTTTGGCCTTGATCATCTCTAACCTTCCGTATCTGTGTTCTGTGTGGCTTGTGTGTGTTCTACCAGAGCACCCCCTATGTGCTTTGGTAGGCTCTAACCTGCCTCAACAGCCCAAGTGGCCTTAGTAAGACATGCAGGATTCTTAGAGGACTACGTGCAGGTGCAGAAGAGTTATTTTCTTTTGTGGGAGAGCCTAGGACCACAGGATATAATCACAAAATAAGGGGTCGCACATTTAAGATAGAGATGAAGAGGAATTTCTTCTCTCAGTAAATTTGTGGATTTCTTTATTATGAAGTGCTATTGAAGCAACGTCATTCAGTATATTCAAGGCTGAGATGGACAGATTTTTCATCAGTGGGGAAAATGGGCCAGGGGTAAAAGGACAGGAAAGTGAGGTTGAGGGTTATCAGAGTAGCCAGAATCTCATTGAATGGCAGAGCAGATTCGATAAACTGAATGGCCTACTTCTGCTCCAATGCCTTAAGATCTTTATAGTCTTAAGAATGAAACTGCAGTAAGGGCTTTGCAGTAGCTTTATTGGAAAGTCAAGGCTCCCTATTTTCAAGTTATATATTTTTATTCTTTTTTATCTCAAAGTGTCTAGACACACTCTGGGATGTTTTTGGAAGTGTTATCATACCTCTGTTGATCATGCACATGCCACCTCACACTTCGGGGTGCTGGTAAATTATCTTTCCGGTCACCTCGGTCTCATTGCATGTTACTCAGTTCATGCTGATCACAACTTTATAACAACTGTCAAGGTAAATTCAAGGCAGTGAGCTGATGTTTTCAATGAACCATAGCAAAATTTTAAGTGATTAAGAATCTGTGGGATTATTAGAGTCTGTTAGCGTCATACCTAGCACAAAGGATAATGGCTGTGGCTGTTGGATGCCAATCTTCTCAGCTGAGGTTTTCATTACAGGAATTTGCCAGTGTAGATTTTTTCTAACCAGCTGTTCGGAAATGTTATTACATGTCTGCAGAGCAATTGTGACTTGTACCTAGGCCTCCTGGGCCAGTGGTAGGGACACTACCACAGTGCCATGAGAATCCATTGTCAGTGTAGTTACTTTAATCAATCTGTTCAAAGATGTTAGGACACCTGCCTGAAGCAGATGGGACTTAACCCACCGCACCACAAGAGCCACTACTGTTCTAGGCCCAACCATCTCCAGCTTTTTCATCAATGATCTTTCCTCCACCATCAAGTTAGAAATGGGATGTTTGCTGTAGTTTTCACAGTGTTCAATTGCCATGCACAGCTCCTCGTATATTGAAACAGCCTATGCCAATATTCAGCAATACCAGATAATATCAAAACTGGGTTGATAAGTGCCATTTGCACCTCATAAATGACCATTTCCAACAAGACAGCAAACAACTAACCCTCCTTGATATTCAACAATATCATCATGACTCAAGTGGCCCAAGGGTTATTAGGAACAGGAACTTAACTGGACTGTCCAAATAAATACTGTGGCAACAAGAGAAAGTCAGAGGCTGTGAATTCAGCAGCTCCAAACTCCTCAAACACATCTACCATTTACACAGCACAAATCAGGAATGTGATGGAATTCTCTCCACTTACCTAGATGTATGCAGCACCAACAATATTCAAGAAACTTGACACCATCTCAGTTCTGTTCTCCCTGCCATAGGAAGGATGTTGTGAAACTTCAGAGGCTTCAGAAAAGATTTGCAAGGATGTTGCCAGGATTGGACAATTTGCGCTATAGGGAAAGGCTGAATAGGCTGGGGCTATATTCCCAGGAACATTGGAGGCTGAGGGGTGACCATATAGAAGTTTATAAAACCATGAAGGGCATAGATAGGGTGAGTAGCCAAGGTCTTTTCCCCAGGGTAGCGATTTCCAAACTAGAAGGCATAAGGTGAAAGTGGAAAGATTTAAAAGGAATCTAAGGGGCAACTTTTTCATGCACTAGGTGGTGAATGTATGGAATGAACTGGCAGAGGAAGTGATGGAGACTGATACAATTGCAACATTTAAGAGGTATCTGGGTGAGCATATGAAGAGGAAGGGTTTAAAGGGATATGGGGCAAATGCTGGCAAATGAGACTAGATTAATATAGAAAATCTGGTCGACATGGATGAGTTGGAATGAAGGGTCTGTTTCCATGCTGTACAGCTCTATGATTTCATGACCATTTCAGAGAAAGCAGTCCACTTAATTGGTACATCATCCATCAGCATAAATATTCACTCCCTCCACCATCACTGCACAATTGCAGCACTATTCACTATCTGTTTGATGCACTGTCAATGATTCTTCACTGCTTCTTTCAAACTCTGAATTTCCAACAGCAATTTCCTCTTCAGGAGAAATACCATTGTGACCTGGAACAATATGACTATCCTGTTGACTGTGCTCAAACTATATGAACTGCTGCAATTTAAGTAGATATAGCAAGAACTGCATTTCAGAGTCAACACCGTATGGAGCTGGAGGAACACAACAGGTAAGGCAGCATCAGAGGAACAGGAAAGTCAATGTTTTGTGTTGGAACCCTTCATCAGAACTGGGGAGGGGAAAGGGAACTGGGAAATAATTAGAGGGAGGAGAGGTGGGGCTAGGGGAAGGTAGGTAGGATGGTAATTGGTGGATGCAAGTAGAGGATTGTGGGGATTGGTCAAAGGGAAGGGTGGGGCGGATAGTTTGGAAGGAAGATGGAAATGTCGTATCAGGGCAACGAGGTGAGAGGACGGACGGATGGGATTGGGGCAGTTCAAGTAAGTAGTGCATCTCCACCTTTTCCAGAACAGTTAAGGATGAACAACAATATTGCCAGCCACCCTCACATCACAGAAAAGAGTTTTAAAAAGTGTTCGATAAAGCAACTGAACCACTTTAATTTTGTTTTGTAGTTAGTTCTATGTTGCTGCTGTCTTTCTTCCTCCTGGAATTCCTGTGCAGGTGGTGGTTCCTAGGTGTCTCAAAGCAGGAACTCAAAAAAGGGAACTCATTGGGGTTGGGCAAATCATTGTATCTATGGCTACACAATCAGCAGCCCCCTTATTCTGTGAGATAGGAGGTAATGGAGTATAAGGCAAGATCACACCAATAATGTTCTCATTGACATTAAATGTTAAAGGCCCAACATAGTCGACATCATAAAACACAGAACCATCTCTTTCATAGGACTCAGGAGATGTAGTCAACTTTATTAGGTGCCAGTTCTGCTCTGCACCCTGTTATCATTTGTCACTTTGTCTTGCAAGAGCCCGCACAATGTAAGTGTTTGTCTTGCACTGTGATTGCATAATATGCTGCTTCAATTGATAGCTAGAGGTAATGGAGGATGTGAGGTTGGCAGCATTGGTGGATGCATGAAGATAATGGTGAGTATGTAGAAGTCACATAAGAACCCTGAGTGCTACGGACTGCTGATAGATGATATATGAGTGTGTGGCCTGAGCATTATTAAGGCTGGTGTGTAATGGATTGGAGATGTCTGTGAAAAAGCAATCGCTGACCTTAGCCACTTACATGAGATCATCAGACTTCAAGTGGCACTAGTGCTGGGTCTTCAAGGATCTGGTGAATAACTCTCCTGGGCACCTGCTGTCATTCACATTTGAGGAGGACCTTGAGTTGAGGGGTCTCCTGGTCTTCTGTTGACTTATTGCATCTCTCTTCTGTCCACTTGCACCACTTCTACCTTCAATGTGCATCAATTACTATAAATCCCTGTTCACCTCAGGTTTTCACTCTGTAATAATTTACACTGTAGCAATATATTCTGTAGTTTTCCTTTAAGATGGATTCAGTAGTTTTCCTTTAAGATGGATTAAGAAGTGCAGAATTTCTGTTCCACACGGCCAATTAACAACTTTGATGGGGCCCCCTGCTTTGCAGAGAGGCTGCAGGTAGTGTTCAGGAGTAGTAAGCAGCATTGGAGCTATTTGGACCAACACTAAATCATTTCTGTGAAATGGGAACACATAGTTTGCATGTTGCCAACCCTGACATGAACAGGAAAGGATTTGTTGTGAATCATGACCTTTGTGCCCATGAAATGAAGCTAATAAATGGTGTCTTGTGGAAACACCTGATATTCAGGAGAAAACAAGGCATAAGACAACATGTTCTTATTTATGACAGCTCAAATGTTCAAAGCTGGGAATGACCCAGTTCTTCTTTGAGAAACAATGTGGTACCATCCTGCCTCCGCCCATGTAGATCAATGTGCTGGAGGGAACAAGACCAGTACCTTAAATAAGGAGATGCCACAGTGAAACCTAAATCCACTCATTATCCTGACCCATCAACTTTGGTATGACATGGTTCAACAGTGGGTGCAATCCCATGTTTGTGCTGCCTGTATGTTCTGTAGGGTATAAAATACATATTCTTTGTAGCTTACATGTCAAAATTAATGGGATAGATTGCCCGATCAGTTATATCAGATTGTGAAGTGCTTCTCGATCCCATTCGCATTGTTACTTTCCAAGTAATATGGGACATTGTGTTCGTCATACTGAAATGAAAAACCCTACAGTTTCCCTTGTTGAAATTAATTTACTAAATGTAGGCATATTCTTCATTTTTTCATGTGTTTTTATAATTTGTTAGAGTGCTGCTCCCAACTTAGCATCATCAAAAATGTGGAAATTGCATTTTTGTGCCAAAGTCAAAATTGTTAATACACATTGACATCAACGATACCGGTGCTGACTTTTGTGGAACGTGTCTTTCTTTCTGTAACTTAAAATAGCTAATTTTTTACATCAATTGTCTACTTTCTGTCTTGCAGCAAGAACTCTTGGTAGTATACCCTCCATGAGAATTTGCAATTGGAACCGTACCTCTTTCCAGCATCAGAGATGCAGTGTTTATAGAGACTGAAATTTGCAAAAGATTGTAGTGATCATTATGCTAAGTACTTCACTCCAACCTGCAGCTAAATTCCTGTGTAGGCACATTTCTTGTCAATGGCTGTCAAGGTCACTGTGGTTCTTAGGTTTTATGGTCTGATATAATTTCAGGGCACATAAGCCAATCAACTGTCCATAACAGTTTAAAAGAAATGAATAATGCCAGTTTACTAGAGCAAGAAATTTTATCTCTTTCTCTATGGACAACCTCCAGTAACTTGAGATGATAGTGTAGTGTTGTAGATTACCTGGATTCCTAATGGTCCAGTCATAATGCATCAGTGGTAACCTTTGGTGCTCTGTTATGCAATGTCATGACCTGTATGAATAAAAACTATTCTAATTCATTGACATTTCACGTATATCATTAGATATTACATTTTCCAGCCAAATGAGATGATTCACTGTCTACCATACTTTTATCTACAAAGACAAGACTCTGGGTGATTGAAGTTAATATTTTGATTTCCTACTATAAGTCTGCTCCTTAGCCACTGTCATCATCCTACTTCTTGCCAACTGTCCAGGACTGAACAAAGATTATTTGCAACTTCAATGTCATGCTTGACAACCGTGATGAATTTTTTAACACATTCATGCCGTCGCTAGGACTGCCTATTTCCACCTATATAACATTGCTTGGCTCAACTCTTCTCTTGCATCAGTGCATCTACTATTGAAACTCTCTATTTCAACACACAATAGAAGAGCAAATTACCGTGAGTATTGCAAACTTGAAATAAAAAAAGAAAACCCTGAAACTACTCAGCAGGCCTGGCAGCATCTGTGCAGACATAAATAAAGTTAAAATTTCAGGATGTGTACTCTTGCGTAATTGAAAAAGTTTAGAGATGTAGCAGATTTTAAGCAAGTGAAAGGGGAAAGGAGTAGTAAGAACAATAAAGGTGTTGATCAACTGGAAGGCAGGAGAGGTTAAAAAGCAAAGCGAACGATGATGCAGAACAATGGTATGAAAACTGGAATCTTTAAAGTAACTGAGGCAGTAGAAGAATTGTGTATGTAGGTGGGATGAAATTAGAAAAGGGGAGAAATAGGAGATACAAGTCGAGAAGAAATCAGTGTTATGGGACAAGACCAAGCTGAAACAATGAGTCTATCAGAGCCTGTTTCTGGATCGTTTGATGTTGTACAGGTGGACATATACAGGGTTTGAGAGCTTTCATGGTCCCAACATGCCTCCCACATTCCGGTCAAACTGCAATTCTCTTGTACAACTTTCCATTTAGTATACTGCATTCACACCATTTTGTGGCATCTTCTGCACTGCACACAGCTCCATTCAAACCACAAGAGTGATCCTGAGCTTCCAGTCTTCAGTTATTTTAACTCTCTACTACTTCCACAGAATTATAGAATCCCTAAAGTATATAAGTAGGACATTCAGCCGATGGACTCCACACGGACCCTCTGAAAAGCATTCCACCCCGACTCACCCCCACACCCCATCCTATAGCTCTGCATTTCCCATAGTAAATCCACCAACCTGGACTATGTGGGCAATTTACCATGGCCAGTCCACCTAATCTGCATATCTTTGGACTGTGGAAGGAAACCAGCACACCCAGAGAAAACCCACACAGACATAGAGAGAATGTGCCTGTGGCTGGAATCAAACCAAGGTCCTTGGCACTATGAGGCAGCAGTGCTAACCACTCAGCCACCGTGCCGCCTGTTCTAAGCCCCTGGTTTTGAGCTTCCAACATTGTTGCAATAAAACGCAATGTAAGTTCAACTGCACTCAATTCTTTGGACAATATTTGTTCGTGACAATTGCACTACTGCCATTTGCATGGCCTCTTTCATTTGTGAATATCATTAGAACATCATCCAAATATGGAGACGAGTTAAAGTTGCACTGATTGAAGTTATAAAGGAAGATGGTTCTGGTTTCTTGAGACCAATCATTGCAGCCTTATGACATCAGTGCAAAGGTTCCTTAGGATAGTGTCCTAGACTCAACCTCTTCAACAACCTTTGCTCCATCAGATTAAATCTACCTAAAGTCAGAAATGGGACTATAACAATTACTCATGTAGTAAAACAGTCCATATCACATAATTCAAGACGTGGATAACATTCAGGCTTCATATTGTTACTGATAACTAACAGTTGCGCCTCACAAATGCCAGAAAGTGAATACTTTCAAGAAGAGAGTTTATTTGCATTCCTTTGACATTGAGTGTTATTGACATTCCCTATTATCATCATCTTAAGGATCACTATGGATCCAAAACACACCTGATCCTGCTGAGCCAGGAGGCCTGGGTTCAAGTTCTACTCGCTCCAGAGATGTGTAACAATATCACCTCTGGAGAAGCACTTGAACTAGGGAACTATTAGCCCAGCAGCAGTGACACAACCACTTCACCACTTTAGTCCCTCAACGGGTTGACTGAAAATATCTATTAATACTGTGGCTAGTAGACCAGTTCAAAGGCTGAGAATTACCTCCTGACTCCACAAAAGCCCATCCATGATCAAAATCAAACGTGTGACAGACTATGCTCATTTTGGACAGATATAGCTCCAACAACAATCAAAAAGGAGAGTAACATCTGCTTAATCAACAGTTCATTCACCACCCTTAATCATCCACGCTCTCTGCAAATGAAGCCAGTGTTGCCAGCAATACTCACATTCCATGTAAGAATTTAAAAAATGAACTACTCCTTACCATGTACAAAACCTAAGAGGACAAGAACAACAGGTGCAGGGGAACATTATCACCTCTGAACCCTTCTCTAAGTTACATGCCATCTGGATTTTGACTTTTGTCACTAGCCCTTCACTGTCTTTGAATCAAATTCCTAGAATTCCCTACATAATAGCACCATGGGTATATATTCAACACGTGAGCTGTAGTGATTCACAAATTTGGCTCACTATGAACTTTTCAAAAGTGACAATAAAATGGCCACATCCTGAAAATTAAAAATAATGACAGCATCTACACTTGTGAGACAGTCAGATTCCAAAGATATTACATCCCAATTCGAAATAATTAGAATATGGATACTAATGGGTCTAGTGGGATGTGGATGAGGAGGGAAAGTCCTACGGTAACTTCAAATGATGTCTGGGCCATTTTCCTCCTGAATCATAAACTGAACCAAAAGCAAACAGCATCATATATAAGACCAACAGCTTGAGGACATTGGCAGAGAAGGGTATGTCCTGGGCAAGGAGTTTGTGCTCAGGAGTGACTGTAAATGAAGAATCTGAAGCTGGGAGAAATGAAAATTGGGTGGTGAGACTGAATGGCTAAGATGAGCACTGTTCCTCCTGGTGCACAAAATTTCACATATAGGTAGTTTTAATATTAAGCTAGGGTTTTTACTGTCATTTCACAATCCTCTACCAGCATGTGTTATTGATGTTGGTGTTCTGCCAGTCTCTCAAGAAATTTAAGTAAAGTGGTATTGCAGGATCACTGAAGTTTTTAAGCTACAATCTTTGCATGTGGACCAAGCCCCTACCTGCCTGGAATGCATGGACAGCCGATGAACAATTTAACACGAAGTAAGGTGCAATGTTGTGAACACTTTGTGGCTGTGGCATGAAACCCCTACTACCATTGCCATTCCTCCAACTGCCTCTTCTGATCCTAGCCACTGGTACCGTTCCCATCAAGAAGGGTTAAAAACAACCTTCACTAGTCGTGGTTTGTATAACTTGGATTCATAGCTTAGTCTATATTAAAGTACCAGTTCTTTCTAAATAGCACCTACCAGAAGATTGCCTTTGCCTGAACTGCAAATTAAGTTGTTTTACTGTCTAAATAAGGATTCGGTTGTATATTGAAATGGGTTTGCAGCAGTCCTATGATTAATTCAGCTATGTCACTTATAACATGGTTACTGATTTGGTTGCTATGCAATTTTATAAAAATCACTGCACTCTGCCTTCTACAATGCCAAGGGTACTATTGTGATGAAACTAGCTTGAGAGCTTGCCATTTTAATGCAGTCTTCAAAGTGTTCTTTGTATCCTTAAACCTCGCAGTAATAAACACTGAGGTGAAATAGTGATTTGGCAAGGCTTATGACATCAGTAGTAACTTTTTATTCATTTCACATAGCAGTAATTGTGCTGAGGTACAGTAATTGTTGGAACTATAGATGTATCACAATTTGCAAGCTTAAAATAAAAGATCAGCAATTATATTTCAACTACCCAGGCACTCCTGACTTGCATTTGGACTAAACAGGCATAAATAGATGCACCATGAATATAAAATTAAGTTTTAAAAATTCCACAGACCTTGGAGATCTGGAATATGAGTAGAAAGAGTTGGATTCATTCAGCAGGCCAAGTAGCCTCTGTACTGAAGTTAAAATCTATGGTGCAGAACCTATTCCTTGCCACTCCAATTTCCCATCAAAATCCCATTCTGGACTCTGCCCTTGGCTTTCTATGCTACTATAGTGAAGCTCAAATAAGAGATCCTTTTGTATTAGACGCTATGAAGAGCTAATATTAACTTCAATAGCTTCAGAATTTAACTATATCTTCTATATTTGCTTTAGTAAGAAATGCTGCTGAGTTAGGATAGATGCATTGCTGCTTCCAGGATGTGTGAATGGGGCAGGTGAATGGACCCCCTTTGACAGCAGCATGCTGTATTTTATTGATCTTTGTGTTTTATTTCCCAGATTCTTGGGTCAATGGCCCTATGTCCTCTTTTTTTTAGTTCTCCATCCCATTCTGAAATTTGAGGCGTTTTGAAACGTAATCTACACAGACACTTTAGCGGGGGGCTTAGATAGGCTGGTGGAATGGACAAATGTACACTACATGAAATTCAATGAAGAAAATTGTGAGGTGATACGTTTTAGGAGGATGAATGAGGAGACAACACAAGCAAATTGTCACAATCCTATTGGAAGTGCAAAATAATAGAGGGAACTGGGGTGTTTTTGCAAAAATCTCTGAAGATGGCAAAACAGACTTACAAAAGCAATTAGTAAGAATTATGGAGTTCCAAGCATGATAAGTTGTCTAAGGACTACTTAGATGAGTACTACAAGTTGGAAAATTTCCTGTCTTGTTGGACACACCTCAGAGAAAGGTCTCCTGAAATATGTGCTTTTTGCTCCAGGAGACAGGTCAAGGTTTGAGTCCATCAAAAGCAGAATGTAGGTGGCCATGGGGAGAGTGGAGTGCCAACTTGAGCTGGTTAGAAAGTCCACCTTAGTCTTCTGGAACATCATTTTAGAAGTTGTTGTGTTCTATACCCCTTACCACTCTTACTGCTTCACCACCACAACGTTCCCAGCCTCTTGCCCCTCCCCAACTTATTCTTCATACCATCCATGCCAATTTCATCAGACTGGCAATAGCAAGTTTAACTGTACATTCAAGATGAGAGGGAGGCAGGAAACAAGCATCTACAGAACATTTAACTTGAGCAACTGTCAGTCACCTCAATATCAAGCAGAGAGCCCGATAAACAAAGTTTAATGACCTTGCACAAATGATCTCTAAATCCGAGCCCTCTGATTCTCGATCCTTTTACAGTCAGGAATAATTTCTCACAAACTACTCAATGTAAGTTCCTCATGATTTTTAAAACTTCTTTCAAATGTCCCCTCATCCTTCTCCTTGCCAAGGAAACCAATTTATTCTCATAGCTGATAGTTTTCATCCCTAGAACCATTCTTGTCAATCTTTGCTGTACTCTCTCCATTGCATGAATATCATCCTAAACTGTAATGCACTGGAATGTGCACATACTCCACCTGAGGTCTAACCAGTGTCCCATAGATGTTTGTCATAACCTCCTTGGTCTTCACTCTATGCTGCAATTAATGAAGCCTAGAATACTGTATGCTTAACAGTTCTTTCTACCTGTCTTGCCACCTTTAATATCTTAAGCACATATACAACCAAATCCGTCTGCTCCTGCATACTGATTAGAATAATACCTTTTTATACTCTCTCCATGTTGGAACTCCATGTTAAACATAAATAAATAAAAAGAAAAAGCAAGGGTTCAATACTGTACCCTGCAGAGCTCTGCCAAACCTTCCTCCAACACAAAAAATACCTTTCAACCATTACTCTCTGTTTATTATCATTCAAATTATCAAATTGTAGGAGTGTACCCCCAACCAGGAACAAAATTTCAGGAGGCAGGCAGCATTCTGGCAAGTGGAAGATGTTTATTCAAGCAGAAACTGGTTGATGTAGAGTGAGGGCCAAAAAATCTTCACCAAATTGGAAGAGAGATCAATAATACAGTCTGATTTTACAGAGAAGTACAACATTTTTATACAGTTTGTGTATGTAGTCACTGTCCTTCTCCTTAATCCAAGCACCCAATCCCATGGTACACATAATCAATGATGGGCATTCCTAGGGACAGCCCCAGGTTCTCATGATCTCATGGTGTTTACTAGACATGCTAATCTCTGGGCCTTGGTGTCTTTCTATGCATCCTATAAATTGACATTCCAAAGGTTATTAGTTATGTTCCTTCTGGTCTGTCCTAGATTTTCTTATCTCTAAGCACTGCTCGAATTCTGTTATTCATGGTATTATGTGTGCTGCTTTTATCAAATCATTTCTTTTATTTAATCATTACTTTTATATTTTTCATTGTCCTGATTGTGATATATATATATATAGCACTTTGTAGCTAATGAGTTGGACCAATCTATCTTACTCAGGGCATAAGATAAGGCATGTCCTAAAGCTTATAACTTTCACTTTTGGATTTAAGTGCTATTTCCCCGACTGCTTGTATTATATTCTGGTTATACGTTGGAACCTACTTTTGTAATTATCTCAATAATTCTTTAACTAGAGGCAATTTCTTAATACTGTAGGTAAAAAGCTAATTACTACAAAATATAGAACATAGAAAAGTACAGCACAGTACAGGCCTTTCAGCCCACGATGTTGTGCCATGGAATAATCCTAATCCAAAAATAAAATAACCTAACCTACATTCCTCTCAATTCACTGCTGTCCATGTGCATGTCCAGCAGTCGCTTAAATGTCACTAATGACTCCGCTTCCACAACTACCACTGGCAAACTATTCCATGCACTGAACTCTCTGGGTGAAGAACCTCCCTCTGACGTCTCCTCTATACCTTCCTCCTAACACCTTAAAACTACGACCCCATGTGGCAGTCAATCCTGCCCTGGGGAAAAGTTATTCACATTATTACCATAGACTGTAAACAATAGAAGCCCAGGCAATGATCCCTGCAGCACTCTGCTAGTTTACCAACCTGAAATCTATCAATATATCCCACTGGTTCATGTTAGTTGGCTAATCTTCTATTCATGTTAATCTATCATTAGCTCTTACCTTGTATGTGACATCTCATCAGAAGACTTTTGGAAATTCAAATACACTACAGTGAAGAAGTCCTCTTTGTCTACCCCACTGTTGAATCCTTGAAGAGCTCTAATAAACTTGTCAAAATCATTGGCCTTTTTCTAGGAATTCTGCCACTACATCCTTAGTACTGGTTTCTAGTATTTTCTCAACAACTAATATCATCCATACTATCCTATAGTTCCTGCTTTTTGACCACTTCCTTTCTTGAAGGCATGTTGCATTAGCGACTTTCCAATCTACTAGGGCATTTACACTAGGGAATTTCAGAAGGTTACAACTGACATGTTCACCATCTCTGTAGCCACTGTAGAATGTAAGGCGGCAGGTCCGGTGGCCCTCTCAGCCTTCTGTCCCATTAGTTTTCCCAATTTTTTTCCCTTCAGTATTATTTAAATTGCCCTCCTTTTCTTTTCAATTCCATCACAATTTTTCAATTAAAGGAACTGGAAGCAATAATGTTGTAAACGTTTGAGCAACCTTCCTTTTAGAAATAGTATTTTGATGTTACTGAAAATGTATTATCATTCATTTTGAAAGAAGTTTTATTTAGCTGAATAAAGTAATGTTTGATGCTTGTTTAATTATTGCCTATAACAACATCACGAAGGCGATGTGTATAACTATTTATCTGCATGATAAACTAGCTTTATTTAGATTCTAAAATATTTAACTGCTTCCTTGCTACAACTGATAGGTCATTACAGCACTTCTTTTTTGAAAGAATATCACTGATCACATTTGCCCCATACCATCTTCGATCTAAACCTTGTAATATTCACTTCATATTTCTCCGATACTCTCCCTGTGACCCAGAAAACTGACCCCAATTATTCAGCATTAAGTAGCTTCAGTAGTTGCTACTGCTGCATTGCCCTTAAATTAGCTGCTGCTTCTTTTATTTCCCATTCATTTAGTTCCACCATTGTTGGCTGCTTTTTTATTCACCTTGCCTTCTGAACTTGTGTGCAGTACATTTTCCTTGCTACCTTCCTCCCTCCTTCAAAGACATTTTAAAGGAATTCTTTTAAATTTTTCTTTTCATCTTCTTCTCATTGATCTGTGATTTCAGCATCTACTAATTACCCACTATTCTGCAAAGTGTTACACGATACACCTCAATGCTTGGGATTGGTAGGAATGCTAATTGTTTTTTTTATCTTCTTATCAATAAGCAACAACACATGCGTAATTTTTAAAAAAGAATACATGGTAAATGATAGATAACAAGGTGTAGAGCTGGATGATCACAGCAGGCCAAGCAGCATTAGAGGAGCAGGAAAGCTGATGTCTCAGGCCTAGGCAGTTCCTACTAACTCTCTACATGGAAATGATGTCAGGTTTCAGTTTTGGTCTGAACTTAGACTGGCATTGTATTAAGTATGCTGCTGTCTTGCAAGACTAATTTTGGAGTTTGTTAAGCCAGTCAACAATACTTTATTTATATGGGCCAAAAGCAAATGTGTCAGAAGGGGTTCTTCAGGTGTGAAATCTGCCCGAGGGGATGAAAAGGACCACAGGAAGCCATTCAAGTAGGAGGAGGGAGAAGGTGAGAGATAGTGGCAGGGGCAGTAAAGTCAGAGAAATAGAAAATGTTCCTTGCTGCCACAACCAGGAATTCCGAAAGATGTGTTGCCTACCAGCTGCCAGGGTTTTAGCTACTTCTGGTCAGGTATGTTTGGGAGTAGGAGGGGGAGAATCTGGTTGTTATGGCCTGCATAGGAAGCAACAATATAAGAAAATCTAAGAATGATATTCTGCTATGAGAATTTAAAGAGTGAGAAGTCCAAAGTAAAACACAGAACATCAAGCTTGTTTCATCGAAATGTTTGATGAAGGATCACTGAATGCTGCCAGACTTGATTTTCCCAGCAATCTCTAATTTTGTTTTAGAGTTCCAGCATCTGTAGTTCTTCGCAGCACCCCCCACCCTCCATCCCAGTACTGGATTCTTCCACCGATAGGCAAGTTTCTCCCCACCTATTTTCTCCTGATCTCTTACAATTTTAACACCTCTACCACATCTCTAAATCTTTCCTTCCCCAAAGAGAACAGCCAGCTTCTCCAATTATCCACAAAGCTGAAGTTCCACATCCCTGTAACCACTCATTATCTTCTCCTGTAGGCTCTCTAGAGCCTTCACAATGTGTTCAGTTCTGGTCTTCAAATTAAAAAGATATGAAGAACTGGAAAAGAAAGATTTACAAAGATGATAATAGAATTATATAATAGATTGTGGGAGCAGGCCCATCAAGTCCACTCTGACCCTCCGACTCACTGACCCAAGCCTGCATATCTCTGGACACTATCAACAATTTAGCATGGCTAATCCACCCAAAGTACACATCTTTGAACTGTGTCAGGAAATTGGAGCACTCAAAGGAAACACATGCAGACACAGGGAAATTATGCAAACTAAACACAGACAGTTGCCTGAAGCTGGAATCAAACCTGGGTGCCTGGCACTGTGAGGCAGCAGTGGTAACTGCCATGCTGGGTGATGTTTTGAATATTGAGGCCCTCAGGAAAGACCAAAGGATTGGAGGTGGTAACTTGAAAATTAACAAAGGATTTAATGAGGTAGTAGTAAAGATGTTTTGTTGTATCATCCTTTAATAGAGAAAGTTGAATCTCCGGCCATATGGGGAAATGAGGCAAATAGCACAGATTCACTTAAAAGGGGAAACTAGATAAATATGAGAGCACAAAACAAATTAATATTTTGATAGGATGAAGTGAAATAAATGTGAGGAGGATTCTATAGAACATACACATTCCCACAGATCTGCTGAATGGAATAGTTTATAAATTCTGTGCAACTTTTAAAAATGTAGTTAAACTTTAAACAATACATACCTTAAACCTTTCTGTTTTGCACAGATGAACAAGATGCTCATACACAAGGCAGGGATTCTTTTCTAAAAGGTGTCCTTTCAAAGTCTGAATGATCATGGTGAATACATCACCCTCTAGTTTGTTGCTCATCATGGATGGTAGGTCCTGTGGTTCCACATTTTTTAGTAGCTCTGCACAGGCAGCAAGATTGTTCTTGGCCTGCAACAGATTTAAGGTTTGGCCAAATTCATATGCATTTTTTGGCTTCAAATTAGCTCCTTTTTCTGACAGTGGTTGAGAATTTTCAAAGGTTCCATGCTGAGTTGATGCATCCTCAGCTATTACAGAATCCATTTGTCCAGTTTCAGGGTTGCTTAGAATTTCTTGTTCACTGTTTTTTTTGGTTATTTTCTCCTCCTCTTCATGACTATCAGCAATCTTTCAAAGATAAAATGGTATATTTAGTTTTTTTTTGTAGCTGTTTAGGAAGTTCATCTGATGGGTTCATGAGCTAAGATTTATATCCCGTTGCTATGTCTTTAGTGAGAAAACAACCTTTCATTAATGAGACTATAGTCATTTGCCTGTTCTTAAAAGCATTCTCTTGTCAAAACTGCCTCAGATTATGGCTTTCAGGGCCTTTGTACAACCTTGGGTAGCTCTATTCCAAGGTACTATTATGTTTCACTTTAAATATGAGAGCAGTCTGCCCCATTTTGTTTAGTCTTCATCAGCCATTTTGTGTCTTTCAAACATGGGCCGCTTTGATGTAAGTAGGTACTGGTCACTTTGTATGGACAGGTACGGGTCACCTCTACAGATTCCCCTTTTGGCCCCAGGCCACAATATAGCAATGGGGCCATTATTAGTAAACAGTCCAATTCAGAGTCCATGAATCCAAACCAGATTTCAAGAGTCCAGGAGTAGTCTTTGCCCAGTGACATTGCATCCATTTTCCATTCTTTCCATTGTTTGATGAGCTAGTCATTTTCTTTTGTCCCATTAGGCGTCTGATGGCTTGATGGTGCATAGTAGGGCCACTCCCGTGGTCCATGTCTCTTCTGCAATCTTCTTCATTATTGTGGTTATAATGCATTTTACAAGTCAAAAAACAGTGTAAGACAAGAGCAGTGCTACAACAAACGTTACTATTCCCTGTCCAATAGATGCCCCAAGGGATCCCAACCATCCTGTCGCCCAACTCCATAGGGTCAAAGACGGTGGTTGTTTAAATTTGTTAATTTCTTTTTGGATTTGGTCACCTAATCAGTAATTTATTCCAAATTATCCAAAATATATTCTGCACTCTTTTCCGATGAGCATACAAAATCTCCCCCACTTGGTTAGTTTCCACTCTAGGGCAATGCGCTTTTGCAATGCCACAGTTCGTATGGCATCCATTTCTGCATTTACCTTGTTCAGGGCTTGTGAGGTGCCAATACCGACTTGTTCTACGACTTTAGCCGTATTGATAGATTCTCTGGATAGCTTGGCAATACCATACTCAGGGATCAATATGGCAAAGAATCTTTCTGCCTCTGAGATTGCACTTTTGTGCTGTCCTGGCATCTCTTTCAGAAGAGGCTAAGTGTGACACATCATTGGTACCACATAGGCCAGATAACATGACCCTTTCCAACATGGGGGTAAGTCAGACATATACTCCGTGTCCATACACAAAGTAGGTGCCATTGTACAGAGTGAATTGGGTGACAATCTTGAGCAACCAGTGTTGTTGAAATGTTCCCTTATTCGTGCTGTTCTTGAAACTGATATCCATTGTGCCCCATCTTGGCCAGTATTCACTAAATACTTCCTACCGTTGGTAGAGTGCTTGCTCTATCTGTCTGTTTGAGCGATTCTGTCTCAATACCCATTCGTCTAGTTCTAACAGGTTAAAGGGGTTGGGTCATAGGGGTATCCCATCCTTAGTACGTATGGGAATATGTGTACAGACCCAGCGACTGGATGTGTTATGCTTTCTTTCATACACGTAAGATAGGTATAAAAAGGTGTTCAAATTCAATTCTTTCTTCTTCACTCACCTATCAGCCTCTGATGGGATCAGAATTACGAGAAGTCTTCAGAGGATTAACGTTTTCGTACTCACTAATATCAGCAATATTCTTAATTACAGCTTCCATCACACAGCCGCATTACGTATATTTACATGTGACCTTAATCTGTTCTGTTGCTGTCCTGGTGTTAAGAATCCTGCTCCTGCTGTTTGTCGGTGTACACAGACAATGGCCCTTTAAAACCTTCAAAAAAGAGAGGAGAGAGAGAGAGAATACCAGACTAACAGTCTGGACTTTTATACTACTAACTCTTAGCTGTGTAGGATGTCTCCACTTACCAATTCCATTTTCATTAATAAGTGTGTTCCCGTATTCTGTTAGTATTACCTCATAAGGTCTGTCCAATGAGGTCCCTTGTTTGGAATTAATTTTACTGGGACTCTTGATCCTGGGGCTGGCATTTCTGTTTGTCTTGGGTATCTCTCAGATTCCCAGTCTTTGACAAGTTGCCGGTCTTGTGCCTGTCCTTGAAGTATGTGTAAATGCTTACAGAGGGATTTCATGTAATCCCAGACTTGTCTCTTGATGTTAGTCAGTTCTGCTCCTCCTGTGGTTAGGTCCTGGGGGTCTGTCTTTGCTTATCCTGTCATGAGCTCAAACAGTGTTAGTCTATAGCCTTTAGAGGTATTATTTCAGCTGCAAATATTTTTGCCACTATGGTTGCAGTATGGCCCTTTGTAGGGAAAACTTCTATCTAGGAAACTGGTCAATCGTGACCAGACAGAACTTCTTATTCTGACTTTGTGGGCATGGTCTGTAAAGTCCTTTTGAATGTGTTTTCATGGCCCCCTCAGACGAGACTGATGGCTCATGTTAGTTTTAATTCCCTGTCCTGCATCTGTATGTGCATACGCAGTGTATCTCTGGCATAATTTAGCTATGTTTCTTCCCATTCCTTTCCACCACCAACAATTAGATATTAGCCGTATCATTTTACTACACTCTGTGTGTGCTAGTCCATGGTAAACACCACTTTACTACTTTACTTCTGCTACCACTTTACCTTCCTTTGTCCAAATATCATTTTCTCCTAACGTTGCACCGTCTTTAATCCATTCTGCTTTTTCTTCTGAATTAGCTTCTGCTTGTAAATTGAAAATATTCTCATCATCTTTGGTTTCTTGCTGTCTTACAGCTGCTTTCGTTATCTCTTCCCATTCTAACATTGGTTTTGTTGCGCTATCTGCATAATAATTTCCTCTCTGCTCTGGCGTCTGGACCTTCCTGTGTGCTTTCACTTTAGTTACTGCTGCATCCTTTGGTCCAATTGCAGAGGCCACTAGGTCCTTGACTAGGTTCTCACGCTGGATTACTCTACCACTTAAAGTAACATAACCTTGCCTTGCCTGTGCTATCATGCAGTCATAGACTACTTTCTGTCTGTATAGATGTTAATCCTTTGTACTCTCCGTAACCTCAGGGCTGCAGTAAGTGCTTTTCGTTCAGCAACCTGGGTGGAGTGACATCCTTCTATTCTCTCTCCTGCTAAAAGCTCCCATTTCATATTAACTATGGCCCACTCTGTCTGGCCCTCACCATCATAATACTTCTGCACCCCATCTACAAATATGCATTTCATATCTGGCTCCTGCTCCAAAGAGGGGGATACAATCATGTATGTCTCTTTGTTTCTCCCAACCTTTCACAATCTCTTTAACTGCCTCAACAGCTTCAGGTCTGATGGAGTACTGTCTTTTAGGTGGGTGTATATTACCACGTATTTCAATCAGTTTTATTTCTAATTTCCCGAATTTGGCTTTGGTGGTTGCCTGTAATTTGGGACACATCATTGCTAATTTATGGTAGGGACACTCAGGACCACAAACACACTTAATTGTGGTGGCACAGATACTCTTAAGAAAGCATACAATCGTTGACCTTCTAAATTTAAACCAGCAATCCCAATCTATCTTTGCTTCTCCCATGTTAATCATAGTTCCAAATTGTTTCAACAAGTCCATTCCTAATATACTACCTTCAGTATTTTTACACACATGTACAAGCATTGATCACACAATTTGCAATTTTTACCTCAATTGTTGGCTGAGGTGGCTGGTGGAGTCCCGCCACCCACACCCTGTAGCAACTGATGCTGTTTGTTAATATTCCCTTGGTTATTTTGAATTTTCATAGATCTATTGAGTACTATATTAATTTGTGTTTTTTTTTAAATCCTCCAGTTTTCTATCCACACATTACTTCACCCAGTAGCAGTAAAATGTCATCATACATGGACTTAAAATTTCTAAAGAAAGTATTCATCTGTCCCATGTCAAGCAGAAGGGGTTAATTAGTATTGAACCAATTTCTCTGTTAAGTTTGCCTTTTCTAATTCGTCTATTAACTTTCTCCAATTCTAGGACCTACCATCAGAATTTTGCATTCCCAAGATTGTAAATTTCCTATTATTTGCATACTTTCACATCACTGTACATTTACAACGCGCAAATCTTAGTCGTCCGAAGTTAAAGATTCACTTGTGTGTAAAAATAGATTTTGGAAGTTCATTTCTGGCCAGTAAATGGCATTCCAAATGTGGTAATTTCCGAAATTAAAATTTACCCAAGTCCAAACAAAATACAGAGTCAATTCTAAAAGGTAAATTTTTATTAAGCTTTAGAAACCAACTTTTTAAATCAACATTTCATTACAGACACATGCTTGCAACCACTGACAAGTTTCCTAAGTAGACATCACATTAACCATACATTTCTGAAGAAGGGTCTAGGCCCGAAACATCAGCCTTCTTGCTCCTCTGATGCTGCTTGGCCTGTTGTTGTCATCCAGCTCTACACCTTGTTACCTCTTAACCATACATGTCCCATACTTACACAGGCACACCACACTTCTAAATCATCATACATACCCAAGATGCAGATTAACTTCAAAGCATCCCCAGATTGCGTGCTCCAGGGAACAAAAACACACAAGGTGCGCAAAACATTTAGCAATAAACAAACAAAGGTGCATTCCAATCAGACCACAGAGTGTTAACACCCCTACAAGATTCGGTGCACTAGCACAGACAGCCATCTTACTCACTCTCTTTCTTATTTATGAACACTGTAGCTACTTCAGCATGTTTCTACTCTCTTTTTTAAACACAGTCTGTAGAATGGACTGGTCTGGACCTCAGCACATGTTTCCACAATCATTCCCTGCCACTTTTTCTGAATCTTCCAACTGTGGCTGCTTCTTTTATTTTACAGTTTTATTATTTCCCAGACCATTAGCCTTTCCAATTTCAGACTTTCCTTGTTCCAGAAATTTTTGCTTTTTGTGTTTCCCTCTTCTTTATTTTGTGAGATAATGCTGGGATTCGCAAATCCCCTCCTCCTTATTTTGCATTCTCACGTAATATGAAGCCTTCTTGCATTCTTTCACACATTCCCTTGTTATTTTGCATTCTCATGTTATTTTGCGTGTTCTCAAGCCAGGCACCCACTTCCAATATGTAGGATCCTGCGTCTCATATTCACTCCAATCTAAAAGTTCGTCTTATGTCCTGGCTTATAGAAGCCCCTCACCAAGTGCCATGCTAGCTAGAAAGTATGGGAAATAAACATACTTACCCAGATTGTGGCTGACAGTGTACAAGCTTCTGGCAGGCACCCTGTCGTAGTGCCAATCTGTAGCAGTGTTGCCCTGACGAGGGACAAAAACTCAGGAGGCAGGCAGGATTCAGGAAAATGGAAGATGTTTATTCAAGCTGAAACCGTTTAATGCAGGGAGAGGCCAAAGAATCTTCCCTGGATCGGGAGGGAGATAAATGTCACAGCCTGATTTTACAAAGCAGTACAGCATTTTTAGACCGTTTGTGTTACAATAATCAAATACAATATAGTCACTGTCCTTCCCTTAATCCAAGCACTTAAACCCATGGTACTTCTAATCAATGATGGGCATTTCTAGGGACACCCCCAGGTTCGCATGATCTCATAGTGCTTACTGGACATTGTAATGTCTGAGCCTTGGAATCTTTCTATGCATCCTATTAATTCTCATTCCAAAAGTTATTAATTATACACCTTCTGGTCTGCCCTAGATTTTCTTATCTCTAAGTGCTGTTTGAACTCTGTTATTCATGGTATTATGCATGCTGCCTTGATCAAATTTAATCATTCCTTTCATATTTCCCATCATTTCAATTATATACATAAAATACAAAAGACAAATAGTTTTAACTAATTGCTATATGATTAATTCGTGTTAAGGTTGGTTATAAAGTGTAAAGTTATACAGCTACTTTTACTGCAGTTCGTAGCTAATGAGTTGGACCAATCTATCTTATTCAGGGCATAAGATAAGGTATGTCCTAAGGCTAATTAACTTCTACTTCTGGATTTAAGTGCTTTTTCCCCTACTGCCAGGGGGAAAGGGACCAATGTAAAGTGTCAGAGAAGAAGATAACAAAGACATAAACAAAAACTAGGAAAGGAAATAAGAAAAAAGATAGGCTGAGAAACCAATGACAAGATTCATACAGGGCTATTGAGAAAAATAAAGAGGCCACAAACACTGTTAAAAGGATAAGCTGAAAGGCTTTGTGCCGTACTGAACTGAGCATCGGTATTAAAGTGGATGAACTAATTGCGCAGATAGATGTAAACAGGTGCAATATAATTGGGATTACAGAGACATGGCTGCAGAGTGACTATGGATAAGAATAAAATGTTCCAAGGTATTCAGCACTTAGGAAAGACAGGCAGAAAGGAAAAGGTTGAGGAGCAGCATTGCTGGTTAAAGAGGAAATTAATACAATATTGAAAAAGGATATTAGCATGACAATGTGGAGTTTGTATGGGTAGAGTTAAGAAATACCAAGGGGCAGAAAACATATCATATATGGACCCCTAAACAATAGACAATGGACAATAGGTGCTGGCCTTTCGAGCCAGCACCACCATTCATTATGATCATGGCTGATCATCCACAATCAGTATCCTGTTCCTGCCTTATCCCCATAACTCTTGATTCCACTATCCTAAAGAGCTCTATCTATCTCTTTCTTGAAAGTATCCAGAGAGTTGGCCTCCACTGCCTTCTGGGGCAGAGCATTCCATATATCCACCACTTTCTGGGTGAAGACGTTTTTCCTCAACTCTGTTCTAAATGGCCTACCCCTTATTTTTAAACTGTGTCCTCTGGTTCTGGACTCACCCATCAGCGGAAACATGCTTCCTGCTCCAGAGTTTCCAATCCCTTAATAATCTTATACGCCTCAATCAGATCCCCTCTCATCCTTCTAAACTCAAGTGTATACAAGCCCAGTCGCTCCAATCTTTCAACATATGATAGTCCTGCCATTCCAGGAATTGACCTCATGAACCTACGCTGCACTCCCTCACTAGCAAGAATGTCCTTCCTCAAGTTTGGAGACCAAAACTACACACAATACTCCAGGTGCGGTCTCACCAGGGCCCTGTACAACTGCAGAAGGGCCTCTTTGCTCCTATACTCAATTTCTCTTGTTATGAAGGCCAGCATGCTATTAGCTTTCTTCACTGCCTGCTGTACCTGCATGCTTGCTTTCATTGACTGATTTACAAGAACACCTAGATCTCGTTGTGCTTCCCCTTTAGCTAACTTGACTCCTTTGAGATAGTAATCTGCCTTCCTGTTCTTGCCACCAAAGTGTATAACCGCACATTTATCCACATTAAACTGCATCTACCATGCATCTGTCCACTCACCTAGCCTGTCCAAGTCACCCTGTATTCTCATAACATGCTCCTCACATTTCACACTGCCACCCAACTTTGTGTCATCAGCAAATTTGCTAATATTACTTTTAATGCCTTCGTCTATATCATTAATATATATCGTAAACAGCTGCGGTCCCAGCACCGAACCTTGTGGTACCCCACTGGTCACTGCCTGCCATTCCGAAAGGGACCCGTTTATCACTACTCTTTGCTTCCTGTCAGCCAGCCAATTTTCAGTCCAACTCAGTATTTTGCCCCCAATACCATGTGCCCTAATTTTGTTCACCAATCTCCTATGCGGGACTTTATCAAAGGCTTTCTGAAAGTCCAGGTACACTGCATCCACTGGCTCTCCCTTATCCATCTTCATAGATAAATCCTCAAAAAATTCCAGAAGATTAGTCAAGCACGATTTCTCCTTCATAAATCCATGCTGACTCTGACCTCTCCTGTTACTGCTATCCAAATGAGTTGTAATTTCATCTTTTATAATTGACTCCAGCATCTTTCCCCCACTGACGTCAGGCTAACCGGTCTATAATTTCCTGTTTTCTCTCTCCCTCCTTTCTTGAAAAGTGGGACAACATTTGTCACCCTCCAATCCATAGGAATTGATCCTGAATCCATAGAACCTTGGAAAATAATTACCAACGCGTCCACAATTTCTAGAGCCACCTCCTTAAGTACCCTGGGATGCAGACCATCAGGTCCCGGGGACTTATCAGCCTTCAGTCCTAACAATCTATCCAACACCATTTCCTGTCTAATATAAATACCCTTCAGTTCATCCATTACCCTAGGTCCTTCAGCCACTATTGCATCTGGGAGATTGCTTGTGTCTTCCCTAGTGAAGACAGATCCAAAGTATCTATTCAACTTTTCTGCCATTTCCTTGTTCCCCATAATAAATTCACCCGTTTCTGACTTCAAGGGCCCAATTTTAGCCTTAACCATTTTTTTTCTTTTCACATACCTAAAAAAGCTTTTACTATCCTCCTTTAAATATTTGGCCAGTTTGCCTTCATAGCTCATTTTTTCTCTGTGTATTGCCTTTTCAGTTATCCGCTGTTGCTCTTTAAAAGCTTCCTAGTCTTCCGGCTTCCCACTCATCTTTGCTATGTTATACTTCTTCTCCTTTATCCTTATACAGTCCTTAACTTCCCTCGTCAGCCATGGCCGCCCCTGCCCCGCCTTAGGATCTTTCTTCCTCTTTGGAATGAACTGATCCTGCACCTTCTGCATTATATCCAGAAATATCTGCCATTATTGTTCCACTGCCATCCCTGCTAGGGTATTGTACCATTGAACTTTGGCCAGCTCCTCCCTCATAGCTCCATAGTTCCCTTTATTCAACTGCAATACTGACGCTTCGATTCTCCCTTCTCCCTCTCAAACTGCAGATTAAAACTTATCATATTATGGTCACTGCCTCCTAATGGCTCCTTTACTTTGAGGTCCCTGATCAAGTCCGGTTCATTGCACAACACCAGATCCAGAATTGTTTCCTCCCTGGTAGGCTCCAGTACAAGCTATTCTAAGAATCCATTTCGGAGGCACTCCACAAACTCCCTTTCTTGGGGTCCAGTACCATCCTGATTCTCCCAGTCTACCCACATGTTGAAATCTCCCATAACAACTGTAGTGATACCTTTGTGACAGGCCAATTTTAACTCTCGATTCAACTTGCACCCTACCTCCTGACTACTGTTTGGGGGCCTGTAGATAACTCCCATTAGGGTCTTTCTATGCTGAGAATTCCTCAGCTCTATCCATACTGACTCTACATCTCCTGACTCTATGTCCCCCTCGCAAGGGACTGAATATCATTCCTCACCAACAGGGCCACCCCACCCCCTCTGCCCACCAGTCTGTCCTTTCGATAGCACGTATAGCCTTGAATATTCATTTCCCAGACCCTGTCCACTTGAAGCCACGTCTCAGTTATCCCCACAACATCATACTTGCCAACTTCCAACTGAGCCTCAAGCTCATCCACCTTATTTCTTATGCTTCGTGCATTCATATATAATATTTTAATTTGTTTCTCCCCTCACCCTTCCTATCAATCCCTATTTCACTTGGCCATACTGTACGATCCCGTCTTGAGTTTTCTGCTCTGTTGATTCTGTTGTCCTTCTTAACCTCTCTTATTCTCACTTTCCCTTTAACTTGATTCTTAAATTTCCAGTTTGGCCCCTCCCCGCCATTACTTAGTTTAAACACACCTGTGTTGCAGTGGCAAACCTGCCTGCCAGAAAGCTGGTCCCCCACCTATTAAGATGCAAACCGTCCCTCTTGTACAATTTATTCTTACCCCAAAACATACCCCAGTGATCCAAGAATTTAAATCCTTGCTTCCGGCACCAGTCCCTCAGCCACACGTTCAAGTCCATTATCTCTCTGTTCCTGCCCTCTCTAAGCAGCAGTGGAGATGTTGAGAATGGCATTAAACAGGAAATTAGAGATGCATGCGATAATGGAATATCAGTGACCATAAGTGATTTTAATCTGCATATAGTTTGAGCAAATCAAATTACCCACAGTGCCATAGAAGAGGAATTCCTGGAGTATAGACATGGGATGGTTTTCACAGAGCAGGCCATCTTAGACTAGGTTCTGTGGAATAAGAAGGGAATCATTGCCAATCTGGCTGTGCGAGACCCTTTGCAGAAGAGCAATAATAATATGATAGAATTTTTTATCAAGATGGAGAATGAGGTTGTTTAATTAGACACTAGTGTCCTGAACCTTAATAAAGGAAACTAAAAGGATATGAGGCATGAGTTGGGGAGAGTTACTTAAAGGGATGACAGTGGATAGGCAATGGCAAACATTTAAAGAACACATGGGGAATTGCAACAACGATTTATTCCTGTCTGTCACAAAAGCAAAATAGGTAAGAGGGCCAATCCATGGCTTACAAAGGAAATAAGAGATAGTATCCAATTCAAGGAAGAAGCATACAAATTGGCCAAGAAAAATAATAAATCTGAGGATTGGGAACAGTTTAGAATTCAGCAAAGAAGGACCAGGGGATTGATTAAGACGGGGAAAATAGAGTACAAAAGTAAGCTTGCAGGGAACATAAAGACTGACACTAAGACTTTCCATAGGTATGTGAAGAGAAAGAAATTGGTAAAGACAAATGTAGGTCCCCTACAGACCAAAATGGGGTATAATATGGGACAAAGAAATGGCTGAGGAACTGAATACATACTTTGGTTCTGTCTTCCAGGATTCTATCGGCTCTGGAACAGCCTGGAGGATGGCTAATGTCAATCCAAAATTCAAAAGGAGAGGCAGAGAGAAAACAGAGAATTATAGACCAGTGAGGCTAGCATTAGTAGTGGGGAAAATTCTCAAATCCATTGTCAAGGATTTTATAGCAGAGCATTTAGACAGCAGTGGCAGGATCAGACAGAGACAGCATGGATTTATGTAGGGAAAACCATGCTTGACAAATCTATTGGAATTCTATGAAGATCAAACTTGCAGAGTTGACGAGGGGGAGCCAGACAATGTAGTATATTTGGACTTTCAGAAAGCATTTGACAAAGTCCCTAATAAGAGATTATTGTGCAAGATTAAAGGGCCTGGGATTGGGTAAGTGTATTGAGATGGATAGGAAACTGATTGGCAGAGAGGAAACAGAGAGTAGGAAGTAATGTGACCTTTTCAAATTGGCAGGCAGTAACTCATGGTATGACACAGGGATCAGTGCTGGGACCCCAGCTATTCACAATATATATTAATGATCTGGATGAGGGAACAAAATGTGACATCTTCAAGTTTGCAGATAGTACCAAGTTGGGTAGGAAGGAGAACAGTGACGAGGATGCAGAGATCTTTCAGCATGTTCTCGACAGGTTGGTTATGTGGGTGAATCAATGGCAGATGCAGTATAATTTGGATAAATGTTAGGTTATTTGTTTCAGAAGCAAAAACAAAAAGGCAAATTACTACCTGAATGGCTGTAAATTGAGAGAGGGGAGTGTGCAGCTGGACCTGGGAGTCTTTGTGCACCAGCCGCTGAAGGTAAGCATGCAGGTGCAGCAGGCAGTAAAGAAGGTGGCCTTCATTGTGAGAGGTTTTGAATACAAGAGCAGGGATGTGTTGTTGCAATTGCACAGGGCCTTGGTGAGACCATGTCTGGAATATTATGTACAATTTTGGTATCCTTTTCTGAGGAAGGATGTTGTTATTCTCGAGGAAGTGCAGTGAAGGTTTACCAAGCTAATTCTGGGGATGGTGAGTCTGACGTATGAGGAGAGATTGATGAGGTTGGGATTGTTTTTGCTAGATTTCAGATGAATGAAGGGGTTTCTCATTGAGACTTATAAAATTCTAACAGGACTGGACAGGATAGATGCAGGGAGAATGTTCCCAATGGTGGGTGTGTCCAGAACCAAGGGTCACAGTGTGAGGATTCAGAGTAGATGATTTAGGACAGAAATGAGGAGACATTTCTTCACCCAAAGAGTGGTGAGCCTGTGGAATTCCTTACCACAGGAAGTAATTGATGCCAAAACAGTGAATGTAATTAAGAGGCAATGTGACATAGCACTTGGGGCAAATGGGCTCAAAGGTTCTGTGGAGAAAGCAGGATTAGTCTTTGAGTTGGACGATCAGCCACGATTGAGTTGAATGGCGGAACAGGCACAAAGGGCCGAATGGCCTCCTCCTGCTCCCATCTTCTATGTTTCTATGTTTATGCTTGTATTATAGCGTAGTAATGTATTGAAACCTACTTCTGTGATTATCTGAATAATTATTTAACTACAGACTATTTCTTAACAATGTAGGTTAAAAGCTCATTACTACAAAATATCTTTAGCTTTTCTTTTGCAGCGGTTTAGAGAGTTCATCTGATGGTATCATGGGCTAAGATTTATACCCCAGTGCTATGTCTTTGGTGGGACAACATCCTTTCATTAATGAAACTATAGTCATTTACCTGTTCTTATGCATTCTCTTATCAAAACTATTTCGGATTATGGCTTGCAGGGCCTTTGTACAACCTTGGGTAGCTCTGTTCCAAGGTACTATTATGTTTGACTTTAAATGTTAGAGCAAACTGTCCCATTTTGTTTAGTCTTCATCAACCATTTTATGACTTTCAAACATGGGCCACTTTGGTGTACGCAGGTACAGGTCACTTTGTATGGACAGGTATGGATCACCCCTACATGATTATTATCAATTCTGTGTAGTCATTGTTACTGTCTTTCTGACCTATCACTTTGCTCACATCTCTGTGTGCCGCTGAATTGAATGCCTTGTGTAAGTCCATGTTCTTATGAATCTATCTGATGTTAGGACTGGACAAATCAGATCCCAGATTAAAATCTGGCTTGATTGATCATACATTTTTTGATTTGAGAAGGTTATTCTTCACTACAACACAGGCATGCAATTTTGCAGATTTGGTTTTAACAATAAAGCAAAAATTTATGAAGCAAAACAAATAAAGATAAAATTGAACAAATCCAAGCTATTTGCATGCAACACAATTTCAAAGGTTTCAAAATGCAGTAAAATAAAATCCAATTTTTCCCAACCACATTACTTTACAGGACTTAAATACCAGAGAGAATTCCATTCTATATCACATCTATAGATTTGACATTATTATTTCTTTCATTTCTAGTCTTGAAAGCTGTTTCTGAGATTAGTCATACAGCTTGAGATAAACTTTATTAATCATGTTTCTAAACAAAACCTCTTGTCTAGAATTTTCAAACTAAAACCCCTGCAATGTGATAATCCATTCCAGGATGTTCTGAAATAGCTTTGCTCACCAGGAAAAATTATTCTTAGATCTTATTTTTAAATCAACTAGATCTTCTCAAAACTACCACAAAAAGATTTTCAGTCTACAAGTATTTCCATACGTAAAAGTAAATCAATTCCTTATTCTTCTGAAGTGAAAGCATGCTAATGCTTTTTAATGTTTACTCTCTTCAATCATAACACTCGCGCAATATAAATAAATTCCCATTATCACTCCAGGACCTGATCTCTTTAATGTACTAGTTTGAAAATCAGGGCTCCAGAAAGACTGACAAGTTAGTACACATTCCCACAGACTGAAATCCACAAACCAGTTGTTCAAAATTCAAACTCTAAAGTAAATATTAATGTATATAATCATATAAGCGATGTACGATATATATTACATCAACAACCTTGCCCTAATCAATGTTTTCTCACCACTGAAGCGAAACTAACTAATCTGTAATTGCCGGGCTGTAATTGCCACATCATTCCCAGTAGCTGCATGCCATTAACCGTTGAATACACTGCTAACTTCACGCACTGCTTCATTCTCAAACTGTGAATTCAGAATGCTTAGCTAACAAAATTGTAGCTTTTGATACTCAGCCAACTTTGATAATGACACAATGGTAGCCTTTGGGAAAATGACAACAAAAAGCTCTTGTCAACCAATGCAATCCAGCTTTGGTTTTGTTTTAAACTCTCACTGACAGCCAGAGCCCTGTCTTTAATACTTAAAGAGGATGGTATCTTAGAAATCTTCAGATCGTGACAATTGTATACACTGGACTGAACCCATTAAAACCAGCCTTGTACTCACTCAATACCACTTCATGGAATCCCTACAGTGTGGAAACAGGCTATTCTGCCCAACAAGAATGCAGACTCACAGCAACATCCCACCCCACACACTATCCCTATAATCCTGCATTTCCCATAGCTAATTTACCTAGCCTACACATCCCTGGACACAATGGGCATTTAGACTGAGGGAGGAACCCCAGAGCACCTGGAGAAAACCTGCATAGGCAAGGCTGGAATTCAACCCAGATCCCTGGTGCTGTGAAGCAGCAGTGCTAACCAACGAGCCACTGTGCCACCTGTGCTACTGCTAATTCATAAAGTCATCAAGTCAATAGATTAATTGACTTGACATCCCTGCTCCTGCACTCCAATCCTCTTGCTATGAAGGCTAACATATTATTTGCCTTCTTCACTGTCTACTGCACCTGCGTGCTTACTTTCAGATGCCTGTACACAAGGACACTAGGTCTAATTACAGCTCCATTTTTCCCAATAAATCACCATTCTACCAAAGTGGATAACCTCACATTTACTTGCAATATACTTCGTCTTCACTGCATTTGGCCACCCACTGACCTTGTCAAAATTGCAGTGAAGCATTTCTGCATCCTCCTCATAGTTCACCCTGCCAACCAGCTCACCCTGAAATTCATTTACCATTAATTTGAAATTAATTATGACTTACTCACTTTGACAAGTTTTCTTTTTAAATTTAGGTCATTACAGTTTTAATCATAAGTTAAGAAAACTTAAGGATCATCAGTGGAATTTACCATTCCCCAGTGTGACATGACTAATGGTAAGATAGGAAAATAGGGTAAAAAATGAAAAAAAAATCAGATTCTCAACACTAAGAAAGATTTTCTTTATTTTCCCCTCAAGTCATAAGTAGTGAAATCGGAATCTTGCCATTGAATGACTACTACCTTATGTCCATGAATTTGCATCTCATTAAAGCCCAAACTCACCTAAGACAGACTTTGAATTCTCCTGAGCTTCCTGAGAAACAGTTTGGTCCAAACCCCTGACATATAAATCACAGCAGGTACTTGGTGGCTACAATTCACCAAATTCTTATCCCAGTAATCATCCAAATGCTTCTTCACAGCACTATCCCTGCATGCTCCACGGTTGCCATCCTCCTTTACCTTTCATCAACACAGGTCAGAATCAGCAAACTACTAGTCTCGCTACATTGGCATACCTGCTCTCCGACCAATGCTTACACCAATTCATCCCTCCAATATGTAACTTTGGAGCTCAAGGACACCAACAACTTGCATGCTTCTGCCAGATCACCTCGGAGCTTAGAAAGGATTGTTTAAAAGATTAGCAGAAGCCAAACAGAACTTGACAGGGTAAAGACAGGAAGGATATGCCTGATGACCAATGAGTCTAGAACCAGGGTCACAGAATTAGGGTACAGAGTAGGCCATGCATTACTGAGATGAGGAGAAATTTCTTCATCCAGTGAATAGTGAAGTTGTGGAATTCTCTGCCACAGAAAGTAGTTGAGGCCAAAACATTGGATGTTTTAAAAAAGGAGATAGATATACTCACTATGGCTAAAGGGATCAAAGGTTATGGGGAGAAAGCGGTAACAGTGTACTGAGTTGGATGATTAACCACGATCATATTGAATGGAGAACCAAGGTCAAAGGCCTAAATGGCCTATTCCTCTTCCTCTTTTCCTATGTTTGCTCACGAGGACAAACATTTATCTAATAGGATGCGTCTTTTGGCTATTAGCTTACTTTCTTAGTACTCATTTATTCTGTACTTTTTAGAGGCTGCCAGCCTTTAATAACTTCGTAATTCTTTCTTAGCATACGCTAAGTGATTTCAGCACTGACTTACAAGCTGCCAGCCTTTGTGCAGGTCACATTGCTTTCTTAGTGTACAAGCCCTATCGTGCGTCAGGGTGCTCTGGTGAAATATGTTCATTAAGTGGGTCACCTCCATGCAATGAGACAAAAAGAGGCTTTATTATGATGGAAATTGATGGAGATGTGATCACAAGCTGCAGAGTTGGCGCAGTGTACCCAGTGAGTGAGTAGGGAGAGCAGCAAGCGTTTGTTTGTTTGGGAGGATGGGTGGATGGGAGTCATTGCGAGGACCTTATGCATGCAATATTGAGAGTTATATGCATAAATCCTGGTGAGATGTGCATAACCTGGCAGAATTAGAGTGAGTTGTGGCCCTGTAGGGTAGTAGGTACAAGATGATGGGACTTAGCTTTGCAGAGTGCAGAAAATCATCTGTTTCAGTTTGGACAGTGCACTAACCCAGGCTGCAATCTATATCCAGGTTAGCTTGGTCTGATGGTCTGGCCTCCTGTGGCAGTCAGCTGGTGAGGTCATCTTTCCTCTCCGCCATTCCAGTCATCAATATTTCCAGGTCGCCTTTCCGCTAGGTCATGTATTGAATATAGCAGCTCAAGCATCACAGAATAAAGGATTGGTCTGGCAGTGACGATCAGTTCCGCCTCCCCTGCTACATGATTCCCTGAGAAAGATGCTAACAAGATACTTGAAAGAGATGGCCAATTATGTAAATGTCTTATTCACAACTCTACATATAATCAAACATTTTGGGTGTTTAAATGGATTAAATGAAAAGTTGAAATATCTAATGAAATATATAAGCAATAAGGTGGAAGATCAGGTGAGTATCAAGCTTTGGTGTATCATGTGATGTACATCTTCCTCAAAAACACCAGAAAACTCCACACTATGTATTTTTAAGGCTGAAAAAGGCTGTGTCATTCAGAGATTTATAAGTATTGTTAAATGTTGACAGTAAAGGAGATTTTATTCTCAGATTGCTGGCAATGTTAAAGATGATGCACTACCATCTAATAATGGTTAATCCACCTGCAGTACCTGCTCCACTCCTCTTGCCAATTATTGCCACAACACTGATATTTAGTGTTTGTGTCAGTCTTCAGCTGCATCACTGGCAATGCTGACAGACTGTTGTTCTAGGCTGGATGGTGGAAAATAAATGGATGTTAGAAAGCTGCTCCAAAATAATATGTTCAAGTAACTGGCCTTATAATCAACTGCTGATAAAATTTGTGCAGATGACTATCTGGGATTTAATGAGAAAGAGACAGGTCAAAAGAGTAGCATCATTCTGATCAGACCCTGAGGGAGAGCTACTGGTTCATATTTCCCTTCTATCTAAGAGCCACATGCTGTTGAGTTATGGTGACTTACTGACTAAAGTTCTTGAGCACAAATGTACTTGCAGTTGTAATTTATACTTTGTTGTTATGCTCTAATGAAGTTTATATGTGTCAATGTCTTAGACCTACCCCTGACCAGTTCATTGGAAATCGCATCCACACAAACTAATGGTTTCTGGTGAAATTACAGCAGTGGCATGGTAAGAATAGAAGGGAGTTTGGCCTCAAGTAGGAGAAACAGTGGAAGAGCTACAAAATTGTGTGAAGCTTTAGTATGTTTGAGTACTATGAAAGGAAGGGGTTGATGGCAACATTGTGTAGTATCTAAATCTGGGCCATCGTTACACTGACATGTTGACTTTGCCAGATTTCTTAAATTGTGCCAACGTCATTCACCTTTATGACTGACATCATGCTAGTACTGTCCAGAACAGTTATCCTGACCATAACCTCATTACTAACATGGACTTTACTGTTGAGAGGTATTTTTATTTCTTCCTTTTATTTCATCGTAAATGGGTATTACTGACAAGATCAGTATTTGTTGTTCACCACTGATTGCCTTTGAACTGAATGGTCGGCTATTTCAGAAAGCAGTTAAGAGTCAACCACATCACTGTGAGCCTGGAGTCACATGCAGACAAAACCAGTCCAGCAGATTTCCTTCTGTTAAGGATATTAATGAACCAGGTCAGTTTTTATGACAATCAATCATAATTTCATGCCCAGTATCAATGAAACAAGCTTTCAATTGCATATTTCATTAATTGAATATAAATTCCGTCAGCTGCCATGATTTAAGACAATTCATCAAATCATCACAGTGTGGAAACAGGCTCTTTCGCCCAACAAGTCCACACAGACCCTCAGAACATCCCACCCAAACCCAGCCCTCTAATCTATGCATCCATTAACACTACGGGCAATTTTGCATGGCCAATCCACCTAGCCTGCACATCTTTGGACTGTGGGAGGAAACCAGAGCACCCAGAGGAAACCCACGCAGACACAAGGAGAACATGCAAATTCCACACAGGCAGTCACCTGATAGTCGAAGCAAACCCAGGTCCCTGGCGCTGTGAGGGAGCTGTGTTAACCACTGAGCCACCATATTGTTCCTTAGGACATTAGCATGAGCCGTCTGGATTACTCGTCCAATGATATTACCACTAAAGGATCATTTCCCTTGTCAAACAATGGAACAATCTTTGCATCCACATCATACAACAGCATGCCCCTTTCAAGCATTCATCAAATGAAGGTTTTGTTGCTGCTGTCCAAAATTTCTAAAAGACTATTTCATTCTTCTACATTAAATTTGCTTCACTTCATTTTCCCTGTCATTTCTTCTCACCCATGCTCCAGGCAGCTTTTGAAAATTCCTTCAACGGGACTTTGATCAGATGGGCCAATGGGCAGAGGACTGGCAGATGGAGTTTAATTTAGATATTTGTGAGGTGCTGTATTTTAGGAAGGAAAATCAGGGTAGGACTTATACACTTAATGGTAAGGTCCTACAGAGGGTTGCTGAACAAAGAGACCTTCAAGTTCATATTCATAGTTCCTTGAAAGTGGAGTCGCAGGTAGACAAGAGGAGGTGTTTGGTATGCATGCCTTCATTGGTCAGTGCATTGGGTGTAGGAGTTGAGAGGTCATGTTGCCCTGTACAGGACATCAGTTAGGCCTGTTTTGGAATTCTGCATTTAGTTATTGTCTCCAAGCTATTGGAAGTATGTTGTGAAACTTGAAAGGGTTCAGAAAAGATTTGCAAGGATGTTGCCAGGGTTGGAGGGTGTGACCTGTAGGGAGAGGCTGTATAGGGTGGGGCTATTTTCCCTGGGATGTCAAAGGCTGACAGGTGACACTATAGTGGTGTATAAAATAGTGAAGGGCATGGATATGGTAAATAAGCAAGATCTTTTCCGGGGTGGGGGAGTCTAAAAATAGAGGGTGTAGGTTTAAGGTGAGAAGGGAGTGATTTAAAAGGGGCATCTTTCTCACTCAGAGGGTGGTTCATACATGGAATGAGCTGCCAGAGGAAGTGGTGGAGGCTGGTACAATTACAATATTTAAAAGGCATCTGTATAAATAAATGAATAGAAAGGGTTTAAAGGGATATGGGCCAAATACTGGCAAATGGGACTAGATTAATGTAAGATGGTAGGACCAATGGGTCTATTCTGTGCTGTACAGCTCTATGACTCTATGACTGTAAGTGGGGGCTATTGTGGCACAGTGTTTTGTCCCTACCTCTGAGCCAGAAGACCTGCCTGCTCCAGAAGTGTCTGGCTCAATAAAAATACCTATGTACAGCCTGGGCTCTGAATAGCTTCCAAAAGACCTAAAGGCAAGATTTTAAAGCTGGTCAGCCAAAAGGAGCCAACTGGCCCACAAGAAGACTAAAAGTCTGTCAAAGATCAAATGGCCTGCCTTTTCAGGTAAGTGCAAGAGGGGGCGCTGCAATGCAGCGGCACTCTCACTACAAATCCAGCATCCTAAAATAATAACTCACTGAACTGAAGCAGAACACTTGGAGCAGTCAATGCATGGTGTAGTATGTGTTTGCCATGTGTTGCAAAATCCCCTACTGTGCTGGTTGCAGAATTTTGGCCTCTTTAAAACTATTTTAGAAGTTATTACTTTCTGAATAGTAAGTAAGTAGCATTACCACCACATAACAAAGCACTTTAAGAATCCTGACCTTTTTATTTCAAGCAATTAAAGCACTAGATGAAAACCATACATGCTTTGGCCGTTCTACTGATCCTTTTACTGTGATTATGACCACTGCCTGAGAATAAAATGAATGTGTAAAATTAGTACAGTAGAGAGAAAGGGACACCTGGAATAGCTGGTAAAGCTCTGGGTTCTCCTTAATGTCAAAATATAAGTGTAACCAAGGTCACAGTGAATTTCACATTAAAATACACTTCCGTATCTTTTAAACAGGGCAGTTAAAACGGACGAGAGGAGAGGAAATTGATGTTGAGACCCCAGGATCTATCCTAGTAAACACCAACCTGCGAGCTCTAATAAACAAGCACACATTTGCCTCTCTACCACATCACTTCCAACAACAGCTCCTGATTTTACTACCAGAAGTAGACAGGCAGGTAAGCAGGGTGTGAATGGTTTTCTGTGCTGTGTCACCTACAGAGATGTGGATCACCTGGCCTAATAACGCAGGAAAGCAAACTGTGGCTAATTCATTCTTTTCAGCTAAGTGACAGTGGAAAATCTAATATGTAAAAAGAAATTCTGTTACAGTTATGATGGAAATAAATTATCTTTTACAGATGCTGGCCAAAATTCTCTGTTTTCCCAACATTTTGTATTCCAACTTTCATTTCTTATTTTGTATTTTCATCAAGATGACAGTAATTACAAATGGATTTGAATCTCCAACAAGAAAATGGAGAAATATTACTAACTATTGACAAGACATAACAAAAAGAAAGTTATGTGTACATGCAACTAGTAGAGCTGTACATCGGCTTCCACATTGTCAATCAAGTTGAATATTTGGGTTGACTCTACGATCTCTCCCACCACAGGAGTAAAGCTCAAGAGGGGCATGGGATGGAAATAATAAATGGGACTTTCTGTTTCTGGAGCTTGTGAGTTTGGAGGCATTAAATGTAATTAATTTGGCAGGGTAATGGTGTACTGAAATCCCATTGACCCCCCTGCCTCCATCAGAATTAGGTTCTTGAGACTGCCTTGAACTATGATCTCATCCAAAAAGACTCCCCCTGCCTTGGACTATAAGAATACTGAAATACCCTTATTACCAAGCATGTAATTTAGAGAAAATTACATTTATAATAGAGTTATATTTGATTATACAATAGTTTACACTTATAAAGCCAAATCACGCGGTGTCAGGGTCAGATGGGAAAATCTCTTCTCAAATAGAATTTGTTTTTTATGGTATATGTGCACAATTTAGAACATCATGTCTTTAGTTCAATCCTGTTTTGTCAATAGACAGTAAACATTTTCTGAAGGCACTGCCAAAGTTTACACAACATGAAGCAGAAGAAATTTCTCATTCAGTTCACTGTTCAACTTTATATGGCTTTTCTTCACATCTTCTTTCTCCTTAACAATAAGTTTCATGACTATATTTTGTGCTACCCTTCAAGAGTCATAAAAATTGAGGTTCTGAAATCATTGAAAGCACAAGGTTTGCATACTTACATTGTCAAGGTTAAGGCAAAGGTCTCTGACACGAAAATATTCAGAAGCCCTTTCTCTCGTGATCCATTTATATTCTCTGCTTCAATGACCTTTCTTGGTAACATATTCTACGACTAATATGAATAGGAATCACTTCCTTCAATCTTGTATGGCCAATACAAATAGTCTTCCAGAAACAAGCCTTACATTCTACAGCTTTTCTCTATTTATCATTCCTTTTGTTTTCTGTTGTCAAGCCAGAATTTAGCCTGGCTGATTTATTCTTCCCTTCAGAGTCATAAATATTTACACAGTTGAATAGTTGACCTGTTGGCCAAGAGAATGAGGTTGTCGACCACCTGTATAAAATACCTGTTAGAAATGACTTTTTGATATCTGTATCGAATACAAAACTATTATAACAGTCATCCAGTAGGACAGAGCTCGAATGTAGACTGCTTTTTACCAGTGGGATATACTGTTTAGGGTCTAAATAAATAACACAAATAATGTATTTTATAGATGTGCAGGGTTTCACTGTCTAAACGAGCAGTTAGAGTGAAACATCATGTCAGTAAATGCATTTTGTGCCAGTCAGTCATTCTCGTCATTTTCAAGTGACTGCAATAAACCACAGGGCAGCTTCTTAATGAAAACAACCACCGATTTGATACAAAGAACAAGGAACAATACAGCAAAGAAACAGGTCCTTCAGCCTTCCATACCTGCAGCAACACATTTTCCTCTTCCATACTAACACTGTCTCTCTGACAGGATCCCTATGTCTCTGTACCCTTCATATTCATGTACTCATCCAGGTGTTTATTGAATGCTGCTATTGTGTCTGCATCCCACCACCTCCTCTGGCAGCACTCCAGCCATTCATCACCCTTTGTGTGAAAAACTTACCCTGCACATCTCTTTTCAACTCCCCCACTCACTCCTTGAACCTGTACCCCTGAATAATTAACTCCTCCATCCTTGGTTAAAAAAAACTCATACTTTCCACTTTATCTATGCCATTCGCAATCTTATAAACATTTCTCAGGTCGCCCCTCGACCTCCTGCATTCCAGTGAAAACAAACCGAGTCTAGCCAACGTTTCTTCATAGCTAAAATCCCCCATACCAGGTAACTCCTGGTAAACCTTTTCTGTAACCTTGCCAAACATCCGCATCCTTCTAGTAGTTTGGCTTCCAGAACTGTACACAATATTCCAAGTGTGGCCTAACTCAAGTTCTATAAAGCTGCAGCATAACTTGTCTATCGTTATACTCAGTGCCCCTTCCAATGAAAGCAAGCATTCCAAAGGCCTTGTTTACTACTTTATTTACAAGCGCTGTCGCCTTCAGCAATCTGTGGACCTGCACACCAGGATTCCTCTGCCATTCAATACTCCTAAGGTTTCTGCCATTTACTGTATAATTTCCACATTTACTTGGCCTTCCAAAATGCATCACTTCACATTTGTCCTCATTAAACTCCATGTGTCATTTTTCTACCCATGCCTCTAACTAATCTATGTCCTCCTGTATCGTCTGACAATCCTCCTCACTATTTGCAACTCCAGCAATCTTTGTATCATCCATATCATACACGGCGCATGATTCCCCTATACCAGCTAACCACATGCTGTCATGAAGAGGCTCATGGAGCAAACTTTAGTGTTCTAAAGCAATATTTATGCTGCCTGGATTGCCTGCAGGCTCAACAACCTGGTTCTCCACCATACCTTTGGCAATTAGCTTGGGAGGATAAAGAGGATGAGGAGAAGCAACAGGAAGCGTCAGTGACCCCAATTCTGTCGGCAATCCATCAGCTGCTTTTCCATCAGACACTGATTCCCCGGAACTATCACCACATCAATGTTACACGACCTTTCCATTTTCGATGACAACATCCACTTAACCAAAATTCTCAAATAAAAATGGCACAAAAATTATTTTATTGCTACTTTATTCAACAACATTTCGTAACATAGATACAAAGTTAAACTCTTCATCCTCGTGCATTCCCCTAATAGCTGTCTTGCGATTCAACGTGATTCTGGAGATTATGGGTTTGAGTGCTGCCTGAATAGTTTCAGCCAAGAACAGCACATCATAACCACCCAAAATGAGAAACTAGTTCTATTTAATTGTTTGTCTTGGGTGCAGGGTAGAGCCCTTTCTAATGCTCTGTCTGTTGGGGAGTTTTACATAAAGCTAGTTCAGTAACAGCAGAGATAATGGGAACTGCAGATGCTGGAGATTCCAAGATAATAAAATGTGAGGCTGGATGAACACAGCAGGCCAAGCAGCATCTCAGGAGCACAAAAGCTGACGTTTCGGGCCTAGACCCTTCATCAGAGACTGATGAAGGGTCTAGGCCCAAAACGTCAGCTTTTGTGCTCCTGAGATGCTGCTTGGCCTGCTGTGTTCATCCAGCCTCACATTTTATTATCTCAGTAACAGCAGTCTGTGTCTGAATGTGTGATTGTTCATGCAGTACATGAAAAGGTGAAAATGGAATTCTTTATAGATTTCATTTGAAAAATTAAGAATTTAAGAACATTGTGAAATACAATTTGAAACTCCTAAAATTGATTTTTTGGAATTTGAGCAATTTGGAAGATTGTTCTGTGTTTAAAGTTTTTGAGAAGATTGTTGTGTGTGCACATTACAGTCAGATGCACAATCAGTCAGCACAGTACATCTTGAAGAAATGAGCACTGATGGCATATTTAGAGACAATGGAGGGAATTCAATCTTCACAAAGGGGACTGATGTAGCTGTGAATGACTGTTTCCCATTTGGATTGAAAGTAAATGAAATAGGAAGTGGGAATAAAGTAAGTGTTTTCCTCTGCAAGTTAGAGACACATATTTTCAAGATGATGTCAAAACAATGTTGCCCGTACTTAGTACAATGGGGTATGCTGAAATTGTTATAGCACAAATAAGAACGAAATTGCATTGACTTCATTTCTGTCAACAGAAGCAGTTGTCAAGTGAAACAACTGCAGGTCATGTTTTTGAATTAAAGAAACTTGTTGGGCCGAAGGGCCTGTTTCCACACTGTAGGGAATCTAATCTAATCAAACTGTCTCATCACTGTGGGTGTGACACAGACATTGAAATTGACACATTACTAGGGGGCCTAAAGAACAGCAATGTCCAGGCAAAACTTTCAATCAAAACTAATAAACTGACATGGAGGGATACTTGCCGCTGAAGGCAGCTGAAAGAGGTAGTTCCAATTTGCAAAGGTGAACTTCTCATGAACCAGCAAGATAGAGCTACCAGATTTCAGAGATAGTAGGAACTGCAGATACTGGAGAATCTGGGATAACAAGGTTTAGAGCTGGATGAATGCAGCAGGCCAAGCAGCATCATAGGAGCAGGAAGGCTGATGTTTTCTGAAGAAGGGTCTAGGCCTGAAACATCAGCCTTCCTGCTCCTCTGATGCTGCTTTGCCTGCTGTGTTCATCCAGCTATATACCTTGTTCTACCAGATTTCAACAGGATCTAAGCTACAGTAGCCAAGTTCACAGACTCAGAATCAGAAATTTGTTACCATTGCAGTACAGACACAGTCACAGTCCAGTAAGAGTGTTATTCCTGTGATTAAGTCAATCATATTCAGATGACATACAGGAGGAAAGGAAACAGTAGTGCTCCAAGTTGTGATAAATTTCTACTTCACACCCATACAGATGTAAAACTAGTTCAGGCATCTGGATATTCATAACTGCACATAAGTTAGATGTAGAAACAAAAATTACTGTTATTATATAGGAAGATCAAGAGTTGTACTCAGAGAGCATAAAACAGCACTTGGAAAATGGGAGTAAAACAGCTGAAGACAAAATTTCGGCACTCTCAGTAAAACATCAGCGAGTCACCACATATTTATATCACTGATCCAGCTACAGCAGTGTCTATTATCTCAGCAAGAGATACAAAACATTCCTAAGTCACATTCTTTTAAGAAGACTGGAGTAGAATTGTTTCAATATCACCATAACAATATTGCAATGTCTGTTCAATTTGGTGTTACAGTGAATTATGATGATACATTCCACTCTTTGTCACTGTTTGTGTTCAAGTTCTGTCTGATCTCTTCTGTTGCTGAATAAAAGCGAATATTTTGAATAAGTTTGAATTTTCACTATGTGTGGTGGACCTGTAATGAATAATGCAAAGATGCAAAGAATATAGAATTCTTAAAGGACTTGACAGGGTAAATGTTCATGGGGGAGTCTAGAACCAGAAAGGGCAATAAAGTGGATGTGAGCAATGTTGGATCAGTCATGATCCAAATGAATGTTGAAGCAGGCTGGGGGCGCTGAACAGCTTACTCCTCCTATTTCTTACTTGTGGTCTTGTTTTGAGCTACACTGGACACTGGGGAAAGAGTACACTGACTTTGACAGGGTGGTAAGATGGAGTAATGCTAGGAATAGGTAAGCTGTGCAGTTTGGATCATTAACAGCAATAGATGTGAAACTCTGGATATGTAAGTTCATATAGTGTCAGCTATGCCATACATTTGCCTTGGTTTTGTGGTTGCTCTCCCACCACATGCAGGGTTAAGGGCAGTTCGGGAGGTATATGGCTCAGTGTTATTGTCGCTGAATTAACGATCCTGAGACCCAAATAATCTTCGGGGAACCTGGCTTCAAATCACATCAGAGGGTGGAATTTGAATTCAACAAAAGCATGAAATTATAAGTCCAGTGATGATCATGAAACAATTATTGCTGTTTATAAAAAAACTGTGTGATTCAGGTTGTTCTTACCTGGTATGGCTTACATGTGACTTCACAGCAATGTTGTTGTCCATTAACAGCCATCTGAAATGGCATAGCAAGGTATTCAATGATATCAACTGCTGGAAAGAAAAAGGGAATGAAACTGGACTGACTAATTGGCATGAAATAAACTCTGACATGGTTATACTCATAGAATCATTCTTTACACATAATGTCCCAGACAACACAATCACCATCCTTCTATGTTCTGTGTCACTGGCAATGCAGACCCAGCAAAGGTGACATAACAGTGTTATATTGTTGGGAGGGAGCTGCCTTGAAGTCCTCAAAATTGACTCCAGACCCCATGAAGTCAAACATGGGCAAGTGACACTCTTCTTCATTACCGCATAACATTGTCCTCAGACCCTTGCCAACAAATTATTTCCTGATTACATTTGAAGGTAGCAGTGAGGGCGGAAAGTGCACAGAATATATTCGGGTTGGCGCACTTAAATGTCAGTGTCAATGCTGGTCACGTCCTAAAGGACTTAGCTTCTAGACTGGATTCATGGCAGGTTCTGAGCAATCAATCAAGAAGGAAAAACATGCCTGACCTCATTCTCACCAATCTGCCAGCTGCAGATTTATCTGTCCGTGGCAACATCAGTAAGGGTGACCACCATGCAGCTCTGAAGATCAAGTCCTGAATTTGCATTAAGAAGTCCAACCATCGTGTTTTATGGCACTAGCATCAAACGGGATCGGTTTTGAACAGATCTAGTAACTCAAGACAGGGTGTCCTTACTGTGCGCCATAAGCAGCAGCAGAGTTGCACTCCAACATAATCTGGAACCTTACAGCTTAGCATATCCCTATCTCTATCATTACCATCAAGCCAGAGGATCAACTCTTTAACGAAGAGTGCAGGAGGACATGCCATGAGCAGCATCAAGCATAAGTAAAAATGAGATGATAACCTGGTGAACCTACACAACAGGACCACCTGCATGCCAACCAGCATAAAAAGAGCTAAGCAATTCCTCAATCAACAAATCAGATCTCTTACTCTGAGAGTAACTGTTCTGCCACATCCAACCGTGACCAATAATGGAAAATTAAACAACTCACAAATATCCACATCAAAATTGTTGGAAAGCTGAGTACATCAGCACTAAAGATAATGCTGACATATTTCAACAATCATCAGCCAGAAGTATTGAGTGTATGATTCATCATGTCTTCCTCCAGAGCATCACAGATGCCAGTCTTCAGCCAACTTGATTCATTCCATGTGATATCAAGAAATAGTTGAAAGTACTGTACACTGCAAAGGCTGTGGGCCCTAACAATACTGAAGTACTGAATAAGTACTGAAGACCTACATTCCAGAACTAACCAAGCCGTTTTCCAGTACAGCTACAATGCTTGTACTGGCCTGACAATGTGGAAAATTGCCCAGGCACATCCTGTACACGAAGAAGCATTACAAATCCAACCTAGTAATTACTACCCCATCAGTGTATTCGCAATCATCAATTAAGTGTTGTAAGGTATCGTCAACAGTGCATTGAAGCAGTTCTTGCATAATAGTAACCTGTTCACTGATGCTCAGTTTGGGTTCCACCTGGGTCATTCAGCTCCTGACTTCATTACAGCCTCAATTCAAATATGAACAAAAGACCAGAATTCCAAAGGTCAAGTGAGAGTAACTGTCCCTGACATCAAGACTGGATTTACCCAAGTGTGCCATCTTGGAGCCCTAGCAAAACTGGAGTCAATGGAAATCAAGGGATTTATTCTCAACTGATCATAGAGTTTTACAGTACAGAAGAGGCCCTACAGCTATTGAGTCTGTACTGCCAAAACAGCATTAAATTAACACTGGGATAACAAGGTGTAGAGCTAGATGAACACGGCAGGCCAAGCAGCATCAGGGGAGCAGGAAAACTGACATTTCGGGCCTAGACCCTTCTTCTGAAGAAGGGTCATGGCCCAAAATGTCAGCTTTCCTGCTCTTCTGATGCTGTTTGGTCTGCTGTGTTCATCCAGCTCTATACTTTGTTATCTCAGATTCTCCAGCATCTGCGCTTCCTACGATCTCTAAATTGACACTGGTGCCACTTTCTAGTATTTGGCCCATACTCTTGAATTTTATGACATTTCAAGTACTCACTGAAGTACACTTTAAAGGTTGCAAGTGTGTCTTCCTCAGCTACCCTCCCAGGCATTGCATTCCAGACTGCCATCATCCTCTGGGTGATAAAACTTCTCCACCAATCCCCTCTAAACCTCCTGCCTTTCACCTTAAAAGTGTTGCTCCTTGTTACTGACCCTGCAACTAAGGGGAACTGCTGCTTCCTACTTACCCGGTCCATGCCCCTCATAATATTATACACCATTGACAGGCCCCATCTCAACCCTTCCTACTCCAAAGAAAACAACGAGCTTGTCCAGCTCCTCGTCATAGCTAAAGTGCTTCATTCCAGGCAAAATTTTCTCTGCAAACCTCTCAGTGCAATTATATCCTTCCTACAGACTGGAGACCAGAACTGCATACAGTACTACAGCTGTGGCCAGGCCAAAGTTTTATACAGCTCTGACATAAACTCCCTGCTCTTATAATCTATGCCATGACTCATAAAGTAAGTGTCCCATGTGCCTTTTCAACTATCCTATTAACCTATCCTGCCCTCTTCAGGAATTTGTGGATAAGCACCCCAAGATCCTTCTCTTCCTCTGGTCTTTCTAGTGTCCTCCCATTCATGAGCACTTTCCTGTCTTGTTACTTGTTCAAAAGTGCACCACCTTAGCCATTTCAGAATTAAATTTCATCTATCACTAATCTGCCAGTTTGACCAAATCATGTATATTCTGTTATAACCTAAGACCTTCTTCCTCACTGTCAATCACAGGCAAATTTTCATATCATCCTTCATGCCACAAACCTATTTAGCATTCCTCCCTGTTCTCGTCTACATCATTTATACATATCATGAACAATAAGGGACCCAGCACATTTCCCTATAATGTGCCGCTGGACACTGGACTCCAATCACACAAACAGCTTTCTACCATCATCCCTATCTCCTGCCACTAAAATAGTTTTTAATCCAACTTGCCAAGCTACCCTGGATCCCATGCACTTTTACTTTCTGTATCAGTGTCCCATGTGGGATTTTGTCAAAGGCCTTGCTGAAATCAATAAAAACTACACCAACTGCTTAACCATCACCTAAATACTTGGTAGTCATCTGAAAAAATTCAGCCAGATTTGTTTGGCATGACCTCCTAGTGAAAAAGCCATACTGACCACCCCTGATCAAACCTTATCTCTCTAAACAGAGATTAATTTTCTTCTTTAGAATTTTCTCCAATAGTTTCCCTACCACTGATATGAGACTCACTAGTCTGTAATTCTTTGGATCCCCTGCAGCATTTTCTTTACTCCCAAGGGCCCCCATTGACTTACTCCCTTTGTCCCTGTTATACACCTCTTTTCTTTATTTGACCAGCCCTGATTGTTTCGAGACACCCAGGGCCTCTGGACTTGTTGCTCCAACAATTCAACTTAAAGGGAACATGTTGGGTCTGTATTGTTCATAATTCCTTTTTGAATGCTTCCACTGTTGTGCTGTAGATTTACCCTCAGTTAGCTGTTCTCAGTCTAGTTTGGTCAAATCCTTCCTTATTTTAATGAAATCTGCCTTGGTCTAATCTAAAACCCTGTTTTTTTGCTGATTATCTTTTCCATAGCAAACTTAAAACATGTGGTGTTGTGGTCTCTGTTACTAAAATGCTTTCACACTGTCACCTCAAACTCCTGTCTGGCTTTGTTCCCCAGAATTAGTTCCTGCATTGCATCTTCTCTTGTAAGACCATATACATGTATTACACTATAAAAAGCTCACCTGAAAACATTTCAAGAAATTTACCTTCTCTGAATCCTTTCAAACATGATTATCATTATTCATGTTGGGGAAGTTGAAATTGACCGATTGTTATTTTTGCACACCTCAAGGAAATGTCTACATATCTGCCCCTCTATTGCCTGCTGACTGAAGATCTATAATACACACTTCTCAGTGTGACTGTCCCCTTTTTGTTCCTAAGCTCCACTAACAAAGTCTGATTTGACAGCCCTTCCAAGATATCATCTCTCCTTACTGCAGTAAGGCAGGTCAAGTCACTATAGTCTTACCAGAACATAGGCTGCCCTCTCATTATAGAGAAAGAACTGGTGGTGGTTTAACCTAAGGGTCACCATGCCTCAGGTGAGGGTCAAGGTTGAGAAAGAAAGTTCTGCCTGGTAATCTCGGCTGGTGTTGGAATCAAACTTATGCAGTTAGTATTGTTCTGAATCACAAACTGTCCAGTCAACTGAGCTAAGCAAGCCCTAGTAACTGATTTCTTAGTTAATAATAAGAAATCGCCTCCTCTGTCTTGCCTGAAGAACCAATACCCTGAACTGTTGTGCTTCCAGTCCTGTCCCACCGTAATCCATGTCTCTGTGATAGCAACAATATTGGAATTCCACATGTCGATCCATGTCTTTAACTCATCTATCTTATCTATAATACTCCTAGCTTTAAGGTAGAGGCCATCCAGCCTCACCACACACCTTTGAGGTTCAACATATCTGAACTTCTTCTGTCTAGATTCCTTTTCTAAGGCATGCTGTATCATTATTAAACTAACAGTGTGTCCCCTGCCCCTGTTGAACTAGTTTAGACTCCTAATAGCACTAATAACCTTTCCGGAAGGATGTTGGTCCCGTTCTGGTTCAGGTGCAGACCATCCTCCTTGTAGAAGTTCCACCTTTCTAGAAACATTCCCAGTGACCCAAGAATCTAAATTCCTGCACCAACTCTTAATCCATGCTTCACATCTTCTCAATTTTCCTACTTCTGTACTCAATAGCTGAAGGCACAGGACGTATTCCAAAGATCACACCTTTGGGGGCCATGCTATTGAATCTACTGCCTAGCCCCCTGAACTCTTAAAGCAAGACCTCACCCCTCATTCTATCTATAATTTTGGCACCAGTGTGTACCACAACCTTTTTTGTATCACCTCCCCCTCAAGGATGATTGGATTCATTCATGACTCAAAGGACTCAAGGATTATCGGAGGTCAGTCATCTCAGTTTTGGGATATCTCCACAGGAATTCCTCGTTGTAGTGTTCTTGGCCCAATCATCTGCTTCATCATCAATGACCTTCCCTCCATTATGAGCTCTTAGTGTGTTATTCGCTAATGATTGCATTATGTCCAGGCTTGGACTGACAAATGCTGACTAATATTCATATCACACTAATGCCAAGCATTGGTCATGTCCAGCAAGAAAAGAACTGACAATTATCTGTTGACATTCAATGGCATTATGTTACTGAGCCCCTCACTATCTACGTTCTGAGGGGTAACCATTGACCAGAAACTGATTGACATCATCAACGGCACAGCAGCTCACTTGATTGGCACTGCACAACATTCACTCCCTCCACCACCAATGCTCACTATCAGCAGTGTATACCCTCTACAAGAAACACCACAGAAATTCCCCAAGGCTTCTTAGAAAGCACTTTTCAAACCCACAACCATTGTCATCAAGAAAGACATAAGCACATAGATGGGAACACCACCAGCTGCAAGTTCCACTCTAATCCACACTTGGAATATATAATTGCCCCTTCTGTATCACTGGGTTAATTTGCTGGAACTCCCTCCTAAGTGGTATTGTGGATGTATCTAGGTCAAATGGTCACAGTGGTTTAAGATGACCACCTTGTCAAAAATAATTAAGAATGGTCAATAAATGTCGGCCCAGCCAGCGAATATCAGCAGGATAACACAATTTAATTGAAGGAGCTCTCGAACCATCACATCAATCATAGTGCAGTGTTATGTTATGTTCTCACACAGCATGGAAACTTCACAGGGAGGACAATGTCAGGCCTCCATACGGAGCCTTCATGTATGTAACCTAATCAAAAGTTTTGGCACTGGACACCAAGACTAAATTCAGTCTGGGTAGAAACAAGAAATAACAAGGAAAAGAAATCCCTGGTTGGCATGTTCTTCAGATCCCCTTGCAGTAGCTCCACAGTAAGACATAATATATACTAGTAAATGCTGACAACGTGTAAGAAAGGTACAATAATCATGAGTGATTTTAATATGCATCTAAACCAGATTAATCAAACTGGAAAGGGTAGACTTGAGGGAGAGTTCATGGTCATCATTGAGATCATAATTCTTAATGTGCATTCATGGACAATGAATGATTTTCTGATCAAGTAAAAATTGAAGTCAGATAGGTAGCATTCCTGAATCATTGGAGGCATGATCACTGCTATTGCCCCCAGATGACTTCAAGTCCCAAAGTTTTACTTCACCCTCTGAAGGAAGAACAGTAACTTACACGATCCACTTTGTATGTGGTGCCGGCCATTTTGTAAAGATTTCACAGTTGATTTTCGATCAAACATGGCAAGGATCTGACCGTGTTTTGCTGTGAGTGACTTGCAGACTCCACCTGAGACACAAGATTTTTCCTCAATTCTTAATGGTCCCTTTATAGGTTTTCTGTCCCTGTGGCCACGTTGAACTTACAGTTCCCCACTTTCTTCACTGTGCCCAACATCCCCACCCCCAACTGTGTTTCCATTGGATACATTTATACAGCATTTTGTCTTCCCACTTTACACCCAGAGCACATGACTTTGGACATTCTTATGCCTTGTTAAACCTACATCCTTGCCATGTGGAGGCCAGAGTTACCATAAATTGTTTGAATACCCCATCCCTAAGCTTCCAGTCCCTTTTTTTGCTACAAGGTCCCAATCTTCTCTCACCAGTTGTCCCATCACTATCACTATTCCCTCAACAATCCAGTGTAATGAATCCCATCCCTAGACCTCGATTGATTTTTGTCCCAGGACTTGGTGAGGTGCACTTTGGCAAGACACCTAACCATTACTGACCCAATCCACAGGATGACTGTATTCCACACCCAACTGACTTGGCAGGGCAGCCCCGACTGACTACCGCCCAGGCCCTGGAGTGACACCTCCATGCCAACAACTGATCCCTAGACTGGTTGTATGGCCTGTCATACTGATGGTGTCCCAATCCCTACACTGCAAGGACACAGATCCTCAGACGCGAATAGGAAAAAATGCCTATTTCACTGTGGGCAGCATCCTGTGTAACTGACTGACATTATGCCCTGAATGTCTGTAGTGTCCCTTCACCTCACTCAAGACTGCTCTCCTTTGACTCTCACATATGGCATTGTTTGAAACATACATAGTGAGTTTACCAATGAAATTGTTGCCACACAGTGACTGTCCACAGTTTCGATGGTTTAGTGCCCCATGCCCCTCAAACTACCTCCCCACCCTTGACAAGCTGCCAACTCTCCCTCTGCACTGAAAAGGCAATGAAAGCCACGAAATACGGCTGCCTGCAAGTAAGCACCGAAGACCCTAGGCCGTAAAAAAAACAACACAAGCCACAATGGCTGGAAGCCTATTGGTCTGTGCTGAAGTCAGTGAGTGTGCACTAAAAAAGCAACGAGAAGTAGGCTGGCAGCCTCCAAGTAAACGCAATATATGTGAGTGCTAGGAAGGAAGTTAAGAGCGGTACAATACATCCTAAGCAAATATGTGAGATGCGTGTGTAGCTTTGTGGACAAAACAATCTTGCAGAAGCACACAAGTTGTAAATGTCCTTGAATTCGAGCATAAAGTGTTGAAAGGCTGACATGGTTTATTCCAAAAGCAGCCACAATTTGTGCTGAGGTTGGTGTTACGTGGATGGTGACTCGCGTGGATGAAAGATCGAGGACGATACAGCCATGGAGAGTGCTGGGACACTGAGGTGAAGAAACTGTTGAACTGTTGGTCGGGACAAGCAATTGCTGAGCTGTGGCTTTCAGGCATTCGTTCTGAATTACAGGTTACTTGGGGAAGGAATGTAGAATTGTAAGAAAGCTATTGTGGTTGGTTGACTTGCCGTGCTGGTTTGTTGTTCCGCAGACGTTTCATTACCCTGTTGGATAACATCATCAGTGTAGGCACTGGTGAAGCACCGTTGTGTTTTCCTATGTGGTATTTAAACTCTGGGGTCCGTTGAGTTGGATTACCTCACTTTTGATTTTCTTTTGCAATGGAGTATATATAGGGTCTAGCTCTATGTGTTTGTTAATGGCCTCTGGCAATTCCTGTGCTTGTCTCTGCTTGGCTTGTCCTAGGATCCTGGTCTTGTCCCAATCAAATGATGATTTTCCTTATCCATGTGGATGGAGATGAGTGAGTATTAGTCATGTCTTTTTGTTGCTAGTTGGTGCTTGTGTACTCTGGTGGCTAATTTTCTTCCTGTCTGTCCAATGTAATGTTTTTCGCAGTCTTTGCAAGGCATCTTGTATATAATGTTCGTTCTGTCTACAGTGGGTAACGGGTCTTTGGTTTGGGTTAGCAGCTGTCATAGGGTTAATGTGGGTTTGTGTGCCACTCTGATGGCCAGTGGTCGTAGGAGTCTTATGGTCAGCTCATATACGCCCTTGATGTGTGGTAGCGTGATGAGCGTGTTAGGGCGTGCAATATCTTCCTGTTGTCATTCATGTAATAGGCATCTTCTGAGCCAGTTGTTCGGGAATCCATTGTCCTTGAATACTTAGAGGAGGTACTGTTCTTCTTTTTGGCATAGTTCCAGGTTGCTGCAGTGTGTTGTTGCCCATTTAAATAGTGCTTTCACGCAGCAGAACCAATGTTATATCCAAGATTCCTTGCAAAGACTGAGATAAACATTACATTGGACAGGCAGGAAGAAAATTAGCCACAATAGTACACGAACACCAACGAGCAACAAAAAGACACAATCCACACAAGAACATCAGAACATAAGAACTAGGAGCAGGAGAAGGCCATCCGGCCCCCGAGCCTGCCCCCCCCCCATTTAGTAAGATTGTGGCTGATCTTTTTGAGACTCAGCTCCATTTACCCACCCACTCACCATAACCCATAATTCCTTTGCTGTTCAAAATTTATCTGGCTTTACCTTAAAAATATTCAGTGACGTAGCTTCAACTGCTTCACTGTGCAGGGAATTGCACAGATTCACAACCCTTTGGGTGAAGAATTTCCTGCTGACCTCGGTCCTACATCTGCTTCCCTTTATTTTGAGGTGATGCCCTCTAGTCCTAGTTTTACCTGCTAGCGGAAACAACGTCCATGCCTCCATATTATTTATTCCCTTCATAATCTTATATGGTTCTATAAGATCTCCCCTCATTCTTCTGAATTCTGATGAGCATAATCCCAGTCTACACAGTCTCTCCTCATAATCGAACACTCTCAACTCTGGAATCAACCGAGTGAATCCCCTCTGCACCCCCTCCAGTGCTAGTATATCTTTTCTCAAGTAAGGAGACCAAAACTGCACGCAGTACTCCAGGTATGGCCTCACTAGGACCCTATACAGCTGCGGCATAGCCTTCTTATTTTTAAACTCTTGCACTCGAGCAATGGCAGACAAAATTCCATTTGCCTTTTTAATCACCCTGCTGCACCTGCAATCCACCTTCAGCAATTCATGCACAAGGACACCCAAGTCCCTCTGCACAGCAGCATGCTACGATTTTTTTTACCATTTAAAAAATTGTTCATTTTGCTGTTATTCCTACCAAAATGGATGACCTTACACTTACCGACATTGTACTCTATCTGCCAGACCTTTACCCACTCACTTAGACGATTGATATCCCTCTGCAGACTTTCAGTGTCTTCTGCACACCTTGCTCTACCACTCACCTTAGTGTCATCTGCAAATTTTGATACCACCATGCAAGTAATGTCCTCAAAGAATTCAATCAAATTAGTTAAATATGACTTACCCTTCATGAACCAATGCTGAGTGTTCCCAGTGAAACGATGTCTTGCTATTTCTTCCTTAATGATAGATTCAAGCATTTTTCCCACTATCAAAGTTAACATAACTGGCCTATAGTTACCTGCTTTTTGTCTACTTTCTTGTTTTAACAGTGACGTCACATTGGCTGTTTTCCAATCTGCGGGAACCACCACAAAGTCCAGTGAATTTTGGTAAATAATTATTAGTGCATTTGCTATTTCCCCCATCATCTCTTTTAGTACCCTGGGATGCATTTCATCAGGGCCAGGAGACTTGTCTACCTTTAGGCCCGTTAGCTTTCCCAGCACTGCCTCCTTAGTGATGATGATAGTTTCTAGGTCCTCACCTGCTGTAAACTTCTTGCCATTAGTTTTCGGCATGTTATTTGTGTCTTCCACTGTGAAGACTGACACAAAATAACTGTTTAATGTCTTGGCTACTTCCTCATTCTCAGTTATTAAATTGGCTTTCTCACCCTCTAAAGGACCAATGTTCACCTTCACTCTTTTACAATTTACATATTTATAGAAATGCTTGCTGCCTGTTTTTATATTCTGAGCTCATTTTACTCTCATAATCTGTCTTACTTTTCTTTATAACTTTTTTGTGGCTTTTTGTTGGCCTTTAAAGATTTTCCAGTTTACCAGTTTCCCACTACTCTTTGCTTTTTTGTATGTGGTTTTTTTTTGCAATCTGATACTTTCCTTTATTCCCTTAGAAATCCATGGCTGGCTGTCCCTTTTCCTGCAGTTCTTCCTTATCACTGGAATATACTTCTGCTGAGCACTGTGAAAAATTATTTTGAAAGTCCTCCACTGTTCCTCAATTGACCCATCAGAAAGTTTTTGCTCCCATTCTACCTTAGCTAACTCCTTCCTCATTCCTTCATAGTCTCCTTTGTTTAAGCACAGGACATAGGTACTAGATTTAACCTTCTCACGCTCCATCTGTATTTTAAATTCAACCATACTGTGATCGCTCCTTCTGAGAGGATCCCTAACTGTGAGATAATTAATTATTCCTGTCTCATTACACAGGACTAGATCTACGATAGCTTGCAATGGCAATCACTTTAATGATTGATTCTAACATCTTCTCTATGACAGACAAAAAGTTATCTACAGTTTCCTGTTTTATGCTACTTTCTGTTTTTGAATAGAATGGTTATATTTGGCACTTTCCAGGCTGGTGGAACCTTTACTGAGTCAAGGGAATTTTGGAAAATTAGTAACAGCCTATTGACCCCCTATTCACAACCTCTTTTAAGAGTCTAGGATGAGATCCATCCGAATTCAGAGACTTATCAATCGCAGCTAAATGATTTTGTGAAGGGACATCTTCCTTGTCATTGTGATTTTGCTAGGTTCTTCATGTCCTTCCATGTCCTGATTTGTTGGAATGCCTTTTTGTATTCTCTATAGTAAAAACAGAGCAAAATATTTGTTCATTTTATCTGTCGTTTTTTAAATTATCTACAAATAATTCCCATTCTTACTCTAGAGGATCATAACTCACTTCCCTTACTCTTTTCCTTTATAAGTACCTGGAGAAATTCAAGCTATTGATTTTTACATCCCTAGCTAGCTTCTTCTCGAACACTAATTTCCCTCTGATTAGCCTGTTTGTCATTCTTAGCCACTCATCTTTGCACGACCTCTGTTCTGCTATTGTAGCCACAGTATTTATAGGCTAAGCTAGTTATGTTGCTGGTGAAGCAGGGGTCAACTGTATTTACTAGATGGACCTACAGTAAAGCAAAATGAATTTGGGTTGTGGCTTCAAGGAAACTCAGTGAATGACCACAGCTTTCATGGTCACTTCAAATGCTGGGACTGGGGAGGAAGAGTTGGGCAGGTGTACGCTCACATAGATGGGTTGGGTGAGGACTTGGACAGATGTGAAGCTGACAGGGTTCATAGGAATGCCATTGGGGAGGGATCTGGAATATTGAAACATAGAGTCAGAGGCTAGAAGCCACTCACTATCACCTTCCATCATGTTGGAAGTTGAAACTGTGCAATGGGGAGGAAAAACCACAAGCACACCTTGAGTTGATGGTGCATCACAACCTGTGTGAGAGGGGGCTGCAAGACCTCGCGATGTGAGGCCCTTTAAAGGGAAAGCACAAAAAATACAGACATACGCCATGTTTGAGGCACAAACCTGTAGGGTCCCTAATTCCTTGTGATCCTAATGAACTGGCTCCTTATATGGTGCATACTTCTCTGTCTAGACATTGCTGACCACCTTATTAAACTTTTGGATACAGAGGCGATAGAAAGAATAGGGATGTTTTAAGACGAGAGCCAATGATGTCAGCAGAACCCATTGCCCCATGTACACCTTGTTCATCCTGCTTCCACATGCATAAATTGTCAACAGAGACATTAATCCATGGTACCTCCTGAATAGAAATGAAATTAGGCATTATTCTGGCATTGTTATGTTTTTGGCAATGCAAAGAGTCAAACAAACAGATGGAGTACAAAAAGGAATACAAATGTCGTACTTTGTATATAGTATGATGTCACCCATGCCACCAAAGTCCCTTCAATAGGTTTTTATCTCTGTCTCCCTCCCAATGTGTTTTAGTCTTGTTCAGGCTTCCACAGCTGGGGCAGGAGGAGACAGCTTTCCAGTGCAGCCTATTGGCCCTGGACGGCCATGATATGTTGAGGGGACGTTCATGACTTCAACTTCCAAAGGTCAGAAAAGAAGAAGCAGGATGGAGGTGGAGGGCCCAGCCACGTCAGGAGTGCCCTGAGAAGAGACTTCTGAAGGGCCTGTGTGTGGATCCTTCTCTGCCTGGCAGCTCCCTGTATTCATGCGAGGAAGAGGTTCCAGCTGTGTGCGCTAGATGTCCTGTGCCCCGGTTGCCATGTCTTAAATTCCGAGTTTCAGTGTGGGGATGATGGAGAGCAGGCATGCGTGTACCCAGCAAACCCTGACTGTACTGGACCTGGCTCTCTACAGCAGCTGCCAACCTGTCCATGCGGCCTGTGGGCTCTGTGGGCATTGCATTCCCACATATCTGTTGTTGCAGTTGTTCCTCTCTATGAATGTGGATGAAGTTCCTGACCACTGATACCAGAGGGACCTGTCCTGCCTGGAACTAAGCAAGTATCTGGTGTCCACAGCCTTCTGAGTGTCAGTGGCCTGTGGTATTCCTTCCTCTGTCAGTTGTAGAGCTGTCGCAATGGTGTGCTCACAGATTTTACTTCCAAACTTTCTGAACCTAACATTTCCAGTAAATTATCAGTATCAGGTGGCAGCCTTGCCAATGCTTCCTGTGAGGCCTCAGTACTAACATCCTCAGAAGTCAAGGAGGTGGCTTCTGGCTACAGCCAGCTGTTTCTCTGTAGAAGTCATGGACATTTCTCTGTTACTTGCAAAACACAAGAGAAAGAAAGCATTGCAGCCACTGGTGTGCAGCGAATGTGCAATAGTGTACAATGAATGACACTGATATCGGCGTTAATGTGAAATCTGCAGTGGAGTGAAGAATAGCATTTACTTGGTTGTTGGAACATGGATAGCTTAGCATTCCTGCAGGAGCAGTCCCAGTCTTCTCCTGCAAGGGCCAGGATTTTCTCCTGGTCAGCAGAGCAAGAGAGGTCTAATGCCAACCACCCCTCCACCCATCAAACCCCTTCCTGCCCTGTGGTGGTCTGTTTTTTCCTGGCATGAGAGCAAGGGAGGAATTGGGTGAAAGGGAAATGGGTAGCATAGCAGTTTGTACTTGTTCAGATGATGGAAAGGTTTGTGAGGTCTCCTGATTGAGCAAGGAGGCTGCACTGAGGCCATGCAGGGCTAGTGGTGAGTGGCGAGAACAAGTGAGGGAATGTGTTGCATGCAATAACAAGAGTGGCAGAACATAAGCCTTGGTGGAAGCTGGAAACAGTAGCAGAGATAGAGTGAGTTAGAGATAGCAGAGAGACAAATGTGGCACTTATCATGGCCGAGCAGAAAGCTCGCTTATGTTCTTATGACGTTGCTTGAGCATTCCCCAGCACCCAGCTGGAGACCTCAGACCAAGCTGCCAGGATCTGGAGCCATGATCTCCTCTGTTTGTTCTCTGCCTGAGCAGGCCCAACAAATCCAACCTGCTTTAGCTTCATTGTGAAGCTTCCCCTTGTGTCTGGTTCAGGCCTGCTACAGTCCCAAAGTAGCCTGCTGAAAGTCAAGAAGCACCAGCTGGAAGGGCGAGACATTCTCCCTTAAAGGAGCAGAAGCCCCATGTGCAAGCACTTAACTTCCTGATCAACAAAATCCAATGGGGAATTTCATAACTGCAGTTTCCAATGACTTAATCCCCTTACCTCACAACCCCAACTTCTGCATGAAACCCTGGCCCTTGGTGTCTTTCACCTGTTTCCTCTTTGATTCCTCTATGATGTACTATATTGTATGCAAAAGCAATTATTCTGTGTCACCTTTTCTTCGAATGGAAACCTTTTTGAATTTATTTTGGCCTTTCTGTCTTTGACTTTGATTTATTTTTTCCATTTTATTTTCCTTTTCATTTTATCTTCTTTTTCTTACATTAACTTAGGTTTTGTTGTCTTTACTTGTCAATTAGTGAAAAAGTCAGAACAAGATGAGGTTATTTTCATGCAGCAAATTGTCATATCCTGAAACTGACTACATTAAAGGCTGACAGGCACCAAAGTGGCTTGAAATGTAAAGGTACGGGAAAATATTAGAGTAGGATTGATTATCTTTATCCAATAGCTGACAAGGGCACAAAGGGCCAAATAACCTCCTGTACTAGGGTTCCATGATTCTTCACATTCTTGCATTAATCTCTGTACCTTGTGATAAATGACAGAGTAGAGTCAGCTGCAACATTGGTCAAGGAGGTTAGGGAGGAGATGATGTATGTATGATATGCAAACCAGAGTTTGGACATCATGAAATTTCAGACACAGATAAAGAAAATACTACTGACAACAAAAAAGTCAGATGGGTGAGTTGGTTGTTCACTTTGTCTCTTCCATTCTAAGTTTTATTTTATTCACTCATGGCATGTGGGTGTCACTGGCTGGGCCAGCATTTGTTGCCTACCCCGGTTGCCCTTGAGAAGGTGTTGGTGAACCGTCTTCTTGAACCGCGTGCTGTGGTAGACCCACAATGCCATTAAGGAGTGAATTCTAGCATTTCAACTCAATCACATGGCAATATATTTCCAAGTCCGGATGGTGAGTGGCCTGGAAGGGTACTTGCAGGTGGTATCTGTTCCCATGTATATGCTGTTCTCTTGATTCTTCAGGACTTATTGTCATTGTTAGTTTCTTATTAGAGATTTACTTGCTGCTTTCTTCACTGATTTGACTATTCCCTAGCCCTCAGTTCAGATATTTATATCTGAAGGGAATCAACACCAGAAGGCGATTGCCAAAACAGGATGATTGCATGTTTAGTGATAATGGGAACTGCAGATGCTGGAGAATCCAAGACAATAAAATGCGAGGCTGGATGAACACAGCAGGCCCAGCAGCATCTCAGGAGCACAAAAGCTGACGTTTTGGGCCTAGACCCTTCATCAGTGCTCCTGAGATGCTGCTGGGCCTGCTGTGTTCATCCAGCCTCACATTTTATTGATTGCATGTTTAGAAGTGTGCCGAGACATACGTTTGTAAAATTTGTGGTAAATGGGCACAGATATAGATTTGCAGATATTTGAAAGGTTCACATCTTTAGGTTTATCTCTATCTCATTTATAACTTACATCTTTAAAACTCTTAAACTATGAGAAAAGTGAAGATTTATGTGCTCTTTCTGTATGTATTTTGTCCTGCATCAAGCCACAATGATGTGTTGATGGATTTTAACAAATCTTGGCTGTGTTGTTTGCAGATACTTGTTTGCTTTGGAACTATTCGTGTGTCAGAGCCATATATTAAATATTCTTTTATGGATTCTTGTATGTGGTCGGTGATAGGAAGGTGAGAAAATCAGCAATGCTGTTGACTCACTATAGCCCAACCTTCTTAGGTGTCATGGACTACGTTTGTCATCCTAATTCCAGGCTCTAGATGATGTAAATTGATGTAAACAAAAATTTAAGTCAACTTTGCATAATAAAGCTCAAAGAAATTATGTAGATATTTATCAAGTAGCATATTGCCTCATCTGTATCATAAAACATCAAATTATGACCTATCGTCTTGTTCCTTGCTGTCTCTAAGCTTTTTGACCAAGAAACCTACTTTCTTCCCTCGTTAGCATAAATATATTTCTCTAAATAAACACTAGCAACATTTATAAAGTAAACCATTGCATTTACTGCATGGAAACTGATGCAGTTTCAATGGAAACCTAATTCAACAACTTATTTCAATTAACAAAGAATTGTTTGCAAATTGCTTATTCTTTTTTGTTGTTATTTTGGAAATTGAGGCACAGATTAGCATTTGCTGTATTTAGTTGTACCAGATGTTGAGCAGCCCAAGCAATAATTCTTAAAGGAACGTCCAGAAAAGTTCAGAGATTTTACTTTTATTGGCTCGAAGACGACAGAAATGCATCTTTTAGCTCACACACAAAAAAAATGTACCGTCACATTCAAGGGTGCCCTTTCAAATCATCTTCCACCCCAACCCAATCCATTGACTGGTGTAGGAATTTGGTAAATTCTCACTGGAAATTTGGCAATTTAAATAAGCCCCACTTCTAAATTTACCACAGTTGGCAACATAGACCAGCACATAGAGTAATTGCTGCGTCAACTTAGAACTCATTTTGAGTCCATATTTTAAATTTAAATTATATTAAATTTCTTGGTCCATGTCTCATATTAGGATACATCTTTCATTTATCACCAACGAGTAGGAGAGTCACAGAAACCGTTTGTTTGGATTCCACGTAAAATGCAGGCGTTAGGATAAGGCAGATTTTTTTCTTAATAAAAATGAACTACTGCTTGAATATAATAACATAGTTAATTAACATTTTAGCATGGATTATTCTTCAGCCCATTTCACAACTTTGAACTGAGATTTCACATACATTAACCACCAACATAGCAAAAACCGTACAAAGTCAGACCGCAAATGGTTAATGAATATCTCCTCGCAGACAGCAGGCAAATGCACACAAAGAACCAGTACAAAGCTGTTAAATACACACAGAAACATGACATATCAGTTTTGTATTCAACACAGAACTAAGGTATGCTTTCAGTTTGAAATCAATTCACAGAAAGTAGACATTAACTCCAAATTCTCTTTTACGTACACCTTTATATGTAGCTAATTGGTGATGAAAATAACAAATTGCTTTTTTTGACGAAGCACAAAAAGGAATTGGAGTGCTATATGCTTAGAGGAACTCATCTCCTTGTAAATTCAACAATTATTATTAGTTGTTGTTTGTCCAGTTTTCTTTAAATTCCGACATGCTAAACTCACACACAGTGATCGGCTTCCCTGTGTCAAACATTCTCATTTGGCTTGTTGTAGTTTTCCATAGCTGAATTTACAGTTAATGTTTTCTGTCTTGCTCTGAGAAACTGTTTCCCCATTTTACCCAACCTGGTTAGGAAACACTTCCTCCCCTTTTGCTCCCCACTGTGGTTAATGATCAGATTCACTCCAGTTTACCCACTTGTTCACCCAAGGAACCGAAATGCAATCGTGACCCTACACCACCTCTAATTACTGCACCTGCCGTCTCATTCTCTCTGGCGGGTTTTGATCTCCAAGCCAGCTGACTGACTGCCTGTTTTGAATGCTAACCTCAGTCTGATGGATGATAAAATGAACATGTATATCCGTCCTTAGATGTCAACATTCAATCCAGTTTTACTGACTGATATTATGAAGACCTTGCTCAGCACATTGCTGTGATTTTAAAGTTGTATCAGTGATAATGAGAACTGCAGATGCTGGAGAATCCAAGATAATAAAGTGTGAAGCTGGATGAACACAGCAGGCCAAGCAGCATCTCAGGAGGACAAAAGATGACGTTTCGGGCCTAGACCCTTCATCAGAGAGGGGGATGGGGAGAGGGAACTGGAATAAATAGGGAGAGAGGGGGAGGCGGACCGAAGGTGGAGAGAAAAGAAGATAGGTGGAGAGAGTATAGGTGGGGAGGTAGGGAGGGGATAGGTCAGTCCAGGGAAGACGGATAGGTCAAGGAGGTGGGATGAGGTTAGTAGGTAGGAGATGGATGTGCGGCTTGGGGTGGGAGGAAGGGATGGGTGAGAGGAAGAACAGTTTAGGGAGGCAGAGACAGGCTGGGCTGGTTTTTGGGATGCAGTGGGGGGAGAGGATGAGCTGGGCTGGTTGTGTGATGCAGTGGGGGGAGGGGACGAACTGGGCTAGTTTTGGGATGCGGTGGAAGAAGGGGAGATTTTGAAGGTGGTGAAGTCCACATCGATACCATTAGGCTGCAGGGTTCCCAGGCGGAATATGAGTTGCTGTTCCTGCAACCTTCGGGTGGCATCATTGTGGCACTGCAGGAGGCCCATGATGGACATGTCATCTAAAGAATGGGAGGGGGAGTGGAAATGGTTGGCGACTGGGAGGTGCAGTTGTTTATTGCGAACCGAGCAGAGGTGTTCTGCAAAGCAGTCCCGAAGCTTCAGCTTGGTTTCCCCAATGTAGAGGAAGTCACACCGGGTACAATGGATACAGTATACCACATTGGCAGATGTGCAGGTGAACCTCTGCTTAATATGGAAAGTTATCTTGCGGCCTGGGATGGGGGTGGGGGAGGAGGTGTGGGGGCAAGTGTAGCATTTCCTGCGGTTGCAGGGGAAGGTGCCGGGTGTGGTGGGGTTGGAGGGCAGTGTGGAGCGAACAAGGGAGTCACGGAGAAAGTGGTCTCTCCGGAAAGCAGACAAGGGTGGGGATGGAAAAATGTCTTGGGTGGTGGAGTCGGATTGTAGATGGCGGAAGTGTCGGAGGATGATGCGTTGTATCCGGAGGTTGGTGGGGTGGTGTGTGAGAAGAGGGGTTCCTCTTTGGGTGGTCGTGGCGGGGGCAGGGTGTGAGGGATGTGTTGCGGGAAATGCGGGAGACGCGGTCTCGACCACTGTGGGGGGAAAGTTGCGGTCCTTGAAGAACTTGGACATCTGGGATGTGCGGGAGTGGAATGCCTCATCCTGGGAGCAGATGCGACGGAGGCAGAGGAATTGGGAACAGGGGATGGAAGTTTTGCAGGAAGGTGGGTGGGAGGAGGTGTATTCTAGGTAGCTATGGGAGTCGGTGGGCTTGAAATGGGCATCAGTTACAAGCTGGTTGCCTGAGATGGAGACTGAGAGGTCCAGGAAGGTGAGGGATGTGTTGGAGATGGCCCAGGTGAACCTGAGGTTGGGGTGGAAGGTGTTGGTGAAGTGGATGAACTGTTCGAGCTCCTCTGGGAAGCAAGAGGCGGCACCGATACAGTCATCAATGTACCGGAGGAAGAGGTGGGGTTTGGGGCCTGTGTAGGTGCGGAAGAGGGACTGTTCCACGTAACCTACAAAGAGGCAGGCATAGCTGGGGCCCAGCGGGTGCCCATGGCCACCCACTTTGTCTGTAGGAAGTGGGAGGAATCGAAAGAGAAGTTGTTGAGTGTGAGGACGAGTTCGGCTAGGCGGATGAGGGTGTCGGTGGAGGGGGACTGGTCGGGCCTGTGGGACAGGAAGAAGCGGAGGGCCTTGAGGTCATCTGCATGCGGAATACAGGTGTATAGGGACTGGACGTCCATGGTGAAAATGAGGTGTTGGGGGCCAGGGAATTGGAAGTTCTGGAGGAGGTGGAGGGCGTGGGTGGTGTCACGGACGTAGGTAGGGAGTTCCTGGACCAAAGGGGACAAAATGGAGTCCAGATAGGTGGAGATGAGTTCGGTGGGGCAGGAGCAGGCTGAGACAATGGGTCAACCAGGGCAGGCAGGTTTGTGGATTTTGGGTAGGGCCGTGCGGGGTTGGGGAATAATAAGGTTGGAGGCTGTGTGTGGGAGGTCCCCTGAGGTGATGAGGTCATGAATGGTGTTGGAGATAGTGGTTTGGTGCTTGGGGGTGGGGTCATGATCAAGGGGGCAGTAGGAACCCCGCCCACAGCTGATGCCGACGGAACCCCGCCCACGGCCGACACCGATGGAACCCCACCCACAGCCGACCACCTCATCGCTCCGCCCACAACCTCCACAGCCAGCAACTCCAGAGAGGACAACCACACTGAGCCCGGCCGAATCTTCACCATTCCCCCAGACCTCCCACTGACTGAGGACGAACGGTCAGACCTCAGCAAGGGGCTCACCTTTGTCCCCCTACGACCACAAATCAACGAATACCAGTCACGTTTGGACACAGAGCAGTTTTTCCGCCGCCTTCGCCTCCATGCTTACTTCTTTAACCGGGAGCCTAACTCTCCGTCCGCTGACCCCGTCACACGCTTCCAACACAAGTCCTCCTCCTGGACACCACCCCCAGGCCTCCTACCCTCCCTCGACCTCTTCATCTCCAACTGCCATCAAGACATCAACCGCCTCAACCTCTCCGCCCCTCTCACCCACTCGAACCTCTCCCCCGCAGAACGGGCAGCCGTCCGCTCCAACCCCAACCTCACATTCAAACCTGCAGACAAGGTTGGCGCAGTGGTAGTATGGCGCACTGACCTCTACATCGCCGAGACCAAACGCCAACTCTCCAACACCTCCTCCTACCGCCCCCTTGATCATGACCCAACCCCCGAGCACCAAACCATCATCTCCAACACCATTCATGGCCTCATCACCTCAGGGGACCTCCCACCCACAGCCTCCAACCTTATTATTCCCCAACCCCCACGGCCCTTCCCAAAATCCACAAACCTGCCTGCCCTGGTCGACCCATTGTCTCAGCCTGTTTCTGCCCCACTGAACTCATCTCCACCTATCTGGACTCCATTTTCTCCCCTTTGGTCCAGGAACTCCCTACCTACGTCCATGACACCACACACCCTCCACCTCCTCCAGACTTCTAATTCCCTGGCCCCCAACACCTCATTTTCACCATGGATGTCCAGTTCCTATACACCTGTCTTCCGCATGCAGATGGCCTCAAGGCCCTCCGCTTCTTCCTGTCCCACAGGCCCGACCAGTCCCCCTCCACCGACACCCTCATCCGCCTAGCCGAACTCGTCTTCACCCTCGACAACTTCTCTTTCGATTCCTCCCACTTCCTACAGACAAAGGGGGTGGCCATGGGCACCCGCATGGGCCCCAGCTATGCCTGCCTCTTTGTAGGTTATGTGGAACAGTCCCTCTTCCGCACCTACACAGGCCCCAAACCCCACCTCTTCCTCCGTTACATTGATGACTGTATCGGTGCCGCCTCTTGCTTCCCAGAGGAGCTCGAACAGTTCATCCACTTCACCAACACCTTCCACCCCAACCTCAGGTTCACCTGGGCCATCTCCAACACATCTCTCACCTTCCTGGACCTCTCAGTCTCCATCTCAGGCAACCAGCTTGTAACTGATGTCCGTTTCAAGCCCACCGACTCCCATAGCTACCTAGAATATACCTCCTCCCACCCACCTTCCTGCAAAACTTCCATCCCCTGTTCCCAATTCCTCTGCCTCCGCCGCATCTGCTCCCAGGATGAGGCATTCCACTCCCGCACATCCCAGATGTCCAAGTTCTTCAAGGACCGCAACTTTCCCCCCACAGTGGTCTCCCGCATTTCCTGCAACACATCCCTCACACCCCGCCCCCGCCACAACCACCCAAAGAGGAACCCCTCGTTCTCACACACCACCCCACCAACCTCCGGATACAAAGCATCATCCTCCGACACTTCCGCCATCTACAATCCGACCCCACCACCCAAGACATTTTTCCATCCCCACCCTTGTCTGCTTTCCGGAGAGACTACTCTCTCCGTGACTCCCTTGTTCGCTCCACACTGCCCTCCAACCCCACCACACCCAGCACCTTCCCCTGCAATCGCAGGAAGTGCTACACTTGTCCCCACACCTCCTCCCTCACCCCCATCCCAGGCCTCAAGATGACTTTCCATATTAAGCAGAGGTTCACCTGCACATCTGCCAATGTGGTATACTGTATCCATTGTACCCGGTGTGACTTCCTCTACATTGGGGAAACCAAGCTGAAGCTTCGGGACCGCTTTGCAGAACACCTCTGCTCGGTTCGCAATAAACAACTGCACCTCCCAGTCGTGAACCATTTCAACTTGCCCTCCCATTCTTTAGATGACATGTCCATCATGGGCCTCCTGCAGCGCCACAATGATGCCACCCGAAGGTTGCAGCAACAGCAACTCGTATTCCGCTTGGGAACCCTGCAGGCCAATGGTATCAATGTGGACTTCACCACCTTCAAAATCTCCCCTTCCCCCACCACATCCCAAAATCAGCCCAGTTTGTCCCCTCCCCCCACTGCATCACACAACCAGCCCAGCTCATCCTCTCCCACCACTGCATCCCAAAACCAGCCCAGCCTGTCTCTGCCTCCCTAAAATGTTCTTGCTCTCACCCATCCCTTCCTCCCACCCCAAGCCACACCTCCATTTCCTACCTACTAACCTCATCCCACCTCCTTGACCTGTCCGTCTTCCCTGACTGACCTATCGCCTCCCTACCTCCCCACCTATACTCTCCTCTCCACCTATCTTCTTTTCTCTCCATCTTCAGTCTGCCTCCCCCTCTCTCCCTATTTATTCCAGAACCCTCTCCCCAATCCCCTCTCTGATGAAGGGTCTAGGCCCGAAACATCAGCTTTTGTGCTCCTGAGATGCTGCTTGGCCTGCTGTGTTCATCCAGCTTCACCCTTTATTATCTGTGATTTTAAAGTAGCCACTTTAGAGCCTTGGATCGAGTTATTATAGATTTTTTTCAAGCCTTTGCTCAGAAGAAGCTATGCTAGGCCATCCAGCAAGCACCACAACAAAGTTCTTAAAGGATTAACGGGTCTTCTGCATTTTCTCCTCCCTGTCTGCAACATGCAGTATATATGTTAAAACAGCCAACAGGAGGCTGGAAGAACACAGCAGGCAGCACCTGGAGGAAAAGAGCAGTCACGTTTCGGGTATTACCCTTCTTTGGGTGTTACCCTTTTGCAATGTAATGATAATCACTTCTAAAAAAAAGTGTTTTTCAGCAAAATGGAAACAAAACAAAAATCCCTGAGGTTGGAAGTTAATATCCAACAACCAGATGATTTTCCTGGAGCTCATTTACTGCAAAAACTACTCGGAATTACCGATGGTTTTGCAAAAGAAATTCATAAAATATCAACAAATACATTTCACAACAATATGAATAGACATTCTGGTAGAAGAATACAGGCCAAAGTTAAAATGCTTCAGTATATTATGACACAAAGATCTTTCCCCCACTGTGCCTTGACAGCAGCTGCTTCAAAGCCTTAGTGCATCCCTTAGTGCAAAGCCCTGGACCTTGGAATGTGTCAGTCTGCAACACTCACTCAAGGAGAAATATTTGCTCTGAAAGACAAAAGAGTACCTTTCACTGAGTTGATGGTCCTCCAAGTACAGAGTCCTGCATCAAAGAACTGTTCAGCATAAACCTCAAAATAAACTACTGCATCTCTCCACCTTTACAAAGGCGTGTTGCAGAAGGAGATTTGTGACAGTCCCTTTACCGCTGCAGCCGTCTCAAGGACAGTGTATAGCTGGCAGGGAGTCTGCTTAGGAACCCACACTTCAGGATCAACCATCTCCTTTGCCTCCAGAGCTGCAAAGATATTATATGCTGACTTCTACCTCATGGATTTGTAGTCAGAAATATTTTTCTGTACACATATTTTCATCAGATTCAGGTAATGTGATAAGGTCCAATTATTCAGATCATTCCATAGTAATGGGTCCAGACCCATCCTTCACCACGCTGGGGACAGGTAGAGCTGTAACACAGAGTGACACTTGATGTTTGTGGACCAAGTTTCTATGGACAGCTTGATGCAACCACAGACCAAAGGAGCCATTAGGATCAAAATGACTTTAGGTATGTTCTTCCATCCAATCCAGGGTCTTGTAACAAGGTTTCCCTGCTGGCACAATCCCTGGATAAAGTAGAAGGTGGCTTGGGAGACTGCTGCAGTGCAGGCTTGGGGAATGGGCCAGATTGGCCAATGGAAAGCAATGCCAAGACCCAGTTCATACTTCATGACTAGGTTTATACCCATGAGCCAGAGAGAGTGATGCTCCCACATGTCCAGTTTCTACCTCACTTTGGGATTAAGCTCCTCCTGGCTTTTTAGCAATGCCAAACTATATAGTCGGCACCTGCAGGTAATCTGACCTGATGAATGGAGAAAGAGACAATGAGTTGGGCCAGTTCCTGGAGAGCATCACCTCAGGCTTGCATCCTTCCTGATGGACTTGGAAAAAGGCTCTATGCAGAAGACAAATAAGGCAAGGGAGGGAGGTGAGCACTGCCTGACTCCAGACATGATTGGGAAGATCACAGATTCCCAAACAATGATTTGGATTGCATTAATAATATTTATGTGGAGCAGGTGGAATGTGGAGCAGGTGGATCCAATTGCAAGTCCTTCCCTAAAGCTCATTTTTGCTAACTTATCCATCCTGTAGGTGTGCAATGTTCTGTCAAGCTCCTTCTCCTAGCCCAGGCTGAGGAGGGTGGTGACCATATTCCCTTTGCTGCATTTAGTCAATTTTATCTCTGAGTAGCACATGGCTGTTTGAGAACTTCCTTCCAGGCTCAGTACAGGTCTGTTCAGATTGAATCACAAACTCCAGAGAAGACGGGACCTGACCTGTTTGAAAAATAGGTCAGCAGAGCTAAGTCATGGTAGAAAATGCATTTACCAAAATACGATACTACTATCTGGCCATAATGGGTGGTTGCCTCTCACTGTACCTCGGAGAAAATAAGGACTGCAGATGCTGGAAGCCAAAGTCTATAGGTGTGAGGCTGGAAAAGCAGGTCAGAAAACATCCAAGGAGCAGGAAAGTCCATGTTTCAAGCTAAAACCCTTCGCCAGGACTGGGAGGGGGAAGGAAACCCGAAATATATAGAAGGAGGGTGTGGAGCTTGGGGGAAGAGTTGGAGAGATGGTGATGGGTGGATGCAGGTAGGGAATTATTGTGATTTTTCCATGGGAAGGGTATGTGAGTAGGAAGATGGACAGGTAAGGTCCGGTCAGGAGGGTGAGGGCTGGACATGGGATAACACTAGGTCTGGAGAGATTTTGAAGCTAGTGAAGTCAATGTTAAGGCCATTAGGCTGTCAGCTTCCAGGGCGAAATATCAGGTGTTGTTCCTCAAGTTTACATTTGGCCTCACTCTGATAGTGAGGGAAGCCAATGATGGACATGTCATCAGGGTAGTGGGAGGGGTAATTAAAGTGGATGGCAACGGGAAGGCCAGGTTGGTTGTTGCATGCTGAGCGCAGATGTTCTGCGAACCGGACCCCGAGCCTGCATTTGGTCTCCCTAATACAGAGAACACATCAGGAGAAATGGATGTGATAGATGTGTTTGGATGAGGTGCAGGTGAATCTCTGCCAAATCTGGAAGGATTGTTTGGACCTTGGTCGGAAGTGAGAGGGTTCAGTCTGGTGGCAGGTATTGCGCCTCTTGCGGTTACACTTCTGGCCCCAAACACCCACCCCTCAGCAGCAATAAGGATAGAGCCCTGTTAGTCCTCATGTACCACCCCCCCAACCCCCAGAGCCAACGCATCATCCTCCGACATTTCTGCCACCCACAATTAGACCCCATGACAAAAAGATATTTCCCTACCCACCCCTGCCCACGTTCTGCAAGGACGGTTAATTCGTGACTCCCTTGTCAACTATACTCTCCCAACCAATTCCTCCACTGCATCCGGTATCTTTCTCTGCATCCGCAAGAGGTGCAACACCTGGCCCCACGCCCACCCCTCTCACCTCCGTCCAGGGCCCAAAACAATCCTTCCAAGTCTGGCAGAGACACCTGCACTTCATTCAAACTCATCTATTGCATCTGTTGCTCCTGATGTGGTCTCTATATTAAGGAGACCAAATGCACACTTGGGGGACAGTTCGCAGAACATCAGCGCTTCGCACGCAACAACCAACCTGGCCTTCCGGTTGCCATCCAGTTTAATTCCCTGTCCCACTACCCTGATGACATATCCATCCTTAGCCTCCTCCACTGTCAGTGAGGCCACATGAAAACTGGAGGTACAACACCTGATATTTTGCCTTGGGAGCTTTGAGCCCAATGGCCTTAACATTGACTTTACCAGCTTAAAAATCTCTCTACCCCCAGCCTTATCCCAGGTCCAGCCCTCCCCATCCTGACTGGACCTAACCTGCCCATCTTCCTATTCACCTATCTGCTCCACCCTTCCCATGGACCAATCACAATAATTCCCTATCTGCATCCATCCATCACCATCCCACCTACCCTAGCCCCAGCCTCACTGTCCTCTCTCTATTTATTTTTGGGTTCCCTTCTCCCACCCCAGTCCTAACTAAGCTTCAAACGTTGACTTTTCTGCTCCTCAGTTGCTGTCTGACCTGCCGTGCTTTTCCAGCCTCATGCTTATAGACTCTGCCTCTCACCGTGTGTTGGCCTAAAGTTATTTTCTCATTTAACACAGCAGTCTAATTATCTATAATTAAATAATAGAATTGTGTATTATCCAGTAAATTTCAAAAATATTATGAAACAGTTTTTCAAACACATTAGATAGATTTTTGCACTCACCATGTTATTTTTGGATGTAGAATTACGCTTAATCAATCAGAAAATTCTCCCAATAAATTTTCATTTTCACTCGATTAAAATTTATGATGTCAGATTCAATCTGAGCAGTAAACATCTATGAGTTTGTAGATTGATGCATATAAGCGATGATAGATGTAATGAATGGACATAATTTTCCATAATATAAACAGAAAACTCTGGAAATAGTTAGCAGGACTGGCAACATATCTGGGAGACAATTAACACTTCAAGTCTGTGACCTTTCATTGAAACTGTTTTTCCTTTAGTGCTGCTTTTATGCCCTACCCAAACATAAACTTGACGGCCAGGTTTACAGCATGCTGATCTGTGGACCAAAGCAAACGGCCAGGAGGAAGATTGCCATATTGTCAAGCCATTCATAGTTGTTTTGCTTTGTTATGTTTTGATTTAGATGTTCAAAAGCCTTTTCAGGAAATAGTTGGGGTGTTTTTTTTCACAGCAGTTGCCATAGTGAAGTTGAAGGCTTTCCCCGTAGAATTCTCCCAGGACTAAGAGGAGAAAACAATTAAGGAGGGATGTTGGGCATTACAATCTGCACCATATGTACATTACAAGGTGTAATTTATTGTTTGGAGTGTGCTCACCTTATCATACCATGAAAATGAGCTCACTATTTCAACATCTTATCTACATTTTGCCTGTGGTTTCAACAATGTGCTATTATCTACATTTCAATGTAGGCTACAAATCATGAGTCCTTGGTACCTGATTGAATCACTTCTCAAACCTTTACAGTTTTCTGGGCACAACACTTTGATATAACCAAAATGCTGACAATTAAACAAGAACAGAGTTACTGGAAAAGCTCCTAGGCCTGGCAGCATCTGTAAAGAGAAATGAGTTAACATTTTGAGTCAACCAGTGAATGAAAGACAGTATATGTGTGCAAACAACCTTGTCTCATCAGCCAAGAACTGAAAAAAAGCAGAAGAAATGTAAAGAGACCAACTCGACTCCTGTGGTCTGGATTGGTACTATTGAACTGTTTCATCCTGGTTTTCTTTTTGTCTTTCTCCACTCCCAATATCTTTGTCTTGTCTGTTTCTGAGTCAGTTTGTATGTGTGTGGGGTTTTTGAAAGCTGTAGAGTTCAAGTTACAGAATTAGTAGTTAGTGATCCATATTTCTCTTTTTGCAGTTGGTTGAAAACAGTTTTATTACAATAAAATAAAAGTTATTTTCTTGATAATGATAAACCTGCATATGCTTTCATCTGAATTAAATGGTTAAACTTAATTAACCATTTGGTGGTTTAATCAAAATTTCACATTGTAACTCTGGAAACAGGAGGGCTTGATTTCTGGCTGACTACCATTTGTGTCAATTGTGTTAGGCATCATCTAAAAGAAGCACCATGTTAGTTTTAAGAAAATTTTCAACACTCATTGTTACTGAGGTGACCATGTAATAAAAACTATAGTCAAATAGGTTTTAGTTGTTAATTATGAAAAAACTCCCATTCCCAAGCAACTATCTGAGGTACTTAGCCTAATATCTGTGCCAACTTTTGATGCAACAGAACACCCTTACTTTAAAGCAGATAATATGAAATAGAATCATAAAATTGTTACTGTACAAAAGGAGACCATTCAGTCCACATTCCGATTCTAGCTATCTGCAAGCATAATTTTATAATTCTAAAATAAGTTTTTTAAAAGAGGGTTTGTGCAGCCAGAAATGGCTGTGGATGCAAGTTAGGTCACTCCCAAAAGAGAAGTCGCATCTACGGATGAGAAGGAAACTTCAAACAACAGCACTTCTAAGGAAGCATGGGGAAAATCAAAATTTACCTGAGATGCTGATGACCTCCTCCTCAACAGGAAGCTACCCCTTGCAGACTATGTCCCAAACTACAGGCATTTTGTGTTTTCTCTTTGAAGAATACATAAGGACAGGAGTTAAAAAGCCAGATTCAACTCAGCTGGAGTCTGCGAGTTGGACTGAACATTCTCAGGAATACCAGACAGCTTTTGAGTATTAGCAAGCTGTGAAGGTCACAATTGAAGAACCGTACCCTAGTTATCTCTATGTTGCAGGTAAGAATGCTCTCTCACCTAGCCACTGCTAGAGAAAAGAACATAGGACAACAAAAAGAATATTTTTCTCCCTGAATGTTGGATTTAATCACAGTCAAAAGGAATCCAAGCAATAGAACCTCAACCAATCTGCAAAACTAAAAATTTGATTCAGGGATGTGTAAATTAGGTGAGTTAGAGGGGGATGGGTATGGGTGAGATGAACTGAGGGTCGGTGTGGACTTGTTGGGCCAAAGTGCCTGTTTCCACACTGTAGGGATTCTATGAAAAAAGAATCATTAAACCAACTCTTCAACTATCAACATAAATATTACTGGTAACCTCCTTGAAAATTGCCACAATATTCAACTATCCACTCTGCACAAACTATTCAAAGTCTGACCTATATACCTTTCCTTACCCTTACCTTTTTGAGTTTATATGTGGTGCATTACCATTTTATCTTGCATGTAGCTACTGATAAACTTATTTTTTGTGAATTCAAAAAAGCCTGCTTAAATTGGCTCCTTTTAACACAAGTTCATTTGGTTCTGTAAGGAATCATCTACAAAGAATTGAGACCATTATTGAAATAACCTTGTTGCAGTCAAGCAAGGGGTAGATGAGAAGAGGAGCCAGTTCATCCCTCCTCATTCGGAGCCTTAGTGATTTGGGGTATTCCATCCAGAACTATGATGAAATGGGGAATTCATCTGGGGTCTGATCGAAGCAATAACAAAATGTCAGCATGCCACCTATGTTTGGAGTATACAATATTGAGCCATGTTAGACGGAAGTTTCTCTTTCATTTGATTGCTTGCAGGCTGAATGAATAAACAATTTCACTTGAAGATTGGGATGTATATTGTAAGTATGTTATATATTGTACATATTGAGATTTGTAAGTCCTTGAAATGTTTGGAAGTGAGTGTCTATAAGTATCATAAATATTTATTAATTTTTAATACAAGTTAAGATAGTTTCTCCTTTCTTAACCATTCAGCATTTTTCTGCACTGCTTCCATGTGTTTAGTGCTTTGTTTGAGACATTACACAGGCAGGGATTTCTGGAGATGATGAATAGATGAAAAAAAAGTGATTTGGCGATGAGGAGGAAAAGAAATTGCTGTGTCTAAGAGCACTTCGAGATATAAAAAAAAGAGGAAATAGAAGAGAAAGTAAACGGGCAATGATTGCTTTACATTTGCCATGGACTGCTCTCCTCGTGGGTCATGACACGCTACACCTCTTGAGAAAAATTTCACCAGCTGTATCAAAGATGCACAAAAATAAGAACCTGCTATACTCCTTACAAATTTAAGACTTTCATTTCAATGCCCCTGTTAAAATGCTGTAGACCTCAATATTATGCAGTAATGCACTCTTTTTCTACCCTGCATGAATTAAACTGCCTGACATAGGTAATTCCACACAAAAACTTTCTTGTTCTTAAATGCCCTCCCCCTGGCATGTTTGTTTATGAGGATCCTACTGCCTTTATGCCACTGTCTTGTCTTATGTGTGCCCATTCTTCCCAACAGTTAATAAAGCCTGTTAACAGCAAGTGGGCAATCCGGCTGCTGTTAATATCTAGTGCTGGGTGATAGGAAGTACTGAAACAGAAACCCACTTAGTGCGTTGTGAAGGGACTTGGGAAGTGGGGTCAACCTGCTGAAAGCCACTCCATACCTTGTTGTTGGCCATCTTAACCTCTTTCGGCACTCATCCTGGGCCTCCTACTAGCATCACTCACCTGCACATGAGTCCATTGACAATCATAGACCTGGAGTGGGTACAGTGCCAGCAGCAGCAATTGCCTCCCCATTGGCACAGCTGCTAGCCTCTAAATGGCCAGCAGTTCTTGGTTGGTCAGTCTTTCCATCTCCCAGAGAAATCCCATTACTTTCCACCTAAGCAGGCACAATTCAGAAAACCTTCCCAGAAAAAGTGATGCAAGGCATTCAGAAACTCTCCAGGCCACTGTCACCTCCATTAAATATGCCCTTGGCGTCAGCACAGTAGAAATCAGGTAATTGCAATTTATGCACTCCGAGTAGCAGTTAGCTTATAGAAGTCTAGTACCATTGATTTATAGAGATGAATGTATCCTCTGTGCTGCTGGAAAGATTTCAGTTTGCAAGTGAAGTTCAATATTAATTTGTACCTGAAATAAACTCACCAATCACAATCAATGTGTGAAACAGTTTAATACAATCACAGGTGCTAGCTGCGCACAATGTGAACTCATTTCTTTAGAAAAGTAGAGACTTTTGTTTCCAATTGATGAAGGAACACTTTTTTTAATTCAGTTTTATTTCTTATGCTGTGATTGCCTTGTTTTCAGGTTGGGTGTGATGGAGTTTCTCGCCTCAGTGCGTCAGCCCTGAATAATGAATTCTTTGCTTACGCAGCACAAGGTTGGAAGGAACGATTAGCAGAAGGTACAATTAATTCATCAATTCATCTAATTTTGTGATGTACAAGCAGAACTTTGATTTTGATGCTTTCCTTAAAGTGGCAATATTCAATTTTGTCTAGCCTGTGGCCATGTTTCTTCTGTAATATTCCTCAGCCTTTCCTCCCTTGAATAATAAAAAATATTCGGGCATTCTCAGCATTGTTAGTGTAGCTTTCATCACCCTCTACGTAACAGAATGGCAGCTAGTAAGCAGGGTGAGTGCAAATTAGCTCCAGCTTACCAGCCTCACAAGCAAAGCTCACATTAGCAGCACTCCCAAGTAATGTGAACAGTGTACAATTGTCATTGTATTTCAGACACAGTTGTTCAGTAGAAGTTAATGCCAATGTAAATGTAAAATCTGCATCATTGTCCACTAGACAGTTTATTGGAGTCTTTTCATAAACACATCATACTGGTATTGTGAATATTAATTTAGTTGAGGTTTGAGCCCATAGTAATAATTGTTTGTCGTAATTTTGTCAACATTCAGAAATTGCTGTTTTCTTTCAGAATACATATCAGTTGCATATAAAACCTATGAAAATTTGAATCCCAAAGACAAAGCCTTGCTACAATTTAAATTGCAAGTATACTCAGAATTCACTAATTTCTAAACCAGGCAAGAAAACTTAGCAGATACTTACAGATTTAGAGGTTAACCTAGACAAATTCTGATTTTGATCTCTTATTTAGTGCATCCACTGACATTTTAGAGTGCTTATGATTCCATATTTTGTACTAACAATACCTTTTACTGGAAGGGATACAACATGTTTAAATATTGAATTTTATTTTTGCGTAACTTTACTGAATCTAATAAATATGACCCCATTTCCATTGTATTTTCTTTTAAAAATGAAATCTTTACAGCAGTTCCTTACAATATTTATAAACAGCAATGCACTTCATGGATGCAAAGTAAAACTGACATTTGTCATTGTGCCTGACTCTATTATAGCCCACAAGCAAGCCAAAAACTTTATGAATTGAAAGACCACTGATGTAACTATTTGGAACAGAAAAATATATACTTTCAGTAATTTATGAAGGAAAAAGCATGATTCAGTTTTTACTTAAATGTAATCCTAGAACTAAGATTTGAAGAAGGGTCACACTCAAGTCCATGCTTTCCATTAACTCTATGCCTAAATCACTCCAATCAAGTTTCAATTTTTATTGATGTGCCATAGAAAGCATTCTATCTTGATACACCATAGCGTGGTTTAGCAACTGTTCTTCCCATGACCACAAGGAACTACAGAGTTGTAAACACAGCCCAATCCATTATGCAAACCAGCCTTCTGTCCATTGACTCTATCTACACTTCCTACTGCCTTGAAAAAGTAACCAAAATAATCAAACACCCCTCCTACTGTGGTTATACTCTTTCTTCGGGCAGAAAATATAAACGTTTGTACGCAATAGATTCAATTAATGCAGTCATTTATACATTAAGCTGACTTTCTTCACTCAAATTTCTTTCTGCAACCATTCCAATTGCATCCTAAAATTCCAGACAGATACTGATCAAAGATTTGGAAGATTAATCTTTTGGTTTGAGTGATGTTTCAAAGGTTATTATAAGGATTGCAGTTACTCAGACCTTTTGCTTATCTACAACAAGGATTTCCTTGCAAATCTCTTCCAACTATCCCATAGTTGTCAGCATTCAATGTACCACAGATGTAACCAGCTTCTTAAATACAGACACCTCAGGTCAGAATCCCAATGGTTCAAATGCTCTTAAACTCTAATCTTGTACCTAAAATTCTTTACTAACAAAAACAGAAATTGCTGGAAAGGCTCAGCAGTTCAGGCAGCACCTCTGAAGTGAAATCAAGACTAACATTTCGGGACCAGTCACCCTTCCTCAGAACTCTTCACAGATGCTGCCAGACCTGCTGAACTTTTCCTGCGACTTCTGTTTTTGTTTCTGATTTACAGCATTCCACAGTTCTTTCCATTTTTACCTGAAATTCTTTGTCTGCCTTTCTTTCTTCAGTTTAGCTTTGACATAAGTCAAACTCACTGTGAGGAAACCTGCTGTTAATAAGAAGTTTAATACCTTTTAACCAACACACTAATTTCAAATTAATTCTACTAGGAAGAGATGGCCCTTGCTCTGCAGCTAGGTTACTTTAAGGCTAAAAATCATAAACTCTGAATCACACCCACAATCTACTCACAGTGCTCAGAGTTCATAATTTCTTGTTGATCCACAGCTTTCCTATTGTTCATTTGTGTAATTTGGCCACATAATCATTTACTGGAAACTGAGTGAAATCAACTTCTGAAGTAACCTAGTTCTTGAATGTGCCAACATCTCAACAATAAATACACTTTTCTTCCACTGAAAAACACATGGACTATCACAATTTTAAACTTCTTCAATGACATTTTTTCACTGGAGCGTAGGAGGTTGAGAGGTTTATAAAATCATGAAGGGCATAGATAGGGTTGATGGTATGTGCCTTTTCAAGACTAAGGACCATACTTTTTAAGGTGAGAGGTAAGAGATTTTTTAAAAAATGAGGGACAAATTTTTTACACGGAGGGTGGTTCATGTGTGGAATGAACTTCCTGATGAAGTGAATGTGAGCAAAGTTACAACATTTAAAAAGCACTTAGATAAGTACTAAAATAGGAAAGATTTGGAGAGATATGGGCCAGGAGCAGGCAGGTGGAACTAGTTTAGTTTAAGATGATGTTTGGTGTGGATTGGTTGGACCAAAGGGACTATTTCTGTGCTGGTTGAATCTATGACTCTATGACAAATGATGAACATTCCTGTAACTGCATCTCTCAGAAAGCATCAGCTTACTTAAAACTGTGGTTGAAATTTCCCATTTTCAGTTAAAGAGTGTTGTTGAAAAACTTTGCATCAATACTGCCATGGCCCAGGATGAATAATCTTAAGCAATTTTCCATGTTTTCACTTCATTAATTATACTAGCGAGATGTTGGGTACACTACGTGGTCAGTCTGGTGGAGAGCAAAATGGAGGTTATTGCCATGTTTGAGGTCTTCCAGCTTCCAGTCCTCTGCTGCCCTATTTAAAACACCGCTAGATACCATATCAGACACTGTAAGCCAAGAACAACCCTTCATTCTGTAGGTCTTGCCCTTAACTGTCTGAACACAATGCAGAAGAAAGCCATGCTTGCTCCCTTTTTGCAGGAGAATGGCCCTGAGGTTCTGGTGGATGGGGTGATGGAGAAAAAGTTGGTCTTCTTCCATGCCGACTGTAGAAGCCTGGACAGAGATAGTAGCATAGGTCAGTGCTATCTTCAGTGTGCAAAAAGGTGATCAGCAGTGCAGAAAGAAAATCTTCTCTCTTCACTCCGAAAGGCAAAAGGTTCTCTCTGCCAATTCACACTCATTGGACCATCACTCATTCTAACTCTGCCATTGCCCATTACCTCATTGAACCCTCAGCATTATGTATATTCTGTTGACTCAAGAGGTCAAACTTACCTCATTCCCCCAATGAAACGTCTCAGTCTTTACAAAGTCCCAGTGGGCCCAATGATTCTTCTGACTCCCTTTGTTTTGGTTGACCTCCATTTCACATCACTATTAATGTGCTCACTTTACCCTTAAAGTTCATGATTTTAGAGCTTCTATGTCTCTGCTGACCCTACATCCTTCTCAAGTCGAGATCAGAGTAAATGACCTGCTTGAAACCCTCATGTCAGGAGCTTCCCTTCCCTTCCTATTCATTATGAGGTCCCACCTCACTATCTGCAATTGCCCCCTTTCACTAACTATTTACGCAACACTCCAGTATAATGAGTATTTATCCTATATTTGATCTACCCCCTGTTTTCCACAAAATGCCATGGACTGTCCCTTATAAGCTCCTTGACTATTAGCAGCCAAAAACCAGGACTATACAACTGGTACAGTACTACACTGTACACAATCATCCACTCTGCTACATTGTACACAAAATCACTGCCCTCTGCTACACAACCATCAAAGACTCCTACTATTCCATCCACCAACCACACTTCAGAAAATCAGATCACAGCACTGTGTTCCTCCTCCCAGCTTACAAACAGAAGTTGAAAAGGGAGGATCCTTCACAAAAGGAAGTACAATGCTGCTCCGAGGCTGTGGAAAATGTCTGGGACTACTTGCAGACGATGGACTGGACCATTTTCAAGTACTCAGCGGAAAACCTGAGCGTCAATCCTAGTGTTCACCAACCATAAACCTTGGATGAACCAGAAATCCACTCCCTGCTGAAGACCAGACATGCAGCATTCAAGTCGGATGACGCAGACCAATATGAGAAATCCAGATATGATCATAGAATCCCTGCAGTATGGAAACAGGCCCTTCACCCCAACAAGTCCACACCAATCTACAAAGCAGTCAACCCAGACCCACCCCCCTATAACCCACCTAATCCAAGCATCCCTGAACACTATGGGCAACTTAGCATGGCCAATCCACCTAGCGTGTACATCTTTGGACTGTGGGAGGAAACCAGAGCAAACCCACGCAGACACAGGGAGAATGTACAAACAGACACTTGCCAGAGGGTGGAATTGAACCACTGAGCCACTGTGCTGCCCAGCAAAGCCATCAGGGATGCCAAAAGGCAGTACCACACCAATTTAAAGGCCCAAACCTACCAAACAGACTCCTGCCACCTATGGCAAGGCTTGAACAACATTATGGGATACAAAATGAAGCAGAGCAAGATAAAGACACATCCCTCCCTGATGTGCTGAACGCTTTCTATGCTTGGTTTGAGCAGAATGCCAGGAGTGCAGTGACGTCTGCCCGGACAGACCTGAACAAACCTGTCTCCTCTGTCACCACTACATACATCAGATCAGTCTTCCTGGGAGTCAACCCAAGGAAAACGATGCATTCGGACTGTGGCCCCAGCTGAGCACTCAGATCCCATGTTGACCAACTGGCGGAGGTATTCACCAACATCTCCCTCCTACAAGCCAAATTTCCCACTTGCTTCTCGAAGACCACCATTATCCCTGTACCTAAGAAAGCACATGCAATATGCTTTAATGACTACCGCTTGGTGGCTCTGACTTTTATAATCATGATGTGCTTTGAGAGGCAGGTCATGGCCCACATCACATCCAGTCTCCCAGCCTGCCTCGATCCCCTACAGTTGCCTATCGACATAATAGGTCCCCAAGGGATGCCATATCCCAAGCCTTGCAGTCGTCCCTGGAACATCTGGACAACAAAGAGGCCTACATCAGACTCCTGCTCGTTGACCACAGCTCCACCTTCAACACCATTATTCCCTCCAGACTAATCTCAAAACTGTGTGACCTTGACCACCCACCCCCACCACCCTCTGCAACGAAATCCTCAGCTTTCTGACCCATAGGCTGCAATCAGTGAGGATTGGTAACTGCATCTCCTCCACAATAACACTCGACACTGGAGCACCCTGAGGATGCACCCTGAGCTCCCTACTGTACTCCCTGTTCACCTGCAACTGTGTTGCCACATTCCAAATGAACTCCATCTACAAGTTCACTGCCGACACCAGTGTAGTGGGACAGATATCTAACAATAACGAGTCAAAATACGGAAGGGAGATAGAGGGCTTGATGACATGGTGCAATAAAAACAATCTGTTTCTCAATATCAGCAAAACAGGCAACAGTCCCTGTGATAAGCAGACAAGGGAGGGGAGGGGAGGGGAATATGTGTCTGGTGGTGGCATCTCGCTGGAAGTGGCAGAAATGATGTCTGATGATTTTCTGGAGGTGGTTACTGGTGGGAGGGTAGGTAAGGACAGGGGAACCCTGTCACTGTTGCAGGAGGGAACAGAAGGGCTGAGGGGGAATGTGCGGGGGATGGGTTAGACCCGGTTGAGGGCCCTGTCGACAACGGTGCTGGCAAATCCTTGGTGGAGGAAGAAGGTGGACATTTCAGAAGCTCCTTTGGCAAAGCTGGCTTCATCTGAACATATTCGGCAGAGATGGAGGAACTGAGAGAATGGGATGGAGTCTCTACAGGAAGCAGGGTACGAGGATATATAGTCCAAATAACCGTGGGAGTCGGTTGGTTTATAGTGGATATCAGTGACCAGTCTATCTCCAGAAATGGAAACAGAGATGTCGAGGAAGGGAAGGGAGAAGTCAGAGATAGATCAGGTGAAAGTGAGGGATGTGTGGAAATTGGATGCAAAATCAATGAACTTTTCCAATTCTGGACAAGAGAGGGAAGCAGCACTGATGATATCGTTGATATATCAGAGAAAGAGTTGTGGGTAGGGGCTGGGATATGACTGGATCAAGAAATGTTCCACATACCCTATGAAGAGACAGGCATAACCAGGGCCCATGCGGGTATCCATGACCACCCCTCTGACCAGAAGAAAATGAGAGGAGTTAAAAGAGAAGTTGTTGATGGTGAGGACAAGCTCGGTCAAGTGGAAGAAGGTGGTAGTGGGTGGGGATGGTTCAGGTCTTTGCTCCAGGAAGAACCGGAGAGCCTTATGACTCCCCTGGTGGAGAATGGACATGTAAAGGGATTGCACGTCCATGATAATGAGGAGGCAGCTGGAAAATGGAAATTTTGAAGCGGCATAAGGAGACAGAGGAATGACAGATGTACATGGGCAAGGATCGGACCAGAGGAGAGAAGACTGAGTCAAGGTAGGAAGAGATGAGTTCACTGGGGCAGGAGCAGGTTGAAACAATGGGTCTGCCTGGATAGTCCTGTTTGTGATTTTTAGAAGGAGGTAGAAGCGAACTGTGCAGGACTGGGGGAACTATCAGCTTGGAAGCAGTGGGGGGAATTCACTGGATAAAATGAGATCAGTTATTGTAGTAGATACAATGGCCTGATGTATCATGGTGGGTTCATAGTCCAGGGGAAGGTAGGAAGAAGTATTTGAGAGCTGGCACTCAGCCTCTGCGAGGTAGAAGTCAGTATGCCAGACAATAACAGCACCACCCTTATTGGCAGGCTTAATAACAAAGTCAGCGTTAGATCTGAGTGCACAGAGTGCAGTCAGTTCAGAGGGAGATAGGTTGGATTTGGTGAAGAGAAGGCAGAGAAATTGAGATAACTAATATCACGCCAACAGTTCTCAATGAACAGTTCGAGGTAAAAGGTCAGATGGAGGAAGAATGTTGGAAATGGGCAAAGGGGCCTGTGAGATGGGGGGAACTCTTGACCATAGAAATGCCACGGAGGCAAAGATGGCAGAAGTAGAGTTCAGCGTCGTGTCATGCCCACTTAGCACTGAATGTGGATCTAAGGATGTTTTGAATCCTCCCAGGATCACAGATATCTATGTGATGTTCAGTGTTCCACCGACAGCTACTCCCACCACATCCTGAGATCTACACTCAGTGCCTTGTGGCACCATATGCACATTCTCAACCTTTCTCTCCAACAACATCACATCATGCTGGCTCAGGGCTGCACCACTCCACAGTTTCACTTCATCCTCTGGCTCATTTGTCATGCTGACAAGAAACTTGTTTTTTCCTTTCAGGAATTGAGGCCCTCAAGATGCAACAACTCAAAGATACCCATAGCCCTCTGGAACCTTCCTCTCCCCCCTCTCCTCCCCTTCCGTCTGACTCCATCCCCTCTCCCAACCCACCTCTTGTCAGATATTCACCATCCCTCCTAACCTTCTGCTGTCCAATGCTGAGCATTCTGTACTCAGCAAAGGCCTCAGCTTTATTCCTCTATGTCCCCACTTTAACGAATTTTGCACCCTGCAGAAGATTGTAAGTGCAATTTTAAAATGGTGGATGGGGAATTCATGAGATGGAAATTAGTTTCTCACCAATCAAGGATGAGATTCTAAACTTGTCATCCTTGGTTAATGTCAAAATCAATTTTCATCATAAGAATCTGATTTTGTCACTCTCAACTCCTCTCGGAGGGGAATCTTCTGCCTGTCTCTGTTTCAAATTGATGCCCAACTAATAAAGGAAATTGTAATGTCTAATCAGCAACTTTTGTTTTTAACGTCTAATCAACCTGACTATCAATTACCAATACTAGTCTATAAAATTCCCGTAAATTGTAAGCAAGATGAAAATGAACTATGAAGGTAAATTATCAACTCAAGGAATGTGACACAAAAATATTTTGAATCTGTAATAGGAACAAGATCATCAAGGAATAAATAAGGTTAAACTACTTATGATAGCGAAGCAGCAGAAACATTAAATAATTATTTCATGTTGATTTATACCAGGGAAATAGATAGGCATTAAATGAGGAGATGGCTAAGGAGATACTTGCAACTATAATAAAAACACAGTGATAAATTTGAGCAAACTAAAAGAAGATAGAGTCGATAGTCCTGATGGATTCTAAGATGCTTAAAATAATCTAGGGAAGAAATAGCCACAGAATTATTAGTTATATCTAGTAATTAATTCATAAAAGGTATCATGCCAGAGGACTGACAGATAGCTAATGTCACTCCTATATTTAAGAAGAGGAACAGAACATATTTAGGGTATTCCAGCCCAGCAAGCCTTACATCAGCCATTTGAAAAATAATGGAATATTTACAAAATGTGACAGTAGATGAACGTTCTGACGTGAGAAATATAAGTTGTTAGGGATATGTCTGTCCAGGATAGCTGTTGCCTTTTACATTATGCTAATATCAATGGAACCTGGTTGATGTGTTTGCACTGTGCCTTGTGTCTAGATTTTGTGACGAGAGTTTTGGGTAGCATTCTGGCTCAGTGATTAGCACTGCTGCCTCACAACACCAGGGACCTGGGTTTGATTCCAGTGTTTGGGGACTGTCTGTGTAGAATTTGCATGTCTTCCCTGTGTCTGCATGGGTTCCCTCTCAGTACTGCAGTTTCCTCCAACAGTCCAAAGATTTGCAGATTAGGTCGATTGGCCATGTTTTAAAAAATTTCCTTAGTGTTCAGGGATGTATAAGCTAAGTAGAATAGCCATAAGGATACAGTTGAGGCTGAGTCGGGGAGGCACACTCTTTGAAGGGTTCATGTGGACTCAATGGGCTGAATGACTTCCTTCCACACTGAAAATATTCTATGATTCTACTTGGCCAATGTACTCAGCATCTGTTGCTATTTGTCCAAGTTGGAAATCTGACTGTGTTTTAGCAACCAGGAGGCTGCGACAGTAAAACTGCACACAGTATTCCAAGTTTGGTCTCACCAAGGCCAAGTACACGTGCAATAGGCTTTCCTCGCTTCTGTACTCAAATCCTCTTGTACTGAAGACCAACATAGCATTTGCTTCCTAACCACTTGCTGCAACTACATGCTTGCTTTCAGTGACGGGTTTTCAAGGCAGCCAGGTCACTTTGTACATTGACAGTTCCTAATCTATCACCAGTTAAGTAACATTTGGAATGCAGTACCTAAGATTGTCATTAAAGCAGACACAATCAGGGCTTTCAAAGTGAATTGAATGAACACCTAAAGAGTAAATATTTTTCCAGCTCTGTGAAAAGACAAATTAGTCAGATGAGCTGATTTACTCTTGCAAATCAGAATCATGGATGCAACAGACTCAATGTCCTTATTCTAGCCATTCAATGAATTGCAAATGGAGCTGGAAACTGCAATAATCAACAAACCTCTGACCTATGATTGAGTGAAGGTCATTAATGAAGCAGCTAAAGATGATTGGACCTAGGACCACTACCCTGAGAAACTCCTGCAGAGAAGTTTTGGCAGTAAGATAATTGACCACCAACAGACACGATCGTCTTCCAGCAGGACTTCTTAATGTCACTCTCAGTTAGTTGTTGCCTCGACATAAAGGACAGTTGCATATAAAATACTGATAGAAAAGACAACAGTGATATGTAATTGTGAGTCCTTTTTTACAGTCATATACTTTCATGTAGATTTCCCAATCTACCTTAGGCAAATTGTCTTTCATACCTACATAGGAATAATAAGAACTGTTGATGCTTGAGTCAGAGATAACACAGTGTGGAGCTGGAGGAACACAGCAGGCCAGGCAGCATCAGAGGAGCAGGAAAGTTGACGTTTCGGGTCGGGACCCTTCTTTTTCATACCTACATACTTTGCTTTGTTTAAAATTAAGGCATTAGTTTTAAGCTTAACTAAGTTACTTTAAAGTTCAATATAAAATGCTCACATTATGATCACCCTTCCTTAGATGCTGTTTTACTAGATAACTGTTTCTCAATGCATGATACTATATCCAAACTCGCCTGTTCGCTAGTTGGTTCCTCCACTTACTGATCTTGAAGACAATCTCCTGCAATCTGTGAACGCATACACCAATATACTACTGCAAATTTAGTTTCCCCAGATTGTGCAAATATTAAAGTCCCTCATGATTACTACTTGTTACATGTACCTCTAATTTGCTGTGGCCCACAGTATAAATCTGGTGTTAAGGGCCTATTAATGTTTTCAGTTTCTTAACTCCAACCAAACTAATTCTACTTGATTTTCTGAGCTAAGATAATTTTTCTCTACTGTCATGAATACATATGTTATTATCAGAACTACGTTCTGCTTTTTTTATTTACCAACCTCTTCCAAAAGGTAAGTGACTTAGAATATTTAGCTTATAATCGAATTGAATGGTGGAAGAATTTAATAGTCTCCTATTTTCATCCAGATTAAGTCCACTATGCTTAAGAACATATTATCATGGAAGATTGTCAACTTGTAATGTGATCAACCATGATAAGTGATCTACTCTCCCAAAGACAGGGCCTTGGCACATAGGAGTCCTTCATATTTCTCTATCCTAGCCAGTCTTTTCATTTGCCATTAGCTTCCTACATACTGTTCTTTCCTCTCAGTCTTCTCCCATGTAATCTTCTCGCTGTAAGGTCACTCACAAGTCTGTTTCCTCTTAAGATATGATCTATCATTATAGTATAAAAATAAAGAGAATACTGACACAGTGAAGATAAATAAAATTGTTTAAAAATCTCAATAAAACTGGAACATTGACTTTGTTCGTGTATTGTCAAAAATTGTATTGAATTTAATTTTACACCAGTTTTGAATCAACATAACACAACCAATTAGCATGTTTGACTGTTCAGCCTCAGTTAGAGCAATTACAACAACTCCAGATGTATTCAGGCACAGAGATCAATAGATGGCCTAAAAGAATAATGAAGCACATAATTACGGGTACAAAACACTTGTGGAAGTATATCCTTGAGATTTTACAGGCCTTTGCTTTCTACCCTGATTACCTGTCCCTGGACTCAAATGCACAGGAAATTTCAACCAATAATGCCAAACTTTGTTTAGCTTGATGTGTAGTTGTGTAACTGGCAGCATATAAATATGTAGTGATAATTTATGCTGTTTGATTCCAGTTGCTGACTCTATAATTGGTCAGATGTAAAGTCAAGGGTCACTGTGATGTGACAGCTATCAACATATGCTTGAGTTACAATCTTGATTCACATAACTAAACCTGAAGTCTCTGCTAAGCAGTTTTTCCTAAATCTCTTTTGTTTCATACTTCCTAGGAAAGGCTAAAGGGGATTTCAGTAAAATTGGTTCAAATTCTGAAGGGAATTAATAAAGTGGATAAAAAAATTTTCTTTCACTGGCAGTGGTGTCTCAGACAAAGGAATGTAACTTTAATATCAGAGTCAGGCTATTCAGGAGGAAAGTTAGGAAACAGATATTCAGGCACAGAGCGATAGAAGAGTGGAATTTTTCTGCATGAATACATTAGATACTTTGTGAATTGATGATCTTATGCTCGGGATTGACTGATTTTTTGCTGGTCAAGGTGTAGTACCAAAGTTGATTAAAGTAATTAGATACATATCTACTCTCCCAAAGACAGGGCCTTGGCACATAGGAGTCCTTCATATTTCTCTATCCTAGCCAGTCTTTTCATTTGCCATTAGCTTCCTACATACTGTTCTTTCCTCTCAGTCTTCTCCCATGTAATCTTCTCGCTGTAAGGTCACTTCCAAGTCTGTTTCCTCTTAAGATATGATCTATCATTATAGTATAAAAATAAAGAGAACTGCATCATTACAGAAGATTTTTTATTAAACTTGTGCGTTCTAACAAAGATTGTGCTATTTTTGTTTCATGCTCTTTCAACTTTTGCGCAGGTGAATTTACTCCAGAAATGCAGTTACGGATTCGACAAGAGATTGAAAAGGAGAAGAAGATAGAACAATGGAAAGAAACATTTTTTGAACAATATTATGGAGAAAAGTAAGAACCTTAGTAGTTCTATGATGTTACATCTAATCCTCTTTACATTTTGTTTATTCATGTTTGGACTGTGATGCAACAAGTTTTGCACCTTTCCGTCTTCTGTTGTAATATTTTTCAGTTATGTAATATTACCTAATTGTTATTGTATATTTGATACAGTAATTTCTGCCAAAAGGGAGGGCAATGTACTTTCTGAACCCCTCTGAATACTTCCTGGTCAGTCACACAGTGCTGCTCAGATAGGAGCATTTTAGTTAACTTTCATCACTCCTCACAGAGAGATGCTGCAGTATTCATTCATTGTCCCCACCCTGCTATCAGTCACATCAAGAATTATCCTCCCCAAATCTGTGGAACTGAATAATTATATTCCCAGCATCAATGAAATTTCCCAATTTCCACTTCACACTTTATTTAACATTTTTGTACATTTTAAAATATTCTGGTAAACCTTTGTGGCAGGTAATTTATGTTTGTCTCAGGACACTAATTACGAGTTGCTCAGCTTTCTAACTTGTAATTGTGACATCTACCTTTCTGTTGAATTCAGGATGGGTGTAACACAAGAAGAAGCTATGAAGCTGGAATTAGTAAAAGAGTCTTTTGAAAACCAAGACAGCTATTTATTTTCAGTACCATACTCCCTATCAGAGCCCTGTGAGATTATGTCTGGTATTAAGCATGAAAGCCAAGAAAGTGTTGTGCCTTATACAGATCTAAAGCAAACACAATGCAATGTACAGCGAATCCCAGCCAAAGAACCATCCATAACTGCTAAAGAGGAGGATATACTAATATCCTTGTGTTCAGAAATTACCTCAAATGAATCTGTTATTCAGGAAGAGATAGCAGAAGAAGTTGAACTGAATATTTGCGGAATCCTTGGTGAGAATAGATCTCCGGAGTCCAGTGCCTGTGACGTTGAGCAGCCTTGCTTGCTTAGCCCTGATAAATTGGAACAAGAAGTGCCAGCAGAAGACTTGAAGCCTGTTCTCATTACACAAAGTATCAATGAATTAGACTCTCAATCTGAGCACACTGACGACTTACAAATGCCTCCTTTTGAGATATCTAACATTTCTTCACAACACATTACTTCTACTTCTGCACCATATCAACTTTCTGGTTGCTTTAATGAATCTAACAGTAATTCATGTGAACTGACACTGAACACAAATAATGAGGAAAATACCCTGGAACAGTGTAGCACTCCTGTGTGCTTACCAACTTCATCTTATTGTGGTGAGCTTGGAGCTGTTATCAATGTGTCTACTTCACCAGAGAGAAATATACAATGCACATCTCAACAACGACATACCTCTGCATACCCTGAAACCTCTGTACTGACTGAGCATTCTGAAAGTGAGAACAAAGAACCTGAAAATCAACTAAGGACATTTCAGTCCATCTCTCAGTCACCTATACGAATGTCAACACCGTCAGATTTTTCAACGTCAGCTTCAGCAGAAGGAAGAAATGACAACAAAGATATTGAGCTACAAAAGAGAAAACCAGTGGAACAGCACAGCCTGGAGTTTTGTCAGGAGAAAAGGGCTAGAATTGAAAATGACCAGCCCTTTCAGACTTTGCCCAGCAGAGTACAAAGTAAAAAAGATATACCCACAAAAGAAGAGCCAAAGGTCCCACCTATCAAGGTACGTTGCAAAGATTGAAATGACTGTGTAGTCTATACACTTATATATAGACAATTTTGCAAGATTGTGCTCCCAATGTTGACTTTTATAGTTGACCTTTGGATTTAGATATGGTTTTGAATTGCCCAACTACTCAACTTGAAGAAAATGCTATTATAACCCATGAAGCGAACAAAAAAAAACTGCAGGTACTAACTGAAAATACAACAAACTATCAAAATAGTCTGCAACATTTTCTCTCAAGTACACTATCAGATTGCTGTCACTGAAAATAGTACTGATGACACTTTTATTCGGAAAGAATGCTATTGGTTAGGGTCTAAAAACCAGAGTTTAATTAAATACATGGTCCAACATTTAACTTTCTTCACTCATATATACATACTGAGAATTAATAGCCACAAAATGCTGTCCAGATGTTTTACTGGGCTTAAAATGAGCATGACAATAAACATCATTTTTATTTAATTTCAGAAACTTCTCCACTATCATTTAAATAATGGTATTGAAGTATACTTAATGAGGCAATGCTATATCAGTTTGAATTGTAGATGGAGCCACCTTTGTGAGTATTGTTGCCTATTCTACAAAAAGAAATGGATTATTATGTATGAATTATTAGTACAAAATATAAAAGATGGTGACAATTTTTGAAAAATCAACCAATGAGAAATAAATTTGCATATATAATTAGACAGGAGCTGAATCAGGTTTAATAGCTGAAGATGTGTTTGTCACAGGATTTCAACCACCAATTTTTTCCACTGGCATAACTTGTTTTGACACTGTTGCTGCTTGCTAGTTCTAAGTTTTAGCCAGTGGTACAGTAGCCATTTAAGAAAAATAACGCATACACTTCTAACAAGGCTCCTGTGCGGTTAATCAATATTTCAACAATGGTAATTTCAAAACAACTCAGGAGAAATAGAGAATAAACAACATTTTCAGATTGAATTGGTCCTTTATTTCTACAGCCAATAAGATAAAGTACAAGAAGTGCCCTTCTGTTTTATTTACTTGACATCTTTTCTCTGTTTTAAGTTGAGTGTTGCAAATACTCTCAGATTGCCCAGTTGTTATCCCTGCATTGGACATTTTAACCAGTTTATGTATTAACAACAATTTGCTCAAACCACCTAGTTGGTGAGGCTGACAAAGAAACACAGAATGTTGTTTTCAGTTACAGTTAGTTTTAGTAACAAAATACTCCCTATTAAAAACACCATGGGAGCATTTCTCAAATTTGCACAATATTTATTCTGCATATAACTCTGTCCATCTGAGAAAGGATATTACCCACAATGATCCAAATGTAAATGGATGTACTGGGCAATTGGAATCTTCTTTCTCTCTGATATAGGGCTGGCTGTCTTCCACAAAGGTGGGTCTGGCAGGTCAGGATGGATATTTTTATGGATCTTCTTAGTTTGCCGCGTATTTTGTTTTGCAAAAATATTCTGTGTTCATAAAAAAAATCTTTATGTACACACACAAGTTATTAAAACAGGATAGTCTTTGCATATGAAGAGAAAATATATATTGGAATTTTACATTCCCTGCAGTTGCAAAGCCAAAGACATTTCCGACTCAGAGATAACAAGGTGTAGAGCTGGATGAACACAGCAGGCCAAGCAGCATCAGAGGAGCAGGAAGGTTGACATTTTGGCTGACGTTTCGGACCTAGACCCCCCGAAACGTCAGCCTTCCTGCTCCTCTGATGCTGCTTGGCCTGCTGTGTTCATCCAGCACTGCACCTTTTTACCTCAGACTCTCCAGCATTTGCAGTTCCTACTATCTCCGAAACATTTCCCACTCATGCAGGACACTACTTAACGTACATTTTGAGGCAAAGAAAGGATCTTAGAACTGAACGGACCCGCACTGCATTTTGGCAGAAAGACCTTAGACAGTGATCTTTCCCCACTCCTCCTTGGTGACAGCTGCCCCAAGCTTCAGTGCATCCCTTAGCATGTAGTCCTGGACCTTGGAAATCGCTGGTCTGAAACACTTGGTCGAGATCAATTCTTTATGCTGGAAGACCAATTTGTTTGGGAAAACTAAAGAGTATCTTACAATGAGATGGTGGTCTTCCAGGTGCTGTTAATGTTTGTTCCAGTGCACATCTCAGGGAGCAGACCGTAAAGCAAATAGTCCACTGTATGGAACTGCTTGCGATGAACCTCAACAAAAATCACTGCATGTCTCCAGATCTTCTTTGCAAAGGCACATTTTAGAAGGAAATGCTTTGAGAGCATGTGCAGTGGCAGTGAGAGCTCAGGCATATATGAAGGATGCCATGGACTCTGTCCATCTCACCTCCAGCCAAGCTACACTTCGGTGTCTGTTGCTGCGTAGTCTTCCACCACAGATCTTGCTGCCTGTCTTCGCTGAGGGGATGGCTTTCAGCTGTGTATTTTAGTCTCCCTTGTTCCAGACCTTCCTGATTGTTCTGTGGCCCTTGACTAATGGGCTCCTGAGTAGGGTTCAAAGCATCCAATGGGGTAGTGCCAACATCGTCAGACACTGGCTGGAAGTAAAGATGCCTGGAAATCTGAACAATTGTCCTCCAATGTATACCCCAAGCTGGTTGTAACTGGTTCCCCCAAACTTTTATGACCTCTTTGGCATTGGTTTCCAATGTTCTGTGTAGCCAATAGTTGATGTTTAATATAGTTTGGCCAATTTACTGTCAGGCCCAATTTCTCTGGCTGTGGATCATTTTATAATATTCACGCAATCAGAGCCTCGGATTAGATATTGCTGGTCAATAAACTTTTGTGCTTTAAAGTTCCTGCCATGGCAATAGTTGTCCAACTCTGTAACATTACTGAATGACTCTTCCAGCTAGAGCTGACATGACCTAGGACAAGGACTTTGTCTTGTGAGTAAGGGGTTTGGCTTGAGAACTGTTGAGGAATTTGGACTCAGGGCTTGGGATCTGAGGCTTGGGCAGAAAGACAAAGAGAGTTTGCATATTTGAACATTGGAGTTTTGTAAGGAACACTGAGGAATTACAGCAGGTATGGGGACCAGCATTTGCAGCAGATTTGGGATCAACAGCAATGTGGGTAGAGGGAGCTGTGCTGAAAGAAGGATGAGTGAAACCAGAGGTCTTAACTGTGAGTAAACAGTAAAAGATTGTTTTCTCTTGAGGGTGAATATGGAAGAGTAGAGTGAAGATAAAAATTCTCACTCAAAATTACACCTTTCATCACTTCAGGATGTTCTAAAATGTTTTACAACCAATGCAATCCAGCAGCCATGAAAAGCAATCTATGCAAAACAAGGTTCCTCAAGCATTAACCTGATTCACTCTTAATCATGTTAATTAAAGGATAAATATTTGCCAGATCATCCAGAGAATGCCCTTTCTTAAAACAACCAATGCTAAAAGGACAAAGTTTGAGCTGAAAACTATTGGACAAGTGCATTTCTTCATTAATGGTGATTGAGGCAGAGGCTAGAACATTATTTGAAAGAAAATGGAATAAATATTTCAAAATCAGAACTAGGAAAGGATTTGAAGGGAATGAAGTTATAGAGGAGGGCACAGGAGGGTGATAGTGTCCAGTACTGAGCTCCAGCACTGCCAATCTGAATGGCTGGCTGCTGCCAAATTGAGAGTTCCTTTCCAGTGAAGGACAGAAGTCTGATTCTCAGAAGTTCAGCCCTGCCCGGTCTATGTCATGACCAAAGCTGACCTTCTTTCTGGCCACTGAGAACCTTCCTTCTGGAGGGTGTAAACAATTACCCCAACCTCTAATTTCCTGTCCATTGTTTAATGAGAAGTTACATGTTCCAATCATAGCATTATCATGATTCAATGAAAGTACTTACAGCTAATCATTTGGTCAAACAGATGTTCAGTAGTACTTAAAAAGAAATTTTTTGCAAAGCTTTTCACCTTGCATTCATCAGACAATATTCAAAATTATCAATGTGAAAATAGCATTTATACTGCATGACAGGAGAGTGCTGATTGATAGGCAAGCATTGTATTAATGTATGGGTGTTGCCATGTAGAATGCATCAGGTAAAATGACTGACAGTCAACTACTATGCTTTGTTTAAATTTAAAACCAGGCAGGTGGCCTCATTGATCAAGAGATTGCTGTAACAAATGAGCCAGAGAATGTAAGTCACCGTAGCTAAAGTAAGAATTTCTTTACACATCTTAATAGACTTAATCTTGCACTGAAATTTACATTTGAATTTAAGCAGTCAAATAAGCTCTCATTTATTGATGTCCTATTTCAAAAATTGGCTAAGGGTTTCTTTGCTACTGTCTTGTGCATTATAGTAGACAAAGCTCAGCAGTTACCTGTTGGTCATCATTCATTGGTACATTCTTCATGACAACACCTCTAAAAATCAGTGTCCACTTACGAACCAAGCTGCACTTTTTCTCCCATACATTAATGCTGTTCTCCCATTGTTTTGGTATTTCTTGCAAATGTCCCAATTAGTGCAAGGTAAAAAGCTTCAGCAATGTGTGTCTTTTTTCAATGCTACAGATACAATTCATGCTACAGATTGAATGATGAACTGCAAAAAAAATTTTCGCTCACATGTATACTCTTTCCACCTCAAATTCAATTTTTGCATTTGTATGAAGTTGGTGTAAAAACCAACATCTATTAAAGTCAACTCCCCCTCCCATTCCTCAGACAACATGTCCATCATGGGCCTCCTGCAGTGCCACAATGATGCCACCCGAAGGTTGCAAGAACAGCAACTCATATTCCGCTTGGGAACCCTGCAGCCCAATGGTGTCAATGTGGATTTCACATGCTTCAAAATCTCCACTTCCCCCGCTGCATCCCAAAACCAGCCCAGTTCTTCCCCTCCCCCCACTGCATCACAAAACCACCTCAGCTCGGCCCGTCCCCCCACTGCATCCCAAAACCAGCCCAGCCTGTCTCCGCTTCCCTAACCTGTTCTTCCTCTCACCCATCTCTTCCTCCCACCTCAAGCCGCACCTCCATTTCCTACCTACCACCTCATCCCACCTCCCTGACCTGTCCGTCTTCCCTGGACTGACTATCCCCTCCCTATCTCCCCACCTATACTCTCCTCTCCACCTATCTTCTTTTCTCTCCATCTTCGGTCTGCCTCCCCCTCTCTCCCTATTTATTCCAGCTCCGTCTCCCATGCCCCTCTCTGATGAAGGGCCTAGGCCCGAAATGTCAGCTTTTGTGCTCCTGAGATGCTGCTTGGCCTGCTGTGTTCATCCAGCTCCACACTTTGTTATCTATTAAATTTTGGCTGGCTGGCTGGCTCACTGAACATTAAACAAACTTACTAGAGACAAACTCTCAAGGAGGCCATAATGCCTCCTTAATAGGAACAATCTTGAACTAAGCCCTTCTCCCTCCCTCTATCCTCATGAAAATGACTGAAGTATGAAATGGAACAAGGTTACCTGAGCCATGTGTATTTGCTGCTACCTATAGTGCTCTTGCTTATTTACATTCTCACCTGCTTGCATTTGTCTCTATCACTGCTTTTTTAATGTTAAAAAAAACTGAAAATGGAAAATGATCTCATGGTGCAGATGGTAAAATTTGACCAATGGTTTGCTCACACGAAATTAATTCAACAAATCATGCTGATTAGCCTTAATGGCTGCAGATGGGTATGCATAGAAAACATGAAACGTGTAATGAGTAAAGAAATCATAAAAAAGACAATCAATTAAGTAAATCTTAAGCTATATTTCTGCTCCTGTTTCAGGTTTGTGAAAGATTAATTCAGTTTAAATCAGGAATGTCTGCCATGGCAGAAGTAAATTACAATCCTGTCACACTAAGTCTGATCCATTATGTCCCACTTAAAAATGGAATGACAACTTCAAGAAGTGGGAATTTGTGTTTCAAGCTTTCATTTGAAGTCAAAAACAAAGATATTCACTCAGTTTAAGTGGAGCTTTTGAACAAAGCAAAATGAATGAAATAAATTAAAAACAAAAGAGCTAAAAAAATTTAGATGCTGGTAATCAAAACAAACAGTAAAAATGCTGAAAACACAATAGGTCCACTAGCAAGTTCGTTATGATATTGATGAATTGATATTTAAGATCTTGCCTTTATTAGTCAGTGAGTATAGGTGTTGGGAGGACATTGGTTAGGCCTCTTTTGGAATACTGTGTTCAATTCTGGTCTGCCTGCTATATGAGGATGTTGTGAAACTTGAAATGAATCAGAAAGGATTTATAAGGATGTGGCCAGGGTCGTGGTGTTTGAACTTTGGGGAGAAGCTGAATAGGCTGGAGCTATTTTTCTTGGAGCATCGATGGCTGGGGTGTGACCTTATACAAGTTTGTAAAATCACAAAGGACGTAGATAGGCTGAATAGCCAAAGTCTTTTCCCTAGGGTAGTGAAGTCCAAAACTAGAGGGCGTAGTTTATGGTGAGAGGGAAAGATTTAAAAAGGACATGGGGTGCAACCTTTTCACTTTAGCGAGTGGTGCATGTATGGAATGAACTGCCAGGGGAAGTGGTGCAGACTTGTACAATTACAACATTTAAAAGGTATGTGGATGGGTATATGAATAGGAAAGGTTTAAAGGGATATGGGCTAAATACTGGCACACGTGATTAGATTAATTTGGGATATCTGTTCGGTATGGACAAATTGGACCAAAGGGTCTGTTTCCATATTGTACAGCTGTATGACTCTATGACTCTGTCCTTGCAGAATGGAACAATGTTACAAATAGATATCATTTATAAAAGAACATACACACAAACATACTTACATTTATGCACGCACATAGTGGGAAAGGAATTTAATATAGATAAATGTCAGGTGTTGCATTTGGTTAATGCAAATCAGAACAGGACTTATACAGTTAATGGTAGGGTCCTATGGCGTGTTATCACACAAAGAAACTTTGGGGCCCAGGTTCATAGTTCCTTGAAGGTGGATTTGCAGGTAGACAGGGTAGTGAACGTTTACCGTTGCCTTTATTGATCAGTGCATTGAGTGTGGGAGTCAGAAGCTGTTGTAGCAGTGCAGGGCATTGGTTAGGCCACTTGTGAAATATTGTGTTCAATTCTGGTCTCCCTGCTATAGGACAGATATGATTAAACTTGAAAGCGTTCAGAAAAGATTTGCAATGATGTTGCCAGGTTTGAAGGGTTTGAACTATAGGGAGAGGCTGAATAGGCTGGGGCTATTGTCCCTGGCATGTTGGAGGCTGAGGGGTGAACTTGTAGAGGTTTATAAAATCATGAGGGTTATGGATAAGGGGATAGCCAAAGTTTTTTCCCAAGGGTAGGGAAGTTCAGAACTGGGGGTCACAGGTTACAAGTGAGAGGGAATGATTTAAAACGAACCTAGCGCAAACCTTTTCACGTAGAGGGTGGTGCATGTATGGAATGAGCTGCTGCGGAAATGGTGGAAGCTGGTACAATTGCAACATTTTAAAGGCATCTAGATGGGTTTATGAATAGAAAGGGTTTAGAGGGATATGGGCCAAATGCTGGCACGTGAGATTAGATTTATTTAGGATATCTGGTTGGCATAGACAAATTGGACCAAAGGATCAGTTTCCGTGCTGTAGAGTTCTATAACTCTGTATACACATAGGAACAGACTCAGAATCGCCTGTAAAGTGTTAAGTGGAAAATAAAAGGTTGTTAAATGATATTGACAAGACACGGGAAGTGTAATAGAAGAAGTTAAGGATGTGAGCTTAATTTTCATCTTTGCTGTTTAGGTGACAACCTTGGAGTGGATCACTTGCTCATTATAGAATTTGCCCATGTTTCATTCTAATGAACTGCATTGAACAAAAATCAGGCACATTCTATAACAGGCGAGCCATCCATTTCATCAGTTTATTAGACAAGCAGTAAAGATGGAAATTAGTAATATTTAAGAAATAGATAGGTACCAAAACAAAAGTAAGTCAAAAAAGACTAAACTGAAGTTTGAACTGATGCACATAGGCTAATTTTATTTGTTTAAAGGGATGTTTCAGAAAGTTCATGGTAGATCAATGGATAATTCAGTGAGATGACAAGAGTATGCTTCATTTTCTATTTTTGCTACACTGATACCATCATAAGCAAGGGTTTAATGGAGTGATTTTTCTTGCTCAATCCCAGTTCTCTAGAATCTTCTCACACAGTTGACACTAGTTACATGGTGTAAAATTACGGTGCTTAAAAAGTATCCACTGTTTCCATGGTTGCTATATTGGCATTATATTCAATACTGTTGTTTTGGTGCTTCATTCAGTATTTCTATCTCCTGCTTTGTCAGGTTCAATTGGTCCTGAAATTTACTGAGGTGTGAGTGTCAGGGAAGAATTTTAGGATGAGAAATCTGCAAGTTAGTCTAATTGACAAGCTTGGGTCCTTGTTGGAACAGAAACACTCTAGCCGCAGCCCGAGAGAAAGTCAGGAAACTGGTGCTTGATGAAAAAGAGCGTGAGAGGATAATGTGGTGAAGCAATTCCTTGGCTGGGGTCTGTTCCCAGTGACGGTGATGGTCAATCACATAGGGGACCCATTTGCAGGAGAAGGTGGCACCTTGCCTGAGAGCAGGGAAAGGCTGATGTTGAACAGGTAAGTTCGACGAGCTGACAGGGTAGGAAGCTATCCTGATTTGTATGGCCCTCAAATAGTGTTATACAGACAGGTTTTCCACAAAGATTTCCTAATTCCTCTATCTAATGTGTTTCCTGAGTTCTGGCAAACCCAGCCAGCCAGGGTTAAACCTGGGAAAATCTGAGGCAACCTCTTGAAAATGTTCAAGTGGATAACCAGTTCCTGTGATTAAGTTGGTTGGCGAAGCCACTTCACCCCATGTTCATTAGAGCTGCAGTTGAGAGGGTTGAAAATGACGGAGATGGGATTTGAGTTTTAAAAATTTTTGACATCCCACCTAGCCCCAAAACTGCCATGCTTTCTTGGGTTGGAGGAGGAGGTGTTACAATTATCTCATTGTTATTTTGGGGCTCCATTGGCAGCTGTTGAGATACTACTTTGCAAATATACTTTTGAAAAACACTTTTAAAAGCATTTAAAAGATAAATATGAAATGTTAATTCACACCCATCCAACAATCTGCAAACAGGTATGGGTTTTATGGGTTAGTTCCAGTGGCTACCTCTGAGCCAGGAGGCCTGGTTCATGTCCCACCTGCTCTAGAAATGTGTAATAACATCACTGAACAGGTTGATTCGAAAAATACAATCATCCTTACTCAGTGAAAAAATTGGTCTAGTGGACATGGCTAATGGCCCCAACTAAGGATAATTAATTGGAATAATAAAGTAGCTTAATTTCTAACATAAAATAGAATGGGACTAACTTACCAAGTGTCAATGTGTTTTAAATGACTAGTTCTTGATTTATGGACAATAAGACCTGCTGGCATGGTGGCTTAGCAGTTAGCACTGCTGCTTCAGTGCCAGGGACCTAGGTTTAATTCCACCCTCAAGAAACTGTCTATGTGGAGTTTGCACATTCTCCCCGTGTCTACGTGGGTTTCCTCTGCATGCTCCGGTTTCCTCCCACAGTCTAAAGATGTGCAGGCGAGGTGGATTGGCCATGCTAAAATGCCCATAGTGTTCAGGGATGTGTAGATTAGTGGTAGGAGATAATAGGAACTGCAGATGCTGGAGAATCTGCGATAACAAGGTGTAGAACTGGATGAACATAGCAGGCCAAGCAGCATCAGAGGAGCAGGAAAGCTGACGTTTCGGGCCTGGATCCTTCTTCAGAAATTAGGGGGATGGGTCTGGGTGGGACATTCTCAGGGTTAATATGGGCTTGTTGGGCTGATGAACCTGTTTCCATTCTGTGGGAATCTCTATATCCCAGCAGGCCATTAAAAATTCCAAGGTTTGTTCATATCGGTTTTTGAGGGCCTGGAAGAGGTGAGGGAAGGTCTTGTACATCTGCTGTTTGGAAATTCAAGAGCTGGTTTCTCTGTTTTCTTTATGCATCTATTTTATGTTAATGTATTTTGCTGTTTACTCTTCAGATTTCCAATGCAGTATGTGGAGCATGAAGTGATAAATACACCCAATTTCCTGTTTTGTTTGTCTTTATCGGCCAAGTGACAGATTAACAGAGAAGCTCCAGTAGTGCAACCCCCAGGGCTTTTAAAATAAAGGAACATGCCTTTTAAAAGCCTTCTTTAAAAATGTCTAGTGAAGTCATTTTTTTTCACTGAGAATTGGAGAGAATAAGTTTTCAAACCCATGATTTAACATGCAAGTTATCAGTTTTTCTTTCTTTGCCATTTCTCTCCAGCAGTTTTTAACCTCATCTCCTATCCTAACAAGATTAATGAGCTGGCCCCATGTCAGTTTTTCTCCACTGAGCCCACTATTCATGACATACCATGACAAGCTTTCTTTTTCGTTTTACCTGGGGAGTGCTGTCTTCACAGCACAGTAAACAGGAGATGGAGGAAAGATTTTGGAGGTCAAACCTGAAGGAACAAAATGTGGATAACGTCTGGGTGGTGGTGGGGGGTGTTGTGTGCACCCAATCGCACAGGAATGATTTGGGCCATTTCCTTTATGCCTTTGCACAAACATTTGGATTTAAAATGGCTTTCTCACTCTGGACCACCTGCTCAGTCCAACAATATTCACCATTCTATCCATGTCAATTGGCTTAACAACCAGCTCAACAAACCATTATTTATTTAGAAATAGTGGACAGTCTACTGATTTTGTCACCTGCCTACTGTTTTATGGAGACCTGGTCAGAGATCAGTAAGAAGTTGGTGAGCAAGCAATCCATTATGTTATACATGCTCCTTCACCAAAACCATGTCAAACGGGGCATTATAAAATCCAGCCCAAGCTTTATGTGCTCCATTGTCAACTCTGCCATTGGAGCAGCAGCAACCTACTCACCTGTTGTAGAACGTGGCATCAATAGATTAGAGCAGGAGATGAACTCAACTAGACTACTGTCTAAAAATTCTCATCTCCACTACCCAGGATTTCGGAGGGCTTCCCTGACTACAGTTTAGAATAATGCCAGTAGAGAAATGTAGGCAGGGTGTCACTCATCCATGAGGGAAATGCCAACTCGTAAGGCCACTTGAACTCAGTGCTGAGCTCTCATTTACTCTAATTTTGCTGTAGCAAAAGCCCTAATGCACCAGGTGGGAGTCGACCATTTTTTCAGTAGATGTCAGTACACTTGAGAGGTGGAAAGGGCCTGTAGGACCACCATAGTGTAATGTTATTTAAATCCCCAGTCTTCTAAAAATAGTCAGAATAAACTGTTTGTTGACATTTTCTCAAAGCTTATCATTAGGTAATTACGCATGTTTGGCTGTTTTTCGCAAGTTACATCCTAGATGGAAGATCCTGAAATCACAGTTTGATTGAATGCTCAAATAAAGTAGATGATTGTTTTTCGAGAGGTATATAAGCACTTGAGTATATTTAAAGTTAATAAGGGACTGTGGTGGTGAGCAAGGGGGCTGTAAAGTAACAATAAGTTGGCATGGAAGTGGCATGGTGAATTGTTGGGAAGGTAAGGAGAGGAGGCCTGAGTTCATGTTTCACCTGCTCCAGAGGTGTGTCATACATCTCAGAACAGGTTGATTCCAAGATATGTAAAACTTAATTGTGTAAGCTCCAGAGAAGTGAGTGGGACCTTTTTAAACAGCACAGCTCAGTACTTGGTGCTTCCCTCTAAATTGCATCTGAAGAAGACAGGCCTGACCCTATCCCAAGCCTCTCTCTATCCCACATCCACCTGCTGTAATTAAAAACCTTGCTCCTGCATATGCAAAAGGAATAGCTTGATTGATTGATTTACTGTCATGTGTACTAAAATATAGTGAAAAGCTTTCTTTTTACGAGCGTTACAGGCAGATCACAGCAAGCAAAGGATGCACAGATCAAAAAGACTTAGAGGCATACAGGTAACATTGCAGGTTACATTATTTGAGGCTAGAGTCCATTCAACAGTCTGATAATGGCCAGAAAGAAGCTGTTCCTGACCCGGTTCATGCGTGTATTCAGGCTTCTGTATCTTCTGCCTGATGGAAGAAGTTGTAGGAGGTCATTACCAAGGTGTTGACCACCATTCCATGGCAACAAGCTATCTAAATAGAATCCATTGATGGAAGGTTGGCTTCCATGATGGTTTGGACTGTGCACACCATCTTCTGCAGTTTGTTATGGTCTTGGGCAGAGCAGTTGCTGTACCAGGCTGTTATGTACCTTGACAGTATGCTTTCAACGGTGCATCTGTAGAAGTCGGTGAGAGACCTTATGGATATGCCAAATTTCCTGAACCACTTATGGAAGAAGAGGCACTATTGTGCCTGCTTGACTGTTACATTTACATGGGAAGTCCAGGACAGGTCGTTGGTTATTGTCACTGTGATGAACTTGATGCTCTTCACTCTCTCAACCTCAGTTTTGTTGATATTGATGGGGGAGTGTTCTCCTCCTTTCTTTCTGAAGTCAATGATAAGTTCTTTAGTTTTGCCAACATTGAGAGACAGATTATTTTCACCACGTCACCAGGCCCTCGACCTGATTGCAGCCTCTGGGTCAGAAAGCTGAGGAGCCACTTGTAGAGGGCAGAGCCAAGATCAAGGCCACACAGTTTTAGAACATAGAACATAGAACATAGAACAGTACAGCACAGAACAGGCCCTTCAGCCCACGATGTTGTGCCGACCATTGATCCTCATGTATGCACCCTCAAATTTCTGTGACCATATACATGTCCAGCAGTCTCTTAAATGACCCCAATGACCTTGCTTCCACAACTGCTGCTGGCAACGCATTCCATGCTCTCACAACTCTCTGTGTAAAGAACCCGCCTCTGACATCCCCTCTATACTTTCCTCCAACCAGCTTAAAACTGTGACCCCTCGTGTTAGCCATTTCTGCCCTGGGAAATAGTCTCTGGCTATCAACTCTATCTATGCCTCTCATTATCTTGTATACCTCAATTAGGTCCCCTCTCCTCCTCCTTTTCTCCAATGAAAAAAGTCCGAGCTCAGTCAACCTCTCTTCATAAGATAAGCCCTCCAGTCCAGGCAGCATCCTGGTAAACCTCCTCTGAACCCTCTCCAAAGCATCCACACCTTTCCTATAATAGGGCGACCAGAACTGGACGCAGTATTCCAAGTGCGGTCTAACCAAAGTTTTATAGAGCTGCAACAAGATCTCACGACTCTTAAACTCAATCCCCCTGTTAATGAAAGCCAAAACACCATATGCTTTCTTAACAACCCTGTCCACTTGGGTGGCCATTTTAAGGGATCTATGTATCTGCACACCAAGATCCCTCTGTTCCTCCACACTGCCAAGAATCCTATCCTTAATCCTGTACTCAGCTTTCAAATTCGACCTTCCAAAATGCATCACCTCGCATTTATCCAGGTTGAACTCCATCTGCCATCTCTCAGCCCATCTCTGCATCCTGTCAATGTCCCGCTGCAGCCTACAACAGCTCTCTATACTGTCAACGACACCTCCAACCTTTGTGTTGTCTGCAAACTTGCTGACCCATCCTTCAATCCCCTCATCCAAGTCATTAATAAAAATTACAAACAGTAGAGGCCCAAGGACAGAGCCCTGTGGAACACCACTCACCACTGACTTCCAGGCAGAATATTTTCCTTCTACTACCACTCGCTGTCTTCTGTTGGCCAGCCAATTCTGTATCCAGACAGCTAAGTTCCCCTGTATCCCATTCCTCCTGACCTTCTGAATGAGCCTACCATGGGGAACCTTATCAAATGCCTTACTGAAGTCTATATACACCACATCCACAGCTCGACCCTCATCAACTTTTCTAGTCACATCCTCAAAGAACTCGATAAGGTTTGTGAGGCATGACCTGCCCCTCACAAAGCCGTGTTGACTGCATTTGATCAAGCCATGCTCTTCCAGATGGTCATAAATCCTATCCCTCAGAATCCTTTCTAACACCTTGCAGACGACAGACGTGAGACTTACTGATCTGTAATTGCTGGGGATTTCCCTATTTCCTTTCTTGAAGAGAGGAATTACATTTGCCTCTCTCCAGTCCTCAGGTACGACTCCAGTGGAGAGCGAGGATGCAAAGATCCTCGCAAGAGGCGAAGCAATTGCATTTCTCACTTGCCAAAGCAGCCGAGGACAAATCTGGTTCGGGCCTGGCGACTTGTCAATCTTAATGTTTGACAAAACTTTCAGCACATCAACTTCCTCTATCTCTATCCATTCCAGCATGCACACCTGCTCTTCAAAGGTTTCATTCATGACAAAGTTCATTTCTTTCGTAAAGACAGAAGCAAAAAACTCATTTAGGGCTTCCCCTACCTCCTCAGACTCCACACACAAGTTCCCTATGCTATCCCTGATCGGCCCTACTCTTTCTTTGACCATTCTCTTATTCCTCACATAAGTGTAAAATGCCTTTGTGTTTCCCTAATTCATTCCGCCAAGCCTTTCTCATGCCCCCTCCTGGCTCTCCTCAGACCATTTTTGAGCTCCTTCCATGCCTGCGTGTAATCCTCTCTAGCTGAACTTGACCCTAGCTTCCTCCACCTTATGTAAGCTACCTTCTTCCTTTTCACAAGAAGCTCCACTGCTCTTGTCATCCAAGGTTCCTTTATCTTACCCCTTCTTGCCTGTCTCAGAGGGACATATTTACTCATCACTCGCAACAACTGTTCCTTAAACAGTCTCCACATGTCTATAGTGCCCTTACCATGGAACAATTGCTCCCAGTCCATGCTTCCTAACTCATGTCTAATCGTGTCATAGTTTCCTCTTCCCTAATTAAATATCCTCCCATTTTGCCTAATCCTCTCCTTCTCCATAGCTATGTAGAATGTGAGGCAGTTATGGTCACTATCACCAAAATGCTCTCCCACCACAAGATCTGATACCTGCCCCGGCTCGTTTCCGAGCACCAAGTCTAGAATGGCCTCTCCCCTCGTCGGCCTGTCAACGTACTGCATTAGGAAACCCTCCTGAACACACCTTACAAAAACAGCTCCATTCAAATCTTCTGCTTGAAGGAGGTTCCAATCAATATTAGGAAAGTTAAAGTCACCCATTACAACAACCCTACTACGTCCACACTTTTCCAAAATCTGTCGACCTATGCTTTCTTCAGTCTCCCTGCTGCTATTGGGGGGCCTGTAGTAAACCCCTAACGAGGTGACTACTCCCTTGCTGTTCCTAATTTCCACTAACACTGACTCGGTAGGCAGATCTTCCTCGACAATGGAAGCTTCTGTAGCTGTGATACCCTCTCTGATTAGTAGTGCTACACCCCCTCCTCTTTTCCCCCCTCCCTATTCTTTTTAAATGTTCTAAACCATGGAACATCCAGCAACCATTCCTGCCCATGAGAAACCCATGTCTCTGTTATGGCCACAACATCATAGCACCAGGTACTGATCCATGCTATAAGTTCATCACTTTGATTCCTGATACTCCTTGCATTAAAGCAAACACACTTTAACTGATCCCTTGGTTCCTTCCGAGGAAAATCCTTCCCACTAGCTGGTCTACCTCTTGCTACTGCCTCACCTGCATCAACTCTCACCTCCGGTATACAGCTCAGGTTCCCACCCCCCTGCCATACTAGTTTAAACCCTCTCGAACTACTCGAGCAAACCTTCCACCCAGGACATTGGTCCCCTTCCAGTTCAGATGCAACCCGTCCTTCTTGTACAGGTCCCACCTTCCCCAGAAGGCATCCCAATTATCTACATATCTGAAGCCCTCCCTCCTACACCAGCTGCGTAGCCACGTGTTAAGCTGCACCCGCTCCCTGTTCCTCGCCTCGCTATCTCGTGGCACCGGTAGTAAACCAGAGAACACTACTCTGTTCGTCCTGCTTTGCAGCTTCCATCCGAACTCCCTGAAATCACTTTTTATATCCTCAATCCTATTTCTGGCTATATCATTAGTGCCAATATGTAACACGATTTCTGGCTGTTCGCCCTCCCCTTTTAGAACCTTATACACCCTATCAGAGACGTCCCAGACCCTGGCACCAGGGAGGCAACATACCTTCCGAGAATCCTGATCCTGACCACAAAATCTCCTGTCGATTCCCCTAACTATCGAGCCCCCTACCACGAGTACTTTTCTATTCTGCCCCCTTCCCTTCTTTGCCACAGTGCCAGGCTCAGTGCCAGAGAACTGACTAGTATGGCTTTCCTCTGGTAGGTCATCCCCCCCAGCAGTATCCAAAACGGCATACTTATTGCTGAGGGGAATGCCCACAGGGGATCTCTGCACTGTCTGTCTGTCCCCTTTCCTCCTCCTAACTGTAACCCATCTATCCTTGTCCTGAGCCTTAGGAGTGACCAACTCCCGGTAACTCCTCTCAATTACCCCCTGTGCCTCCCAAATGATCCGTAGTTCATCCAGCTCCAGCTCCATTTCCCTAACACGGTTTTCAAGGAGCTGTAGTTGGGTGCACTTCCCGCAGATGTAGCCAGCGGAGACGTGTGCCACGCCTCCCAACTGCCACATTCTGCAGGAGGAGCAAGCAACTGCCCTAGCATCCATACCCCACTTATCTGAGATCAGTTTGGAGGGAATAGTGGTGTTGAAGGCGGAGCTGTAGTCAACGAGCAGGACGTAGGTGTCTTTGTTGTCCAGATGTTCCAGGAATGAATGCTAGGCTAGGGATTTGGCATCCTCTGTGGGCCTGCTACATCAGTATGCAACTTGTAGGGGATGGAGGCAGGTTGGGAGACTGGAGTTGATGTGGGCCAAGACCAGCCACTCGAAGCACTTCATGATTATAAAGGTCAGAGCCACTGGGCAGTAGTCATTAAGGCACACTGCATGTGCTTCCTTAGGTACAGGGACAATGGTGGTCTTCTAGAAGCAAGTGGGAAGTTTGGCTTGTAGAAGGGAGAGGTTGAAGATGTCAGTGAGCACCTCCACCAGTTGGTCTGCACAGGATCTGAGTGCTCAGCCAGGGACACCCTCCTGGCCCATGGCTTTCCTTGGGTTGACTCCCAGAAAGATTGATCTGACTTCTGAAGCAATGACAGAGGGAACAAGTGTGTCTGGGACTGTAGGGGCAGGCGTCGCCTTGCCAGTGGTATTCTTCTCAAACCGAGCATAGAAAGCATTGAGTGTGTCAGGGAGGAATGTGTCTTTATCCACTATCTTACACTGTTTCATTTTGTATTTCATATTGTCACTTAGGCCTTGCCGTAGAGGGCCAGAGTCAATTTGGAAAGTCTGGGCCTCTAACATGGTCCAGTTCTGCCTCTTGGCATCCCTGATGGATTTGTGGACATCATATCTGGATTTTCTGTACTGGTCTGGATCACTCAACTTGAATGCTGCATGTCTGATCTTCAGTAGGGAGTGGATTTCTGGTTCATCCACGGTTAATGGTTGACTACGCTCGGATTGACTTCTTTGGCACACAGTCCTCCCTGCATGTGCTAATGAAGTTGGTGATGGTGGTGGTATACTCGTCTAGGTTTTCCACTGAACACTTGAACATGGTCCAGTCCACTGAGTCCATGCAGTCGCAGAGGTGGTCTTCTGCTGCCTCAGACCAGCACTGAACTTCTTTTCGTGAAGGATTTTCCCATTTCAGCTTCTGCTCTTAAGCTGGGATGAGGAACACAGCACAGCGATCTGATTTTCCAAAGTGTAGTCATGGGATTGAGTGGTAGGCGTCTTTGCTGGTTGTGCAGCAGTGGTGCAGAATGTTTGATCCTCTGGTGGGGCAGGAAATGTGTTGGTGGCACTTTGGCAACACCTGCTCGACGTTGGCTTGGTTGAAGTCACCAGCCACAATGAATAGGGCCTCAGGGAATTTTGTCTCTAGTGTTTTAGTAACAGTGTAAATCATGTTCAGGGTATTTGTCACATCTGCATATGGTGGTATGTAGACTGCTGTCAGGACGGTGGCAGTGAACTCTCATGGTAGGTAGTAGGGGCAGCATTTTACTGTAAGGTACGCTAGATTCAATGTATTGATCTAAAAGAGAAGCTTAAAGTATGACGCAGAATAGTAAACACTAGGAGAGTTTCAATCTTGGACGATGGTGTAAAATGTGAAATATCAGCTCAGGCAGTCATTTAGCACTCCTTTGAACTTAACTTTCCACTGAAATCACATACTGAATCATCAATTTGAGCCAAAGTTTAGTTGAAAATGCCAAACTAATGTCAAGTGCCCCCCTTTGTGAAGACAAAATAGTAATGTAATAATGAAAACAACTTCCGATCTTTGGTGATTTCATTCTGCATTTTCTCCTGTTACCCACATTGGATTACCTGCCCTTTCTTTACTCAGCTAGCTCTAACTTGGATCTTGGTTCTTACTTCAGTAATTTAGCTGGGTTGCCAATACCTGATATATCTTCCTAGGTAGTCTAAGTAGACCCCTTTAGGAAGCATCCCAATCTAGACCTATCCATCAAAAAAGTCTTTTCGTTATAAATGCTCTCACAAGGTCATCCTTGACCAAATTATAGCACAAAGAGCTTTGAAACACTCTATTGATACTTCTTGCAAAATCAAGGTCTTTGAACTATCTTATAATTGACTTATTCAAAAATCTGAATTATTTTAAAATAGTATAACCTTCCTGTCTTCAAGCTGATTGAGTGTCCTTACGAAGCCTGGGTGTTCTAAGTGACTATTACAAGTTTGTAATGATACTTACCATGAATTTCTTTTGGCACTGAAGTTACACTCACTGGTGTTTGCTTCAAATTTATGACAACATTCCATGCTTTCCTTCACAAAATTTATTATCTCATAGCTCACCATCTTAAATTATTTTGTCAATAAAATGAATGAAAGGTAAGTTGTTGACAATGCAATCATAATTACCTAATTGGAGCCTTGTTGTGAGAGGATCGCTATTGATGTAGGCAGATGCAAGATGATCCTTTATTACCATTACTTCCAAATATATTCTCTCTCCAAGAAACCGAAATTGATGTTACTATGACAATAATTAAATTTATGCAAATAAAACTACTTAATACTCTTCATGCCTGATCTCATGATCTTTTAAAATATTTATTCTGGAAAACATGATGGAAATATAAACAGTATTGAAGTGATAACTGTAAAAGTGCAATTCCTTGAAACAGAATTTCCTGTAGAATGGGTATTAAAAAACCCTTAAACAATGGCAGATTCCAGGTTTTTCTCTAAAATTAAACATCATGGCATAATTGCACAAAAGTTGAACGGATGTAGGATGGTAGATACTGGATAGATAATAGAACAGGTAGAGTATTGCATCACTCTATAGACAAATAATTTGAATAACAGGATGCTCAGATCTAGGTATATTTTTCAATGTATTTACATTAATCTAATTATGGTACTTTTCTTCATCAGATTCACTTGTCAAGAATCAAGCTTCCTTTTGTCATCCAGAGCCATCCATCCTACCAGATTTGTCCCAAGACATCCCCCAGTGTTGTACTGGGTGGAGGAAGAAATACAGGTGCAAGGACCCTTGCAGATATCAAGGCCAGAGCACAACAAGCTAGAGCACAGAGAGAGGCAGCTGCAGCAGCAACAGCTGGAACAACAGGAGATGGAGGAACCAGCAATACAGGATCAAGTGGAGGACAGACCAGAACATTGGCAGATATTAAAGCACAAACAAAGGCAAAATTACTTGCAAAACATCTTGCAAGAGCACTGTTACTGCATTCAGATGAACAGCCCTCTTGTAAACAAGACAGAACTGCAGAGGGGGATATGCAGGACACCAACCTTTCAAAGAGTGAGGAGATAGTTAAAGCAGGGCACACCCCTTCCATAAATACATTTATAACGTGCTGTACTGAAAACACCCCTGTTCTAAAAGTAGATGGCAGTGTCACCAATGGTGCTATGTCTTACTCTCCTGATATTGCTGCAGTGGCAAACCCTGCTGTCAGTAATACAGTACCCAACTGTGTCAGTAATGCTACAATTCTACACTGCACTGACAATATTGCAGTGCCAAGCACTGCTAGTCTTGCTCTGACCACCTTTACAGACAATATCACTGTACCCAACTCTAGTGTTGAGGATCAGTATCCTCACAATATTATTGAACAGAAATATATTAACAACATTGGCACGCAAAGCTGTGTTGATAATGGCGTCACGTCAAATCATGCTAACAGAAATTCCATATCAGGTAGTGCTACTAGTAACACACTGCCAGTTTGTACTAATGGAATTATTGTCCCAAGTACTAGTAATGTTGGTAATAATATTGTCTCTCCATATTCTGCTGACATTGTTTCCAAAGCTCATACTGAACATGGATCCATACAATGTTCACCTGAAGGTATTGTTTTGTCTGAGTATTGCGTCAGGGCAAGTTCTCCTAATAAAAGCTCAACTCCAAACTCTAGTGATGATATGACCGTTCTCAACAGTAATGAAAATGAAGTTAATAACTGCCATGATGCTTTTGGGTATCAGTCTGTTAGTAACACCACACTGTGCGGCTCTGTTACCAGTACTGGCATTTCGAGTTTCAATAATAGTTTGAATTTTACCAGTGATATCAAAATGCCAACTAACTCCAGTGTTGAAACTATCCCAAATTCCACAAACATGTCACTCAATCTGAAATCTATTTCAACACTCGAGGAAAACAGTAGTAGAGTTACAAATGCTGAGCTTTTAAACTCTTCAAAACCTCTTATCGTTACAGAAGGACCCACTAATCCTGATATAGGTTACACTGTAGCTAATTCACAAACCATGTTAAGAAACTACTTTTCAAATTTCAGTATGGATTCCCAGGTTGAAATAGTTAAAACTGAAGATGCCTTCAACAGTAAAGTACATTCTCAGGAATTTGTCAGTAACTGGCCTGAATCAGATTGTGATAATCAATTACAAAACAGCAGCAGAAGCAATTACTGTCATATCTTAACAGACCAAGAGAAAGACAGTCAACTGCTACCATCTAAAGATTCACAAGGAACGACACCCCACCCTGAAACAACAGACACCAATGGTCTACGGTTTGAACTTACTGATCAGCAGCATCAGACTTTTACGGTTAAAAAATCAATGGATTTAGAAGGAATGGGTAGTAATAGCCAGGAGCAAACTGTTTCAGGCCAAAGTAAGCCTAGTCATCATGTTAGTGAGGAAACACAAAGTGTGAATGAATTAGTGAGTAATGTTAACGAAAGACACAGTTTGAATACCCATAAAGAATATGATGATAGTACAGTAAAGAATGATAAATTGTATAGTTATACAAACCCTGAAGAGACCACAGATACAAAAAAAAGAACATTGGAGTCTCTTAGTATTCTTGTTGAGGCCAAAGCTGACCAGTCTAGGCTTGAGGAACAATATTTGGCCTCTGGAACTAAACTAGGACAACATCCAGAAAAGTGCAATGCTATAGAAAATCACCCTCAAATTAATCCAATGATAGTCAATTTGCAAGGAAAATGTTCTAAACCACCTTTAGGCACAAACGAGTCTCAGACATTCACACTAGCAGCTACTGAAAACCAAGAAAGAACTTCTGCTCCTGGAAGCACTAATCGTCACCTTTCATCAGTTGAAGCCAATAACCCTCTTGTAACACAGTTGCTGCAAGGCAATCTGCCATTGGAGAAAGTACTGCCTCAGCTTAGATCGGGTGCCAGGCTTGAAATTAATCGATTTCCGTTGCCTTCTCGAGGGTCTGCCGAATCCAAAGTGACTACAGCCGATCGAGATGTCACCATTAATATTCCTCACACTCCTCAGGCCTCAATGGGGCATACATGGGGTACGGTATGGCAAATTCAATGCAAAACCCGTGACATGCATATAAGTAAAAGACAGGCTAAGTCAGTAGGAGAACAGTCACAAAGTAGGTTTAATCAAGCAAAGCAATTCACTGCTGTCGGTGTTAAAATGTGGGCCGAGGATCAATCAGGGGAACAGCAGACATTATTTAAACAGGAATGGATCAACAAAACTTTTATTCAGCACAAAGTTGCTCAAAGCCCAGTGTTTAAAGAGCACATGAGAACTTTGCCTTCATGCAGTTTTGAGCAAAATTTGTTGACCAGCAGTGACAACAGCAGCAGCTTGAATGTTGCAGCCCCAGTCTCACAGAGACAGCACACTCACCAAAAATCTGTTATTTTGCCAGGATTGACTGATTCAGAAACCTCACTGCAAGCCACCCCAGCAACCACACTGGCCTATGCCACTCCAAATGCATTAACATTCAACCGACCTCTGGAGAGAGGCAGCCCAGCATTTAACACCGCAACACAAGTCAATACATTAACAGACACAGATCAGGAAAGCACAGATGCCATTTTCTCAAATCACGTTAAAAATAAGCAAACTGATAGCAGCTGCAGAGGAAAACAAAGTGTCCAGAATAAATCTGTAAAACATCTTGTGACTCCAAGCGAATGTGAAGTGCCACCTAATCAAAACCTAAGATCTGTTTCTATGGAAACCAATAAAAGACCAAGTTTGCTTTCTACAACTGACACCTGTAGCGCAATTAAAATGGAGACGTTTTCTGTTGAGGGCTTAAACAATGGCTGTGCAGTGGATGTCAAAGATATGTCAACTTACCATAATGAAGCAAAAGAGCATATAAAGGATTTTGGACCAACAATGGATGTATTTTTAGGCAAAATAGTAAATGAATCTGACTTTTCTTCTCCTCTGCCCTCGGGGTCTGGTAAACCAGTTTCACAGGTTGCTAATTCAAAACTTCTGCATCAACAGCAACTCTATGGCAATTATTCTACATTACATTTCAGTGGAACTAATTTAAAACAAGCTGCTTCTGTTATTGAACAGTCCATTGGTAGTTTTTTGGGAAGCAGCGGAAACAGCACTATTACTTTGACTCATCAGAACACTCCTGTTCCAACTCATAGATTTTCTAATAATGATGGTGAAGAACTGGAATTGAAGTGCTCTTGCAGGCTTAAAGCCATGATTATGTGTAAAGGATGTGGAGCCTTCTGTCATGATGACTGCATAGGGCCTTCAAAATTATGTGTAGCATGCTTAGTAGTACGATAGAGAATGTCTAATCAAAAGGATTATATCCACCCAATGTATAACACAGGAATACCAAGGTTTTGACTATACATGATCATGCTAAGGAATTGTAAAGGGTATCTTGTAAATCCTTTGAGAAGTCCATTGAATTACGCAAAGTTTCAAGATTATAATGTTTATTCTAATTATATTCTGGATTAATGAATTTTCTATATTCATTAAATTCTAATTCTAGATGAGTTAGCGATAGATGTAGATGATTACAAATGACAGCTGCATGTTGGTATGCCAATTCAGCCCTCAATGAATTGGTAGGGAGAGAAGGTTGCACTGGCAATTCCATGCAGAATGCATCCAATAAAAAAGAGCAGGGCCATAATTCTGTCTTTCTAACAACAGGAATAGCATTAGGGTTATTGGCAGCATTGTGAGAGCAAGTGTTCGGTCTTTCTCAGTCAAATGGCAAATAAGCGAGCAACCCAAAAACACAAAGGTAAATTAAAATTATGGGAAATATTTTATTCTAGGTGCGATGTAATATTAAACACATTACTTTGAAAGGATTTCTGTTTTTAAAGGGTTAAAAATCCTTTTAGATACTGAAATAGTTTGCAAGTAGTTTGTCAAGAGATTTTTTTATCATTTACAGAAAAGTGTATTTTTTACTTTCTTTGTAGGCCTATTAGAGAAGTTCAAAATTCTACAAGGTTTGTCTTTGCAAAGATCTATTCTTAGGTCTATCGCAGACTAATCAACAGTTATGTTAATTATGTGCCAGAATACTGAATGCACAAATTTGCATACTCCATGTCTGAAACACTAAAGCCAGCTGAGTTTTTAAATACAGAAACTATATGAGTTGTATAAAAGGAAAGCTTGGTTAAATATTAGCACTATTTTTTAAGTTTTCTAACAGTAGGTTTTATAGTCTTCAAATGAATTATGCACCAGGATGGCGTTAGCACATCTGAGATTGAAACACAATGTGCATTTGCTTAAGTGTATTTTTGTGCAGTTTTATCATTATAATAGGTAGACTACTTTCTCTGAGTCTTCATCAGTGTGAGGAATTTTTAGTTGTTTAAAAGCACTGATAATTTACATAAGCTGCTTCTGGGGCTAGTTTAACCCCAAATTGTGTCATGATACTGTAATTATCCTGGCAATGTTAGGCAAAGCAGGGAATGATATTGTTGTAGTTCATCAATATTACAACCAAATATACCAAATGGAAACTTGGTATAAAACTTGTTTGATTAGTTAGATCATTGAAGTATTACACATAAAAATGTTTTTTTTAAATTGGGGAAATTGATGAAAACAAACAAGTACAATATTTTTCAGAGAAATATCATAGCCTGCATTTATTTAAAATAGTGTTACTATTAACGTTGCTCATCCATATTTGTTACCTTTCTAATTTACTTTCATCATGCAATAGCACTTTGTAAGAGTATGCAGCAAACACAACAAATGTAGAATTGATTGAACTTGTTTTTTTGTGATATATTTGTTAGTTAATGGAATATGGTTGGATCATGCAATTTTTTTTCATCTTTTTAATGAAATTTATGTGTTGCACAAAAACGCGAGGATCTCACAGGACATTGGTGCTGCTAAACTGGGTTACTAGGTATTTATAGACCATTGTAAGCTTATAGTCCAAGAAATTATCAATGAAAAGCATCATGTGTAATTTCAACGATCTTTAAAATCACGTAACAATGCTATTCACCTCTGATGTGATGGAACCTTATTTGCTGCTATCACTAACTGTTTTAATTGAATTAATCTTTAATGACTAATCATTTTCAAAGGCTTTGTTTCATACCCTCCTCCCTAGAATTTGAATAACTCATAACTCATGGAATCACTCATAATTTCATAACAATTGCCCAATCTTCATTTGTAAACATGGGCAATGATTACTAGTATGCGGAATGTTGAGTCACAAGAATGCTGACTGTGATCTTATCTACACATGTGTGGATAGATATTATTGCTGTTTGACTCAACCACAGTCTGTGACAACCCTATAGTGACCATTTCCAAGAGGCCCCACATAAATAAAAACCAATTAGGCAGCAATTGGATAAGTGTTCTCATTTCTGGGCTTTGCAAGATTGATGTCTTTTGCTGCCAACCAATCAGAGGCCAGTAGACCTCCAGGCCAGTCAGGCAAGTCTGGGGGAAGGAAATCAATTTAAAGGGAGGAAGGCCTATCCACAGAATTGACAACAAAAACCAGCAAAGAGCCCATGTTCTCATCCTAGACCTGCTGTTTAGTAGCCTAATGACATTACCACCACATTAACATCCACCCTCATCTGCTATCCTGTATAATGTCTGTCGATAGGATTCTGAGCTGGGTTAAGGTTTAGCACCTTCCTGGTCTATATAACTCAGCACTTATCAGCAAATCAAGAGTTCTATAATTTAATAGACCCATTGTTTTGTTTTTCCTGCGCATTAAACAAATTTAAAATGAGTATAGAATTTCAATCAGAAAGCAAACCAATTTTTATACTTAGACTCAGGTAGAGTAAGTTAAATTGACCCAGTAAATTAATGCATCCCAATCGAGTGATAGGAATCACCATTGTAAAATGCATTTTCTAAATTTTATCTGCACTGCAGATGCATTTTCTATCTGCGCTGCAGATAGTTGTCACCTGAAGCCCATCATATAGTTTCCTCAGCTAGATATTGTTTGTTTGCATGTGTCCTGCTATCAATGGTATCTGTGCCTGTTGGTCAAAAGTAAAAGGTGCAGCAGGAACTTGCAAGGTGGAAAAAATCAAATAAATTAACATACACTTCAGTACTTTGCCAATGTTAATGAATACTACATTGTCTTAACTCCATCAAAAGCAATGTGCTCAGAGTATAGAAACAGTTCTGTTAAATTTAACTTAAATAATCTAAAGCTTGGTAATTGTCCATGGCAGTTGAAGTAGTTATTCTATCTCTGTTCTTGATGATCAGATTTAATGTATGAGTTTGTTATTCACCATTGACTGATAGATTGCATATCTGAATGATTACCTGGTCAACTAAATAGTTTCCAGATCATAATTATTGGATCCATTGTGTTAGATTCATAAAACCAGATAGATTTGTTCCCTGAAATGCCATTAGTAAAAGATCAGCAATTATGCTCAGGACTCTGTCTCTTGTATAAAGGGAAAAAAAGCACTATAAAAAGGGTATTAATGGGGATTTGTTTTTATTGTTTTCTTGTTTTGGTGTGAAAAAGCAATGGTTAAAGTGTTTTTTAGAAATGCATTTTACTTAACTTTCATAAACTTTTATTAATATGATCTCAAGAGTGCTTGTAAAACTTGAACCATAAACATGACAGTAAGCATTGGTTGCTAACAATTATGAACATTATTACACATATACAAATGCAGAATAAATTAACACAGCAGCCGGCATTAATGTAACAAGAATTAATTGCTTTATATGTTAAGATGTATTTTAAAATCTTCAATATGAGCCATTTCAAACTATTTAGAGTAAAATTCCATTTAGTTTTCAAAATGTCGTTGCCCGTTGCTATTGCAAGACCTACTTCACAATTCTTCCCAGTAACAGTTGTGTCATTTTGCTTATTTTAAATAATTTTAGTGCGAAAATGGCTGAATTGGAATAGAATACCTACAGTGTGGAAATAGGCCATTCAGCCCAACAAGTCCACACTGACCTTCTGAAAAGCATCCCAATGGCCCAGACTCATTGCCCTACCTTACCCCTTTGACCCTGCATTTCCCATGGCTAATGCACCTAACCTACACATACCAGGGCCTTACAGGATAATATAGCATGGCCACCTAACCTGCATATGTTTGGACTGTGAGAGGAAACCCACACAGACACAGGGAGAACATGCAAACTCCACGCCATTGGAATTAAACCCACTCTTCAGGGAAATAATTTGTAAATGTGAATGTTAGTTTAAGGCACAGGTTCAAACCTTAAGCTCCGTTTCCAAACCACATGCTGTGCCCTTTAAGTTGTAACTTCAGATGCTTTTTCTTCCAACAATTGGACAAACATTCTTTTTTAATTAGAAATTTACAAAAAGTGTTCTATAAAATTTTGAGAATAAATCATTGATTTTAAAAGCTCTAAATTGTACAAGTGCAACTGGATATTTCTGCATCCATTTCATCAACTTGGAAGGAAATAAAGTTGAACTACTTGTACATAAATCCATTTAACGTAACTAGAACCGGTGTGACTTCCCAAATTTCTGGTTTAAAATAAATCTATCAACTTATATTCCAAACATTTAAAATTAAGTTAATTTCAAGAAAAGCTTTAAAGTGCATAGGAAATAATAAGCCAATGGGACTGGGGATAATTGTTTCAGAGAGACAGAACTAATACAATAGGCTAATTACTCAGTTATAGAGCTTTAACATTTTATGACTATATGTATAAATTATATAATCTTTACTTTTGACTTTCTTCATGCATTATGGCCCTGTTGAAGGAATAAACAAAAGTGGTTCAATTGTGGTTCTCAGCTTTTGATGCGTTTGATAACATTTAACTGGTGATTGCGCCATCTCCTTTTATATTTCAACCATTTGTTCACTTTCTTGTTATTATGTAAGCAAATGCTCTCCTTTAATATAATATTGTATTCATGGTATCTCATTGATCCAGACTATCTATATTGACAAATATGGTTTAAAATATCATTCAACCATATGACATGTACTATAATAATCATTTTGTTGCAGTTTCTTTTTTTCTGTTCTGTTTACCAAAGATAAATTGAGTCAAGTTGCATAAATTCAGAAATCGTTTACAAAGTCCTCTGAAGAGGCAGTTTATTTTCTTCTCAGTGCATTTCTATTATTTAACATGTATTGCCTAACAGTGACTGACAGAACAACTAGCCAATCCAAATTTTCATAAATAAACAATGTGTTTAATTTGTTGTAAATTCAGGGAATCACATTTTGCATTGTGTGTTATCTTTCTGTTTTCGAGTCACGTAAAATGACATTCCACTTTGTCATAAACTTTTCTAAAAAAAACTTGTGTATGTTTTTTCTGTATTTTTCCTGCATAAAACGTATTAAGCAATCATTTGCGCAATTAATCCTTTGTCATGAGAGGAAAAGGTTGTTCAAAACTTTTCTGAAAACTTTTCTTGAAAGAGAGCTGCAAATTCCCTGTTGATACTCTTCATTGCTTGTTAAACGTGGTGCGGTGGTAATATTTTCTGAAGAAGTGTCATTTTCTGAAGAAGGGTCCCAACCTGAAACATCAAGCTTTCCTGCTTCTCTGATGCTGCTTCGCCTGCTGTGTTCATCCAGCCTCACACCATGTTATCACAGTGGTAATATCCCTGCTTTTTAGCTAGGAGGCTTCTGTTCAAGTCTCATCTATTCCTGAAATGTGTATTAACATCTCTGAACAGGTTGATTGAAAAAATAGGTTAAACATCTTGCTAATGGCCCAACTCACCATGGGTTGCAATTTTACCAAGTAGATTCTTGGGGTATTCAGTTTGCTGCCTGCTTCAGAAGATCCTTGTTAGCCACAAACAAAGTGGAGAGCATGGCATGATCCACCAGCACCCACCACAACTTAAGACCGTCAGATATAAGAGGAGAATTAGGGCCAGAGATAGTAGGAACTGCAGATGCTGGATTCAAGATAGCAAGGTGTAGAGCTGGATGAACACAGCAGGCCAAGCAGCATCAGAGGATCAGGAAGGCTGACGTTTTGGGCCCAGACCCTTCTTCAGAAAAGGCCATTTTTAAAAGAATTAGAAGAATTGGGCCATTTGGCCCATTGAGTCCCATCCAACTTTCGATCATGACTCATATGTTTCTCATCCCCAATCTCCTGTCTTCTCCCCATAACCCTTGATCTCTTTACTAATCAAGATCCCATACATCTCTGTCTTAAAGACACTCAATGACTTGCACTCCACAGCCTTCTCCAACATTGACTTCCACAGATTTACTATCTTTTGGCTGAAGAAATTCCTCCTTATCTCAGTTATAAAGAGTTGTCACTTCACTCTGAGCCTTTGCTCTTGGGCCCTAATCTCTTCTACTAGTGGATACATCTTCTCCACTCTATCCAGCCTTCTTGGTATTCTGTAAGTTTCAATGAGATTCTCCATCACCCGCACCACCGACCATCCTTCTAAATTGCATTGAGTACAGACCCAGAGTCCTCAACTGCTCCTCATATGAGAAGCCAATAATTCCTGGAATCATTGTTATAAACATCCTCTGGACCTCCTCTAACTCCAGCACATCCTTCTTTAGCTCCTTCACAATTTTCCAAATGCAGTCTAATCAAAACCTTATCCAGCCTCACCAGTGCAACCCTGCTGTTGTATTCTAGCCAATCAAAATGAATGCTTAGCATAACATTTGCCTGCCTAACTGCCAACTGAAGCTGCAATTTAACCTTAGGAGAATCCTAAACAAAGACTCCTAAGTCTCTTTGTGCTTCAGATTTCCAAAGACTTTCCCACATTGTATTCCATCTGCTACTTGTTTGCCCACTTTCCTAACCTGTCCAATCCTGTAGCCTCCCTGCCCCCTCACAATACCTATCCCTCCAATATGTATATGTCTTCTGCAAACTTAACAACAATGCCTTTAATTCCTTTATCAAGATCATTATAATGTGAATGGTTATGGTTCCAACACTGACACCTGCAGAAATGCTCTAGTCACCAGCTGCAATCCTGAAAAATACCTCTTTACTCCCACTCTCTGCCTTCTGCCAGTGAGCCAATCCTCTATCCATGCCATTACCTTGCTCTAATGTGCCCTCACACCATGGGATCTTATTCAGCAGCTTCCCATGAGGTACCTTGCCAAAGGCATCTATCCTCCCACCACAGAAATTGGCACTCCAGTTTTAAGGAGGCCTGGATACAGGTACTACACAGAGAAAAAACCCATTACAAAGCCTTTACCAGGCTGTCTACCAAGATTGCTCCCTTTCTCAGTATATGTTCACCTGGTGCCTACCAGCAGGCACTTAGGGCAGGGCAAGGCATGCATGCTGTCTGTCTTACCTTTACTTGGCAATTGGCAGTGTCATTGCTGTTGCAATCCTTGGATATTTTCATGTACCTGAGTGTACCATTCTCCTTGTGCAACTGGGGTCTGGCTGAACTCCCCAGAGGAACCATCATAATTAAAACATTTTCCAACGAAGAAAACTTGTTCCTGTGTAAGATCGGGAGCTTTCTTAATTACCTGCCTGCTGCCATTCTTCTGACTGATGGGTCACCCATTCCTGTCCTCATTTCACTTCCTTAAGCAGCCAGGTGATCACATTAAAAAACATGTTATCCACGTTACTGGCAAATGTACTAATTTGCACTCATGCTCCAAAGCCCAATGCACGGGTTGATCAGGTGGAAAGATAAGGTCATCCAGACTGCCAGGAGTATCCAAGATTTCCCAAATACTGCAGGCCTTACAACACATGGGACTGATTCTGGAAGACGGTGCAGGTCACACTTGGCAAAGTGAGTACTCGGCTCAGCCTGATAATCAAGACTCTCCCACCAACCCCAGACCTCCGTGTTCGTTAGTTCTGACCAATCCCCATTTGAGCCTATCAGTAATGACCGATTCCATACATCATTTCAAATTAAATTTTCATCTCTCATCATTACCTCTGCTCCCCTGCATTATATCTTGGCTATGCCAATCAGTGTGCTGTACTGTCTTCCCGTTGAAGCCAGGGTGGTTGTAAATATTGATAACCTCCTACTCCTGCAGTAACGCACGTTCATCAACACATTATTATCTCCCAAACTAACATGCTGCATGCTCTGGGCTGATGGTCGAATTATGCCTGCAACTTAATGTGCCGGGATCCCCGGGTGAAGGGTGGAAAGCTCCCTTTTAACTTTGGGACGCGACCATTTGGTTTATGCACATGCAGTGCTTTTGCTGTGTATGTTGCTGACTCACAGTGGAGGCATAAGATTGACATTGTATGGTACTGCACAGCAATATGTCCATCCCTTGACTGATTAGAGCTAACATCCGTGTACAAGCCATTTGTATTTGAGTCTCCGTCAAATGCTCTGGCTGAGGGGCAAGAATAAAAAGTCAAAACAAGGCAAGGGAGGGTAAGGGTACTGTAGGCATCCAAGCACAAAGTGAGTGAGCCGCAAAGTGAAGGTCCAGTGGAGCACGAAGTGAACTGGAGTTGCCAAGTAACTACTCTGATCTTCATGATAATAAAATGTGAGGCTGGATGAACACAGCAGGCCAAGCAGCATCTCAGGAGCACAAAAGCTGACGTTATGAAGGGTCTAGGCCCGAAACGTCAGCTTTTGTGCTCCTGAGATGCTGCTTGGCCTGCTGTGTTCATCCAGCCTCACATTTTATTATCTTGGAATCTCCAGCATCTGCAGTTCCCATTATCTCTGATACTCTGATCTTCATATTGGGTATTATCAGCATCTAGTTTTTATCCAGTGGGTAGGGGAATGGGGAGCTGCAAATCAACAAGATGAGATGAACTAATAATTACATCTTAAGGCACAAAGATGGATTCAAATAGGCCCCTCACCTGTCACTAGCAAGACTCGTGTCTCACGATCAACACTTGCTTTGAAAATGGGCCTTCATGCTCTTGATGTCAAAAATTTATCACTGTCAACCTCAGTAATTTTCCCAACTTTCTCACCAGTGTCCAAGTCATTCAATGCCTGGGAAAACTGTGCCCTATAAGTCAGAGCCCTGGTATATTGAAGATTACCATGTATTTCAATATTTATTAGTAATGCATAATAAATAGTGTTACTTTGAAGTCTAATCCTGAAGAAAGTCATGACTTTGCCTTCCACTTGATGAGTCTGTCCCAAACCAAAACCCATAATGTGGTATAAAATTACACAATAAAAGAAAAATTTGATCACATGAGCTCTTCATTAGGACATGTTCAGAAAATGAAAGGGATTTTTTAATCTGAGTAGCAACTCCTGAGTGATTGAGATAACAAAGTGTGGAGCTGGATGAACACAGCAGGCCAAGCAGCATCTTAGGAGCACAAAAGCTGACGTTTCAGGCCTAGACCCTTCATCAGAAAAGGGGGATGGAGAGAGGGTTCTGAAATAAATAGGGAGAGAAGGGGAGGTGAATCCAAGACGGATAGAGGCGAAGATTGGTGGAGAGGAGATAGACAAGATAAAGGGGCGGGGATGGAACCTGTAGAGGTGAGTATAGGTGGGGAGGTAGGGAGGGGGTAGGTCAGTCCAGGCAGGGCAGACAGGTCAAGGGGGCGGGGTGAAGTTAGTAGGTAGGAAATGGAGGTGCGGCTTGAGGTGGGAGGAGGGGATAGGTGAGAGGAAGAACAGGTTAGGGAGGCGGGGATGAGCTGGTCTGGTTTTGGGATGCAGTGGGGGGAGGGGAGATTTTGAAGCTTGTGAAATCCACATTGATACCATTGGGCTGCAGGGTTCCTAAGTGGAATATGAGTTACTGTTCCTGCAACCTTAAGGTGGCATCATTGTGGCACTGCAAGATGCCCAGGATGCACATGTTGTCCAAGGAATGCGAGGGGGAGTTGAAATGGTTCGCGACTGGGAGGTGCAGTTGTTTATTGCGAACCAAGCTTCGGTGTTCTGCAAAGCAGTCCCCAAGCCTCTGCTTAGTTTCCACAAAGTAGAGAAAGCCACAATGGGTACAGCGGATGCAGTATACCACATTGGCAGATGTGCAGGTAAACATCTGCTTGATGTGGAAAGTCATCTTGGGGCCTGGGATGTGGGTGAGGGAGGAGGTGTGGTGGTAAGTGTAGCACTTCCTGCGGTTGCAGGGGAGAGTGCAGGGTGTGGTGGGGTTGGAGGGGAGTGTGGGGTGGAGAAGGGAGTCCCAGAAAGAGTGGTCTCTCCGGAAGGCAGACAAGGGGGGGAGGGTGTTGGAAAAATGTCTTTGGTGGTGGGATCGGATTGTAGATGGCGGTAGTGTTGGAGGATGATGCGTTGTATCCGGAGGTTGGTGGGTTGGTACGTGCGGACGAGGGGGATTTTCTTTTGGTGGTTGTTATGAGGATGGGGAGTGAGGGATGAGATGCGGGAAATGTGGGAGACATGGCCAAGGGCGTTCTCGACCACTGTGGGGGGGAATGTTGCGGTCCTTGAAGAACGAGGACATCTGGGATGTACGAGAGTGGAATGCCTCATCCTGGCCCCTATACACCAGCATTCCCCATGCAAATGGCCTAAAGGCCCTCCGCTTCTCCCCATCCCGCAGGCCCGACCAGTCCCCCTCTACTGACACCCTCATCTGCCTAGCTGAACTCGTCCTCACCCTCAACAACTTCTCTTTCGATTCCTCCCACTTCCTACAGATAAAGGGGGTGGCCATGGGTACCTGCATGGGCCCAAGCCATGCCTGCCTCTTTGTAGGTTACGAGGAACAGTCCCTCTTCTGCACCTACACTGGCCCTAAACCCCACCTCATCTTCCATTGCATTGATGACTGTAGCGGTGCCGCTTTGTGCTCCCAAGAGGAGCTCGAACAGTTCATCCACTTCACCAACACCTTCCACCCCAACCCCAAGTGCACCTGTACCATCTCCAACACATCCCTTAGCTTCTCTGCCTCCATCTTAGGCAACCAGCTAGAAACCAATTTCTATTTCAAGACCATTGACTCCGACTTATAACTCACCTCCTCCCACCCACTTTCCTGCAAAAATTCCATCCCAATTCCCTCGCCTCTGCCGCATCTGGTCCCAGGATGAGGCATTCCACGCCCATACATCCCAGATGACCTCGTTCAAAATCTCCTGGCCCACAACTGCATCCCAAAACCAACCCAGCTCATCCCTGCCTCCCTAACCTGTTTTTTGCCTCATCTGTCCCCTCCTCCCACCTCAAGCCGCACCTCCATTTTCTACCTACTAAGCTCATCCCACCCCTTTGACCTGTCCATCCTCTGCAGACTGGCCTATCCCCTCCCTACCTCCCCACCTATACTCACCTCTACAGGCTCCATCCCCACCCCTTTAACTTGTCTATCTCCTCTTCACCTATCTTCTTGCCTATCTATCTTCAATCTGCCTCCCCCTCTCTCCCTATTTATTTCAGAACCCTCTCCCCATCCCCCTTTTCTGATGAAGGGTCTAGGCCTGAAACATCAGCTTTTATGCTCCTAAGATGCTGCTTGGCCTGCTGTGTTCACCCAGCTCCACACTTTGTTATCTCGATCACACAGGAGTTGCTACTCAGATAAAGAAATCCCTTTCATTTTCTGAACATGTCCTAATGAAGAGCTCATGTGATCAAATTTGTCTTTTGTTGTGTAATTTTATACCACATTATGGGTTTTGGTTTGGGACAGACTCATCAAGTGGAAGGCAAAGTCATGACTTTCTTCAGGATTAGACTTCAAAGTAAAACTATTTATTATGCATTACTAATAAATATTGAAATACACGGTAATCTTCAATATACCAGGGCTCTGACTTGCTGTGTTCATCTAGCTCCATACTTTGTTATCTTGGATTCTCCAGCATCTGCAGTTCCCATTAACTCCTGAGTGATCACCTGCAGGGCATTATGTAGGTGAATGCCTGTTACACTGTATCACAATGCCTGAATTTCAGGCATTCAAGAGGACATTAGATGATTAATTAATTTTAAAATGTACAAACATTTGGGGAAAAGGCACAAGAATGGCACTAAGTCAGGATTCTCGTTGGAAAGCTGTGCAGAAATAATGTGCCCAATGGCCTCCTTCTGCAACACAGCTGGATATGATAATATCCCACAGTTTGGGTTCAGTTCCCACACCAGCTGTGGCAGTGATGAATTCCACCTTATTAACCTTTCCCGTTGCTGCAGGCACAGTGAGACCACCCTGCCTCCCCTGTTAAACCACTGCCAGTTGTCTCTCATCCTCATTTGATGGCAGCCCACTGGGTCTATGGCTACTTTATTTACTTGGATATCTAAACCTAAAATCCTTACTTTTATGTTCAATTCCTCGAATAATGAAGAATGGGCTCATTGCATTTCCATTGGCTCTAGTTTTGCAGAGGTCCTTGATGGCCGGTTTGAACAAAGGCTGTTGTGAGGGCGGGAGCTGAATGGCAATGGCAAAACCTAAAGTGAACATCAGTCAGGCAGATAGTTCTTTTGCAAGAACCACTTGATAGCACTGTTGATGACACTTTCCATCGTGTTGTTCATGATCATTGACTAGATTGATAGGGCAGTTATTGGGTTGAGTTGGATTCATCCTGCCTTTTGTATATAGGACTTGCCGTTATAATTTTCCAATATTGTTGCGCTGATGCTAGTGTTGTAGCTGTGCTGGAATAGCTCAGCTCAGGATGTGATTAATTCTGGAACACAGGTCATCAGCCCTAATGCCAGAATGATGTCAGGGACTGTACCCTTTTCAGTATCTAAAGCATCCAACAGTTACGTGGATTGAATTGGATTGATTGAAGATTAGCACCTATGATGCCGGTGACCTCTGAAAGAGGCCAAGATGGATCATTCACTCAGTGGTACTGGCTGAAGATGCATGTAAATATTTCAGCCTTGCCTTTTGTATTGATGTGCTTCACCCTCTTTCATTTATAGTGGTGATATTTGAAAACCTCTACGTCCTGCTAGTTGTTAATTGCCCATCATCTTTCATGATTGTGGCTGGACTGCAAAGCTTTGATCTGATCTGTTGGTTATTAGATCATAGCTTTGGTTATTGCATGCTGCTTCTGCTCTTTGGCAAGCAAAATGTGTTTTAATTTCACCGGGTTACCACCGTGTATTCATTTATGCTTCTTCATTGAACCAGGTTTGATATCCTGGCTTGTAGAGTATAGGATGTGCCAGGCCTTGACGCATGTTTGAGTGCAATTGTGCTGCTATTAATGACCCATAGCACCTCATGGATGTCCAGTTTTAAGATTCTAGACCTGTACAGTCTGTATCGATTAGCATAATGATAATGCCACATAGCACAATAGAGGGCATCCTCAATGAGAAGATAGGATTGTGTCTTGACAATGACTGTACAGTGTCAGTTGTACCAGGTGCATGGATAGCTGTATTCTGACAGATAGTTGATGAGGTTAAGTTCAAGTGATAATGGGAACTGCAGATGCTGGAGAATCCAAGATAATAAAATGTGAGGCTGGATGAACACAGCAGGCCCAGCAGCGTCTCAGGAGCACAAAAGCTGACGTTTCGGGCCCAGACCCTTCATCAGAGAGGGGGATGGGGTGAGGGTTCTGGAATAAATAGGGAGAGAGGGGGAGGCGGACCGAAGATGGAGAGAAAAGAAGATAGGTGGAGAGGAGAGTATAGGTGGGGAGGTGGGGAGGGGATAGGTCAGTCCAGGGAAGACGGACAGGTCAAGGAGGTGGGATGAGGTTAGTAGGTAGGAGATGGAGGTTCGGCTTGGGGTGGGAGGAAGGGATGGGTGAGAGGAAGAACAGGTTAGGGAGGCAGAGACAGGTTGGACTGGTTTTGGGATGCAGTGGGTGGAGGGGAAGAGCTGGGCTGGTTGTGTGGTGCAGTGGGGGGAGGGGACGAACTGGGCTGGTTTTGGGATGCGGTGGGGGAAGGGAAGATTTTGAAGCTGGCGAAGTCCACATTGGTACCATTGGGCTGCAGGGTTCCCAAGCAGAATATGAGCTTCTGTTCCTGCAACCTTCGGGTGGCATCATTGTGGCACTGCAGGAGGCCCATGATGGACATGCCATCTAAAGAATGGGAGGGGGAGTGGAAATGGTTCGCGACTGGGAGGTGCAGTTGTTTATTGCGAACCGAGTGGAGGTGTTCTGCAAAGCGGTCCCCAAGCCTCCGCTTGGTTTCCCCAATGTAGAGGAAGCCACACCGGGTACAGTGGATGCAGTATACCACATTGGCAGATGTGCAGGTGAATCTCTGCTTAATGTGGAAAGTCATCTTGGGGCCTGGGATAGGGGTGAAGGAGGAGGTGTGGGGACAAGTGTAGCATTTACTGCGGTTGCAGGGGAAGGTGCCGGGTGTGGTGGGTGTAGAGCGAACAAGGGAGTCACGGAGAGAGTGGTCTCTCCGGAAAGCAGACAGGGGTGGGGTTGGAAAAATGTCTTGGGTGGTGGGGTCGGATTGTAGATGGCGGAAGTGTCAGCGGATGATGCGTTATATCTGGAGGTTGGTGGGGTGGTGTGTGAGAACGAGGGGAATCCTCTTGGGGCAGTTGTGGCGGGGGCGGGGTGTGAGGGATGTGTTGTGGGAAATGCGGGAGACGCGGTCAAGGGCGTTCTCGACCACTCTAGGGGGAAAGTTGCAGTCCTTGAAGAACTTGGACATCTGGGATGTGCAGGAGTGGAATGTCTTATCGTGGGAGCAGATGCGGCGGAGGCGGAGGAATTGGGAATAGGGGATGGAATTTTTGCAGGAGGGTGGGTGGGAGGAGGTGTATTCTAGGTAGCTGTGGGAGTCGGTGGGCTTGAAATGGACATCAAGTATTGTTTTCTCTGTTACTGGTTCCCTCACCACCTGCTGCTGATTCAGTTTAGCAGCTTTTGGATACAACCAATTCAGTTAGTCATGGTGCTACTGAGACACGCATGGTGATGAGCATTGAAGCCCTCACCCAGAGTACGTTTTGTATCCCTGCTTCTCTTGGTGCTTTTTCCAAATGATGCTCAATGTGGAGAAGAATGCTCCATCAGCCAAGGGGTTGGTAGTAGATGATAATCAGCAGTAAGGTTCCTTGCCCATGTTTAACCTGATGTCATGAGACTTTGAGGGCTGTGGAATCAATGAGCAGAACTCCTAGGACAACTCCTTCTTGACTGTGTATCACAATGCAGCTCCTTGTCTTAGGTCTCTCCTGCTAACTGGACTCGACATACCCATGGATGTGACTGTGTCAATGTTTCATTTTTCATCACTGTTTGGAATATAAACAATTTTTTTCTTCTATTTGCCTGTGATTTTATAACTTTAAGGCTGGAGCCCTATGTGAGAGTTCTCAAGGCTTTGTGCTGCAAGTACTCTTACACTTGTAACACATTGGGTACTTCTGCTAACAGGGGATCATGGGGAGCTGTGATATTTTGGGGAAACCCAAAGGGGTCACAATGGAAAGGCTTTCTTTGTCTGTGACATCCTATCTGATGTGATCAGTCCCATTTTGGCCTCTCTCTCCCTAGAGTTCTGTACAGTGTTAGAATCCTACACTGTACCAATATAATGGCTGTATAGTGAGTGAGCTTCCAGTATCATGAGGTGCACAAATGCTAATTCTTCCCAAATATTCCCTTGCAGACGACTGGTGAGAGTCATCTGTTAGGCATGTTTTACCTACCTCCTATAGTGAGAATGACTAGCTTTGCTAGGAAAACCATCTCTTGGGAGAAAAGTCTTTGGTGATAGACACCTTTCCATGACTTCTGCGATTCTGTGTGCCAGGCCTGAAATGTCAATGCCCCCAACCCAATATACTGTCATTGAAACAAAGGGAACAAGTGTGCCATGTAGCCATCTAGTGGGGAAGTGAGCCTGTAGCAAACATTAGAACAATGCAATAGAATATATACTTACATAGTGTATTTCTATTCATAAATAAATCAATGTTCACTGAAGTGCTGTCAAAGAATTTTTCCTCCCTTTGACAAACAGTATATCTAGATGTGGCCCCAACATCCTCAGCTGAGGGGTGGGGAGCTTGCAGAGTGGTACACCAGTAACTGTGAGGACTTTGGCTGACTCCCCCATGGCTTCAGGGCCTGGATTGTCCTCATTTGATGTTCATCTCCTGGATGGATGTAGATGTATCCTCATCAGACTGAACTTGTTCAGGTAGTGGCGTCGCTAGCAAAGGAGAGATGAAGGGGCTGGGCACTTCTGGAAGTCTCCTGAAATTAAGCTGTTAGGGTAGCTGTCTGTCGCTCTTGTTCCCGGTAGGTACATGCCAATACTACTACCTCTCCTTGGTAAGAAAAGATGCCTGGAGTGAAAAGCTTGCTGATCTTTCTCATTTGGCTAATAATGCTGAGCACGCAGGGCTAGAACAAGGGAATGAAGGATCAAGTACACCACCACAGTAGACAGAAGATGGATAAACTCCACCATGTTTTCTTCCAGCCTAAGGAGGGCTTTCAGCATCCATGCCTGATGTTTTTGTATCTATCTCTGTAGGTTGAATATATATCATATGGCCAAGTGCAGAGCAGCATCTTCTATCTGGTGCTGAGAAACTATCATCATTAATTCCAGATGTTTATCGAGTTCAAATTTCTCCATGGCAGGCTTCAAACCCAAGTTCAAACCCAAGAACTCTCCCCAGAACGTTACTTGTGTCTTTGGACTATTAGTTTAGTGATTATACCATTAGGCCATCTCCTCTCCTAACTATCTGGTGAAGAAACACAAATCTTTATGCGGATGAATGTGTGTGCCTGGCTGCATCTCTGAGAAGACCAGATGTCAAAGTTTCTCGCTGGCTTCTCCTGCTGTGCTGATCTTGCCATCCATGCAGGACTGGTCTTGTCTCCTAGCTGAATTGCACCTGCTTCAAAAGAGATGAGGTGACAGAAATCAAGAAGGGTTTTCTGTAATGGCAAAGTGCACGTGAGTACTTAATATGCAAGCTTAGCCCTACCAAGTAGTTATCTCTCCCCAATAAATGAATAGGAAGCATTAGAAGATTGTCAATATATGTGTTGTGAGCCTTCAGTGCACATTATGCATGAGGTATTGAGGGCAGCATGGTTATGTGATGTGGCTATGAAGTGACACAGTTAGACTGAATGAGAGTGAAGTTGCAACTGTGAAACTTAGCCTTGTGCAACACAAGAGATCATTCATCTGTTCCTTCAACTGGGTCCTGTTTCTTTTATTCCTACGTGAGGCACTGACCTTGTGTGTGACCAAGGTCCAGGCTGCATGGCTCTGATAGAAGGTCTTCTTCAGCAATGAGAGAGGACTTCCTCTCTGGCCCGAACAACATGAAGAAAAGTGTACAGTGAGGTATCTGTGAGGTGAGGAGCCACCTTTTGGCATTTTGCAGACAGGTCTAGGGGTGGGGGTTAGTTGAAACAACAACATTTCCTGCTATGGAGCTTCTGGGTTGAAATGGGTGTTTAGGTGCCTAGAGGCCTTTAAATATTTCACCTAATATTTCACTCCCAGAAGGTGCCAGTGGGATGGGAATTTCCACTAGTCAGGCACATTTGATTCACTATTTACATTGCCATGAAACACGTTTGCAAAAAATAAACTAATGACCTGATGATTGCCTCAGGAAATCTACGATCTACAATGGCAGATGTGACACCATCTAAGAAACCTGCCACTATAGTTTAGCTGAAAGTGGAAATCCCTGCCAAGCTTCTTTATCCTCCTGTGAGCAACAAAGTTTTTAGGCATTTTTTTAGCCCCGTTCAGTCGAGATTGTGTGGCACAGGAGTTAAGGCAATTAGCTAGCTCTCATATTTCTGGTTTGTTTAAACTGGGAGGTTGGAGGGTGTGGGGGTGCCAAGGGGAGCACCTGACTTAGAGAGTTGTCTCATGATTTTATGCTTGTTGGGACCTAGATGGTAGATAGTTCAACAAAACAATCTTCCTGGCCTCCTGGGCAAAGTGTTGCCATGGACACCACTCAGTAAAAGCTGTCATGTCAAAAGGAGCAGCTGTTCAATATATTTATTTGTTTATCATCAGGAGAGGCAGGAATGTTCCTTCAGACATCACATAAAACAATTTGATGTCTCTATCATTCCAGGCTGCCTGACATTTGCACTCTGAAACCCACCCCAAGCCTCTCTTCCTTTAACTGTCCTATGCCTTGCCTTTTGGGACAAAGATGGCACCCAGATTGAAAATAAGAACATAAGAATTAGGAGCAGGAGTAGGCCATCTGGCCCCTCGAGCCTGCCTCCCCCTCCCCCCCCCCCCCCCCCAATTAATAAGATCATGGATGATCTTTTTGAAACTCAGCTCCACGTACCCACCCACTCACCATAACCCTTAATTCCTTTACTATTCAAAAATGTATCTAGCCTTGCCTTAAAAACATGCGGTGAGGTGGCTTCAACCACTTCACTAGGTAGGGAATTCACGGATTCACAGCCCTTTGGGTGCAGAAGTTCTTCCTGACCTCAGTCCTACATCTGCTTCCCTTCATTTTGAGGCAATGCCCTCTAGTCCTAGTTTCACCTGCTAGCAGAAACAACGTCCATGCCTCCATATTATCTATTCCCTTCATAACCTTACATGGTTCTATAAGATCTTCCTTCATTCCTCTGAATTCCAATGAGTATAATCCCAGTCTACCTGTCTCTCCTCATAACCCTCTCAGCTCTGGAATCAACCAAGTGAATCTCCTCTGCACCCCCTCCAGTGCTAGTATATTTCTTCTCAAGTAAGGAGACCAAAACTGCCCCACTGGGGACTCCCAGCATGGGTTCATGAAGAGTAGGTCATGTTTAACTAATTTGGTGGAATTCTTTGAGGACATTACTTGCATGGTGGACAGTGGGGACCCTGTGGATGTGGTGTATCTGGATTTCCAGAAGGCATTTGACAAGTACCACACCAAAGGCTGCTATATAAGATACAGTGCACCGTATTGCAAGTAACATATTGGCATGGATAGAAGATTGGTTGACCAGTAGAAAGCAAAGACTAGGGGGTAAATGGGTGTTTTTCTGTTTGGCAGTCAGTGGCTCATGGTGTGCCTCAGGTATGGCCTCACCAGGACCCTATACAACTGCAGGATAGCCTACTTGTTTTTAAACTCTATCCCTCGAGCAATGGCAGACAAAATTCCATTTACCTTTTTAATCACCTACTGCACCTGTAATCCCACTTTCAGCGATTCATGTACAAGGAGACCCGAGTCCTTCTGCACAGCAGCATGCTGCAAATTTTTACCATTTAAAACATAGTCCATTTTGCTGTTATTTCCACCAAAATGGATGACCTCACACTCATCAATATTGTACTCCATCTGCCAAACCTATGTCCACTCACTTAGACTATCTATATCCCTCTGCAGGCTTTCAGTGTCTTCTGCACACTTTGGTCTACCACTCACCTTAGTGTCATCTGCAAATTTTGATATACCACACTTAGTCCCCAAATCCAAATCACCTATGTAAATTTTAATTTAGGTCCCAACTCTGATCCCTGAGGCACACCATGAGCCACTGACTGCCAACCAGAAAAACACCCACCTACACCCTAGTCTTTGCTTTCTACTGGTCAACCAATCTTCTATCCATGCCAATATGTTACTTGCAATACGGTGCACTGCATCTTATATAGCAGCATTTGGTGTGGTACTTGTCAAATGCCTGCTGGAAATCCAGATACACCACATCCACAGGTTCCCCACTGTCCACCATGCAAGTAATGTCCTCAAAGAATTCCACCAAATTAGTTAAACATGACTTACCCTTTATAAACCCACCCTGGGTGTACCCATTGGGACAATCTATATCCAGATGTCTTGCTATTTCTTCCTCAATGATAGATTCAAGCATTTTCCCCACTCCTGAAGTTAAGCTAACTGGCCTATAGTTACCTGCTTTTTGTCTACTTCCTTTTTTAAACAGTGGCGTCACATTGGCTGTTTTCCAATCTATGGGAACCACCCCAGAGTCCAGTGAATTTTGGTAAATAATTATTAGTGCATTTGCTATTTCCCCCATCATCTCTTCTAGTACCCTGGGATGCATTTCATCAGGGCCAGGAGACTTGTCTACCTTTAGGCCCGTTAGCTTTCCCAGCACTGCCTCCTTAGTGATGATGATAGTTTCTAGGTCTTCACCTGCTATAACCTTCTTGCCATTAGTTTTCGGTATGTTATTTTTGTCTTCCACTGTGAAGACCGACATGAAATAATTGTCTGAAGTCTTGGCTATTTCCTCATTCCCAGTTATTAAATTGGCCTCTCATCCTCTAAAGGACCAATGTTTACCTTTGCCACTCTTACAATTTACATGTTTACAGAAACTTTTGCTGCCTGTTTTTATATTCTGATCTAGTTTACTCTCACAATCTGTCTTAATTTTCTTTATAACTTTTTTTGTGGCTTTTTGTTTGCCTTTAAAGATTCCCCAGTCTACTGGTTTCCCACTACTCTTTGCTTTTTTGTATGTGTTGTTTTTTCAATCTGATACTTTCCTCTATTTCCTTAGACATCCATGGCTGGCTCTCTTTTCCTATAGCTCTTCCTTATCACTGGAATATACTTCTGCTGAGCACCGTGAAAATTGTTTTGAAAGTCCTCCACTGTTTCTTAATTGACACACCATAAAAGTTTTTGCCCCCATTCTACCTTAGCTAACTCCTTCCTCATTCCTTCATCGTCTCCTTTGTCGTGGCACAGGACATAGATACTGGATTTAACCTTCTCACGCTCCAGCTGTATTTTAAGTTTGACCATACTGTGATCGCTCCTTCCGAGAAGATCCCTAACTGTGAGATAATGAATTATTCCTGTCTCATTACACAGGACTAATCTAGGATAGCTTGCTCCCTTGTAGGTTCCATTACATATTGTTCAAGGAAATTATCATGGATGTATTCTAGGAACCCCTCCTCTACACTGCCACGACTGACCTGGTTTCACCTTCGATAAGCAGGTTAAAATCCCCTATGCTGTACCATTTTTACATGCATTAGCTATTTCTATGTTTATTGCTCGCCCCACCATGATGTACACACCTTACATGAATTGTTATTCTCCATCTATGCTCACTTCTCCCTTCCCCCCACTTACTGGTTTAAAATCCTATTAACCATCCTATTTACCCTTTTCGCCAAAACACTGGACCCGGCCCTGTTCAGGTGGCGTTCATCCCAGCGATATAGATCCCTCCTGTCCCAGAACTGATGCCAGAGCCCCATGAAAAGGAAGCCCTCTTTCAGACACCATTCTTTTAGCCTCATATTTACTTAACTGATCCTCACCTCCCTATGCCAATTTGCACTAGACTCGGGCAGCAATCCAGAGATTATGACCCTTAAAGACTTGGTTTTTAATTGCCCTAACTTGCAATGTTGAAACTCAACACTCAGCCTCGGGGTTACCAGTTTTGCTAGTTTAAATTAAAACAAGGCCCAGCTATAAATATTTGCCGTAAGCATTTGCCAGCCAGACATCCTAAAGTTAAAATTCCTATGCATAGATTCATCAGCTCATCCTCTAAAATATTTGTCCATATTTGTGGATAAATAGATAACATTTTAGGTTTGAAACCATTTACAATTGAAAAAGACAGTTCAATAGATAGCCAGAATACACACAGTAATTCTACATCTGAATTTTACTGTTTGTCATTTAGAACATAGAACATAGAACAGTACAGCACAATGCAGGCCCTTCGGCCCACGATGTTGTGCCAATTTATTGTCCTACTCTAAGATCAAACTAACCTGCATACCTATCATTTTACTATCATCCATGTGCCTATTCAAGAGTCATTGAAGTGTATCTGATTCCACTACCATTGCCAGCAGCACATTCCATACACCCACCACTCTCTGAGTAAAGAACCTACCTCTGGCATCTCCCCTAAACTTTCTCCAATCACCTTAAATTATGACCCCTTGTAATAGTCATTTCTACCCTTGGAAAAAGTCTCTCAGTATCCACTCTATCCAAGCCTCTCATCATCTTGTATACCTCTATCAAGTCACCTCTTATTCTTCTTCGCTCCAATGAGAAAAGCCCTAGCTCCCTCAACCTTTCCTCATAAGACCTGCTCTTCAGTCCAGGCAGCATCTTGGTAAATCTCCTCTGCACCCTTTCTAAAGCTTCCACATCCTTCCTATAATGAAGCAACCAGAACTGAACACGATGTTCCAAGTGTGGTCTAACCAGGGTTTTATAGAGCTGCAACATAAGCTCACAGCTCTTAAACTAAATTCCCCTGGCAATGAAAGCCAATTTGATTAAAGAACCTTTGTAGATACCCTGAAACTAATTTGCTTCAGCAATTTTGAGGCCTAATACCTGTATTACGCCCATTTTGTGAATGCTATAGCATGAACCATCTGTATTATGGTCAGTTTCTTCAGGTAGTTGACAGTCAAATCATCGGTCCATAAGGACACTATGCAATACTTCCAAACAGCTCGGTCCTCCAAATCTAGAAATCAACCTGGTGGGTCTTTCAGAGTATTTGTTGTTCTCTTTCTTCTTAGTGACAAGAAAGATCACCTCACACATGGCAATGCAACTTAGCACCATTGATAAAGCTTGCAACCTGCACACAGGAGGTAGGAAATTTTATCGGTAGGCAGTGATGTGAAATGCATGATATTTTGGCTGCCATATGCTAAGCACCTTTTCTTGAGCTTCCTTCCCACTCTTATCTTTATGCTGCATGGAAAACTATCAAAGGGATATGTGTCTGATAAATGAGAATAAGACTTCATAATGCAAACCTTTAAGCCTCAGCAGCCCAGAAAATAGATGTGGCAAGGAACATAGCTGCCACCCACATTGTTTCCATATTGTTAAAGCAAATGGCTGCTCTTGTATGTCTCATCAACTAACTGCTCCTCTGATGTTTGATCTTGTTGGACATAGAAAAAAACAGGAATTTAAAGCATGGAAACTGAATTTCTGACTTTGGTAATATTGAGTTATTGTAGTGATCATTTGTGTGGAGTTGTGGACTTCTCTACGGACCCTTTACTTTCTTACTTGCACCTCCCCAAGGAGTACGCTCTCAGGATATATCTAAAAAAAGCATATCCAGTTGTGAACGCTAGCTTCAGGAACTATTAGTCAACAGTAGCTGTTCATCTGTAAACAAATTGGAGTGATGCATGTGAGTGAAGAAGGAAGGGATGTAATGGTAATTGCAATGTCACTAGACAGATAATCCCAGGGTCCAGGTAGGTGGGTTCTAATCCTAACATGGCAGCTAGTGGAATTTAAATTAAATCTTTTAAACAACTGGAATTAAAATGAAGGTCAGCTTTTGTGGTCCTGAGATGCTGCTTGGCCTGCTGTGTTCATTCAGCTTCACACTTTGTTACCTTGGAATTAAAATCTAGTCTGATTAATGATAACCATGAAACTAGCATAGCTCATTACACTAATCCACCTGAAATGAGTGTCCTTTAGAGAAGGAATTCAGTCAGCCTTGCTGATCTAGTCTGCATGCATGACTCCAGACTCACCGCAAAGAGATTGATGTCGAAATGTCATCGGAAATGGCTTAATTCATGGACAGCAAATGCTGGCTTTGTTAGTGACACATCCCCTCCATCAAATGACAGGCAGTATATACCATATGCTGCCTACAGCCGTATCAGCACCAGCTCCTTGAGGAGAGTGCAGACATGGTAAGACCTCCCTCAGTTGGATCCTGTTGCCTGTTAAGTGTGCCTGAGAAACCCCTCTTAAACATTTTCATGTATAGATAATGCCAGATTCTCATATTTGGACCAGTGCCACTCTTCGGTTTGGAGTCATGCTTTCTGTTTATGGGAATGATAGTCAATAAAGTTGGAGCCCATGTTGACATTTCATACAGCAGCTTCCTTTCAGGTAAATGTAGGAAGTCCAAACCAAACATCCAGATTTCAGTGTAATTTTGCATTAAGTAGGCCATTGCTGCAGAGTTTATATCTGAGAAATAGTCAGCAGAAAGAATTTTCCACTACATCATGCAGTGCTATTCTCACAAGTGCAGTTTAGAATTAATGGCATTGAAATGTTCCTAGCCCCAGTTAGCTTTATTCATGAATAGCAAGGGCTGTCACACTATGAATGTGCAGCAGTATGCAAATCAATGGCAATTATCCTGGCAGTTCATATGTAAAATTGTGCCTATGCACCAATGACACAAGCACACAGCTGACATGTAAAGTCAAGGGCAGAGGCTGAAATGCACTCATATAATTCTGTCTTGTGCTCTCTCGCTGATCATGCTGGGGAACCGATGCCTCATACTGCTTGAATTTGTGCAACACTCTATTTTCAAAATATCAGTTCATTGTTACAGGGAAAACAGACCTGTAAATCTCCTCAATGGCACAAATGACTGTCAGCTGCCATCAACTTCAATCCTATTGCCACCAATCAAGATTCTTGTGATTCCAAGTGCACAGCAACGTGGTTGACTTTTAACTGCCTCTCAGCTAACCGGGATGGACAAACATTGGTCTAGCCAGCAATGCCCACATAACCCATGAAGAAATAAAGAAACAAGTAACTAGAATGTAGATCAAGTGGCTTGCAGCCATTACATAGTCTAGCTTGCGACATGCATTCTGACAAAGTACCACTGTGTTAATTTCTGAAACAATAGTTGTTGAGTTGCTGTGTCAAATGTTTGCCAAGCAATCCAATAACTTATTTTCAAAGCAACAGAACCTGTATCTAGTTTGCCAGTTCTGGCGTGAGATTGATACACTTGTGAAAGCAAAGGCTGTCGTGGCATGGTGGTAGTGTCCCTGTTTCTGGGCTAGAAGACCCAGGTTCAAGTCCCACTTGTTCCAGAGGTATATCATAAAACATCTGCGCAAGTTGATTAATGCAGATTCAAAACGTGGTGATCGACAGTGGCGTCTTTCAAGCAATATGAATGCAGAAACGAAAGTGTGAAGTCCATAGAAAGAGTCTTAGGCAATATTTGAAACAGTGCAGAACCTGTATGTATATTAGAAGGTAAAATTACTCGACGTTTGTGGACAGGCTAGACCAGTTGTTCACACAACCAAAGTGAATTTTTCATTGGGCTGCAAAGGCAGCAGAACTATTAAGACAATCTCAGGTGCCATTCTTACACAGGAAAAGTGCATAAAATTGGGGGGGAAATCCTGAAATTGCAAGAGAAAACTAAATAGGGATGAAAAAAGTGGCTGCATTGCTGAATCTTTCCACATGTGGCAAAGCTATAAATCTCCAGTAAGTAAGTGGGGAGGTGATAGCCAGGGTGGAAGGGTCCAAAACTAAAGGACATAGGTTAAAGCTGAGAGGGGAAAGATTTGAAAGGGACTTAAGGGGCAACATTTCATGCAGAGGGTGGTTGATGTACGGAATGAGCTGCTAGAGGAAGGCATAGGGCCAGTACAACTACAACTGTTAAAAGGCATCGGATAGGTACGTGAATAGAAAGGGTTTGCAGGGATATGGGCCAAATGCTGGCCAATGGGACTAGAAAAATTTAGGATATCTGGTTGGCATAGGCAAGTTGAACTGAGGGGCCTGTTTCCATGCTGTACAGCCCTATGACTCTATGCTCTAGTGATATTATCACTGGACAGTTAATCCAGAGACCCAGTTGATGTTGTGGGGACCTGTGTTTGAATTATGCCGTGGCAGATGGTGAAATTTGAACTCAATAAAGACAAATTTGGAATTAGGAATCTAATGAAGACCCTGAATCCATTGTTGATTATTGGAAAACCCCATCTGGTTCATTAATGTCCTTTAGGGAAGGGCACTACCATCCTCACCTGGTCTGGTGAGGACTACATCTGACTCCAGAGCCACAGCAAGGTAGTTGACTCTTAACAGTTCTGAGGCCAATTAGGAATGGGTAATAAATGCTGCGTAGCCAATGATGCCCTCATCCTGTTACAGAATAAATGAATCAACTGTATCCATAACAGACATAGAACATCATTTATATTTTCTGGCATGAATTGGAAGGCCACAAATGTCTTATGTGAAATTAGGATTTTTTAAAACAAAGGATAGAACTATGTTTTTTTCAGATTTATCCATCATAGAATCGGGTAAACAAACAATGAAACAAAAGATAGCCATTGGAAACGAGGCTTGCACAAAGTCAACACTGAGGATCAGCATTGTGTAAAAATTAACCTCAGAATTTGACATTTGGAACTTATGACTAACAGTCAACAGCCAGAAAAATCAATTAAGCAATTCATTCAGTGGTGCTGTGATATTGGCATGAGCTAAGGTTTCTCTGGACTTGACCTGTCTGAGTGGATAAGGATTCTGGTTAGATCTTCAAAGCTGGTGGAAGCCTTCCAAAAATCTGAAGTGAAAAAAAAAGTCACAATTGTTATAATTGAGTCAGAAGAAGTGCACAATCTTTCTTTACTTCCAGACACAAATTTAATTGTTTTATCTGGTTCCCAATGTGGCCAATTGTAATTTTTCTCTATAAAGAATTAAAATTTAAAAATCCATCATATGTTTCTTTGATTAGCACACTTTGCCCTATGAAAACATAAATGTTTACTTATTTAAATAACACACACACACACACACACACACACACACACACACACACACACACATACAGATACAGAAAACCTGATTTCTTGTTGCAGAGACTCACTTTGAGGAAAAAGGACAAATAACATAAAGGGTGCAAAAATGGTTGTCAGCCTGATGTTCAAGTGCACAAAGACAAATGACACCAATCATTGGGATCTTTTCCAACGCAGTTTGCTCAGCAAACACATTATTGACAATTCCACAATATGCTCTTTGGGAGGACCATCAGGGTTCGGATTTGAACCAGGGCTTTAGATACCAGACCAGACCCATTGCAAGAGATTTTTCAGAAACAGAACAAGGGTTGGGGTTGTGCTACAGTAAACAATCAGCTTATGACAAGACATGTAGCTTTCAGTAAATTTCTTATTTAAATTATTTCCTTAAACATAGCCCATCCAGATTTGCCTAAATCTTCAGACTCAAGTCCACAGAATTTATCACATCTGAAGCCACCATAACCTAGTATAGACACTCTGCTAAATTATAGCAGAACATATTTTGTGGTTCAGACAATGCTTTCATATCAAAATGAATTATCTCATGTTTCTCCATGTTGAAGTTCATTCCATATTTACACACCAATTTCACCAAAAAGTTTGTATCCTTTAGAAGTTTTAGTATCCTCTTGACAGGTTACAATACTTCCAAATTTCAGCTTCAGCTTTAAGCAATATAATTAAAACATATCAACTCCACTGTTTGCAACATTCTAATTTAGATTTTTGCACATGTTAATGTTGCTTGACTATGTCATGCAATTGTGAATGAATCCAACAGAGGGAGCAGGACATTAGTAATGCTAACTTGGAGAACATGATGGTAATTTTCAACCACTGCTGTTTCTTTTTTTAATGGAAAATAGGGTGAAAGATGAAACAACAATGAAAGATATTTTTCTAAATGATCTACCCAAGAGTCATCCTCTGTAATTTTCTGACAACAAAAACTCATAATAACTATTAACTAGAGCTTCCTTAAAAATGTAAATATATATTTTACACAAGCTCAATGGGGCCAGCACTTCTGTGAGCTGTAAATTGGCACTTTCAGCGCAGCTAATGTTCATCCCTTTGGTAATAGCTAATCAACTCATAAAGAAACTGCTGACGGCTGTTCCTGGAACCAAAAAAATCTTCAGAGCGGCCATTGCTGTGCGCTGTGTGCCCTGCTTACTTCCCTGACTTCTGACTTCAATTTCAATTCCATGGAAAAGTTACCAGATTTCTCCTCGTAAGCCATTCCCACCATGTTCCATCTGTAGTCTGATGTCAACAGAGCATGTAATAGGAATCTCTAAAGTATAATAAATATTCCAGGAGTTCTAGTAAAATCTATTTGTTACTATATTTGTACCTGACAATGGCTTAAAGGGAAAAAACATTCTAATAGAAAATAGTATCAGAGATAATGGGAACTGCAGATGCTGGGGATTCCAAGATAATAAAATGTGAGGCTGGATGAACACAGCAGGCCAAGCAGCATCTCAGGAGCACAAATGCTCCTGAGATACTAATAGAAAATAGTTAAGTTTTGCCTTGTCGAAGAAAGATAGTAGAATCAAATTTTCTCTTCTGTTTAAGTATAACTTAGCTTCCAAATTATTCACTGTTGAATTTTGAAGCAACACTGTTTTAAAATATGCTGAGAATATTAAGTGGACATTTATTTTCCCCAGTTGACCATCATAGACACTTGAAGTAAGAACAAAGCATTGCACATGCTAGAAATCTGAAATAAAAATCCAAAATGTTGGTGAAACTTAGCAAGCTAGCAGCACCTGTGAAGAGAGAAACAGATCAGAAGTCCAATACATTTCAAAGAATTATTTCAGACTCAAACCTTCACATTGTTTCTTGGTCCACAGATCGAACTAGACCTGCTGAATTTCTCTAGCACTTTCTGTTTTAATTATTGACACTTGAAATGCAGATGTGAGAATGGAATATACAGGAATGAATGATAAAATTTCATTTATGGTGTGTGTAATTTGGGAACCACTAATGGACCATAGGCAAAAAAGCTAAAGCCAAAAGGATATTCCAATCCATGAGGAGGGTTTCTGCATAAAGTCTAGATTCTCTGCTTCTAAATGTTGCCTCAATGATTCTCGTAAGTCCATCACAATCACTGCCTGGTTTCACTGAATGTCAGATATGGACGGCTGTTTTATTATTAAACTAGTTCATTTGGAATACTTAACCAAAAATCAGGACTCTGAGAATCTATAATCAGAGTTATGTACAATAGTTCAGTGTAAAGGCTAGGAATATTTTTAAAAAGCAAATTTATGAAGTGCAGACATTATTCTTTTCTCTTATAATGCAGTGATATGCTTCAGGAATGGTAAGTAATGTTGATGGTACTGTATCAAAGATAAATGTTTTGCAGATGCTGAAGAATCCGAGTTAACAAGGTGTAGAGCTGGATGAACATAGCAGGCCAAGCAGCATCTGAAGAGCAGGAAAGCTTGCTGCTCCAAAAATGCTGCTTGGCTTGCTGTGTTCATCCAGCTCTACAACTTGTTATCAATGATGATAATGTATGACAAGTACTCTATCCTTATGAAAAAGGTAGGACAAATCTAGGATGTCTGTCGTCCTGAGTGTTGCTACACCCACAGCGCTGTGCAGAGTTCTAGGATTTTGATGCAACAAAAGTAAATGGTGCTGAATATTGTACAACCATCAATATTACCACTTCTGAGAAAAGATTCATTGATGAAGCAGCTGAAAATGACTGGTTCAAGGACAGTACCCCAAGGAACATCTACAGTGATGCCTTGCAACTGAGATTATTGACTTTCAGTAACAACAAACATCTTCCTTTGTGACAGTTCTAATTCCACTAAACAGAATGTTTTCTCCCTGATTCCCATTGATTCCAGTTTTGCTAGCTCTGCTTGATGCCACACTCGGTCGAATGCAACCTTGATATCAAGGACTGTCACTCTCTCCTTACCTCAGAATTCAGCTCTTTTGTTCATGTTTGATCCAAGGCTCTAAAGAGGTCAAGACTGAATGGCCCTGGAGGAACCCAAACTGGGCATCACTGAGTAGGTTATTGCTGAGCAGGTGCTGCTTGATAGCACTGTTAATATTTATTTTTGCAAAACCTGCTATCTTGCCTTCAAAATGTTATGGTCAATTTAACTAGTATGGGAATAGGGATGATTCCAAATACTCATCATAATATGATAGATTTGGAGTAGACAACTGCAATTGATCAACAGTAGATCAATGATCTCAGATCCTTGAATATACACTATGTTCTTTGCAAAGATAGATCTTTTCTCTAACAATCTGAGATTATTTATGCAATACGTGGGTATTTTTGTAAGATTAATGAGTGTGTACAGTGCGCAAGCCTTCTTCTTGCTAATGCCAAAATGTATGCCTTTTGGAGGTTTAATGAAACGATTTAACCTCAACGCCTTCCCTGAATTTCCAATTTAAAATACTGTGCTGTCAGCAGAAAATAGATATTCACCTTCCAAAAATTTCGTTCTTGAGATCAATGAATTCTATTTCCTACAGTCTTTGACACCATTGTGAATTTCTTGGGAGGAAAAGATAAAGCTCAGTAAGATGCAGAATTGCTGTACATGCTGTTAATAGCTGGACCTGAAGCTTACCAGAATTTGACAATGTCATTTCTGTTGCGTTTCATGTTGTCTACTTAAGGCTACCATACCAATGTAGCAGCAGAGCAACAAGTGTATAACATCTTCATTCTCTTTCTCCCTCCATCTTAACATCCCTCTTGTCTTTTCCAGTGATATTTATAGCAGGCTTCATGGTCCATAGGGCCTGTTCCTGTGCTATTATGTTTTTGTTCCTTATTATTAACAACATTTATCCCACTACTATGCCAGGAATTTTAAAATATTTTTTTCCACCAAATGACCACTCCCACACTTCTCCAGTGAGGTCTGGTGGATTTTAGAGAGATGTTAAAAAGGAGGAAGAAAGAGAATGAAGATGTTACACACTTCTTGCTCTGCTGCTACATTGGTATGGTAGCCTTGAGTAGAGTATAGTTTGTAAAAATGTACAAAGGACCTATCTTTAGATAGGTCACCACAATGACAAAGTAAATAAAATCTGGAAATAAAGGCTGCTGTTTCTGTTAGTGCATATGTCACTACAGAACTATTATACAAGGCCTATCTGATTAACTTATGACTAGGGAAGATAACTTGCTTTCCTTAAATACTGATTTCACAGTACAACACAATGTTATCAGTAAAAGAAGATTGTACTTCTATGGAAAAACTGCATTTAGTGAAAGGAACAGAAATGCGACTGTACATGGCTTAGCAGAATAATGCTATTGCACATGATGTGATGAGTAGTGCATGGAACTTCAAAAGCATGAGTCTTTTAAAAGTTTGATAGCAGACGTTTTGTCCCCTTATTACTTCACATCCTCAGTGCTGTGGAGCTTTCTGTGATGTGTCACACTGTAATTTCAAAAAGATTTAATGATTCCTATGGACACTATGAGAGATGAATGTGGTGTAACTTCTGTGATTTATGTATATTAAATATCATTTATTTTAGAGTTTGATTTTTGAACTAGAGGTATGTGGGTTTGGTCCATGTACCTGAAGGGGATTAATGATTAACTTTTGAGTATTTCTATAGCCTTGGCAACTTATTTTTTCAAAATACAGTCGGAGAGTGATTTCCTGGAGAGTAATGGGCTTTACATTTGGAGAACTTACAAACAAGCGAACAAGTAAATAGTGCAGTACATGAAACATTCAGATAGAGGATTCTCGAAATTTTATTTGGATTTAAGGTAATTCCCTTAATTTAAAATAAAGGACATGATGAGTGAGGCCCCAAGTGGCCACTAATTGACCAATTAAGAGCCTTAACTGGTAGTTGGTTGAAACAGTCACCCATGGATCTTCCCACACAGAACTCAATTAGTAGGTTGGTGAAAAAAGGAAAGTTTCTCCCCAAGCCGCACCACCCGTTATTCCCTCCTTTTCACTACCTGTCCTGAAATTCCAGGAGAGGAAAATAATGATAGCTGTGTATTTAAACTGAGTTACGTTACTCATCTAGTATACCACAAAAGGAAAGTACCTCATGCAATTACAAAAATATTGCTTCCTTCAGACACTCAGTTTACTACAAGAATGAAAGTAATTGTTTTAACAGACCAGTTAGGTAGATTGAAGGTCCCTCAGTTGCAATTATGTGGCATTTTCCTGAATTTCAAGGAAAGAGTTGTTCTGTGAAAGGAATTCAGGAGATTAATTATTGTCCTGATAATGGTTTACTAACAAGATCTACAATTAATACTTCCTCCATGAAGGATGTTCAAGAGATATAAGATCTTCCAAAGGAGAAGTGATTTATAGATCAGAGTCAAGAATAACAATCCTCAAGCTGAAAGCTCATCATTCTTCAAAGGCCACCCAGAGTTTGTGAAGTCAAGCACTTGGGCTTGAGGAACAATGCTTCATTTTCTGTTTAGGAACTTCACAGCCCCTAGGACTCAATATTGAATTCCACAACTTCACAGCCTGGCCAAATGATTTCTATCCTCCATTTTCCTTACATTTTTATGAACTCCTGCTGCTCCTGTGGCTTGTTTTATTTACTTTGCTATCAGCAGAGTAAAACCATTTTCTCCCTTTCACACCTTGATTTACGCCCCATTTTACAGCTCCATTTCTTTTTCAATCAGCAATTCCTTTGTCTTTTCCACCGGTGTTCCACATCATCAGTACCTCTCATTCCTCTGTTACCCCTGTCAAATGGCTAAAAAATATTTTCCAAACCATTTCAATTCAGTACAAAGAAGAGTCATATCAGTCTTGAAATATTAACTTCTATTTTGCTCTCCACAGATATTGCCGTGTTTCTCCAGCATTTTGTGTCTTTATTATAGACAAAGAAGTGTTTCCTGCAGCAAATTACCTCAAATAACTCGTTCTGTTTGCCGCATCCTGATAAAATTGATATATGAGGTGCTACTAATAGCATTACCTCTTGCATAATCCACTGAAAGTATAAATTAAGATTCCGGTGGTCTTTTTCTCTGAATCTCCCTCAGTCAGGGAACCCTTGTGGGTTTCTTTGATTTCAGAAAAAGAGCGTTGGATTCACGCTGCTGCTTTTCTGTAGCAAGAGTTATGAATGGACTTTTTGCATTACTGCCCCAGGCATTTGTTTCCTGGCCAGATCATTGTTAAAAGCTAATTACACAGCTTTGTTAAAGGAGCTCCTTTCTTTAATAGCAACTAGCCAGTCCCGCTGTTAATTTTATTCCGTCTAGCTCATGTTTTGATAGAATGCTAATTAATTGTAAGTTGAAATACTGAGATTTTTGTCTGAGAGAATATGCCCAGGCCCTGTACTACAGCTGTCTGCACACTGTCTGGCCATTTAAGTGTGGCGGTTGTTTAGGGAGCAGTTGCTACAGGTACTGGGTAGGTTTGTCCCACTGGGGACAAGAAGATATGGTAAGGTGAAGGAATCTTGGATGAAAAGACATGTGGGACACTTTATCAAGAGGAAGAAGGAAGCTTACTTAAGGTTGAGGAAGTAAGGATCAGACAGGACTCTAGAGGTCTACAAGGTAACCAGGAAGGAACTCTAAAATGGACTTAGGAGATCTAGAAGGGGTATGAGAAAACCTTAGCAGGTACGATCAAGGAAAACCCCAAGGCGTTCTACACTTATGTGAGGAACAAGAGGATGGCCAGAGGAAGGGTAGGGCCAATCAGGGATAGTAGAGGGAACTTGTATGCAAGGTCAGAGAAAATCCTTAATGAACGTGAGAGGGGCGTTAGTGAGGACAGCATTGAAACAGGCAGGTATGCTTGAACAGGTTGATGTTAGGAAGGAGGATATGCTAGAAATTTTCAAAAACATGAAGATAGACAAGTCCCCTGGGCCAAATGAGATATACCCAAGATTAATATGGGAAACAAGGGAAGCAATTGCTGCCTCTTTGGCAATGACCTTTGCATCCTCACTCTCCACTGGAGTAGTACCAGATGATTGGAGGGTGGCAAATGTCATTCCTTTTCTCAAGAAAGAGAATAGGGATAATCCTGGAAATTACACATAGGTCAGTCTTACTCCTTGGTCGGCAAATTATTGGAGAGGATTCTGAGAGATAGTATTTATGATTATTTGGAAAAGCATAGTTTGATTAGAAATAGTCAGCATGGCTTTGTGAGGGGCAGGTCATGCCTTACAAGCCCTGTTGAATTGTTTTAGATGTGACAAAACACTTTGACGAAGTTAGAGCAGGGGATGTTGTATATATGGATTTTGGCAAGGCATTTGATAAGGTTCCACATGGAAGGCTCACTGGATGCAAAGCTGGCTGTCCAATAAAAGACAGAAGGTGGTAGTAGACGGAAAGTATTCATCCTGAAGCTCGGTAAGCAGTGGTGTTCCACAGGGGTCTGTTCCGGGACCTCGGCTCTTTGTGATCTTTATAGATGACTTGGATGAGGAAGTGGAAGGGTGGGTTAGTATGTTTGCCAATGATACGAAGATTGGTGGAGTTATGGACAGTGTGGAGGCCTGTTGTAGGTTGCAATGGGGCATTGACAAGATGCAGAGCTGGGCAGAGAAGTGGCAGATGGAATTCACCCCAGAAAAGTGTGAAGTTATTTATTTTGGAAGATCAAATGTGAATGCAGAATCCAGGGTTAATGGCAGGATTCTCAGCAGTGTGGAGGAACAAAGGGATCTTGGGGTCCATGTCCATAGATCCCTCAAAGTCGCTATCCAAGTTGATGGGTTTGCAAAGAAGGCGTATGGTGTGTTGGCTTTCATTGGCAGGGGAATTGAGTTTAAGAGTCGTGAGGTTATGCTACAGCTCTACAAAACTCTGATGAGACCACACTTGGAACATTGTGACCAGTTCTGGTTGCCCCATTATAGGAAAGATGTGGAAAGTTTAGAGAGGGTGCAGAGGAGATTTATCAGGATGCTACCTGGACTGGAGGGCAGGTCTTATGAGGAAAGCTTGAGAGAGCGAGGGCTCTTTTCATTGGAGTGAAGAAGGATGAGAGATGACTTGATAGAGGTTTACAAGATGATGAGAGGCATAGATAGGGTAGATACTCAGAGACCTTTTCCGAGGTGGAAATGACTATTATGATGGGGCATAATTTTAAAGTGATTGGAGGAAGGTACAGGGGAGATGTTTGAGGTAGCTTCTTCACATTGGTGGGTGTGTGGAATGCGCTGCCGGCAGTGATAGTGGAGTCAGATACTATACAGGCTTTTAAGTGACTCTTGGATAGGCACATGGTTGATAGTAAAATGTAGGGTATGCAGGGTAGATTGATTTTAGTAAGATAATACATCAGCACAACATCGTGCGCCGAAGGGCCTGTTCTGTGCTGTACTGTTCTATGTTCCATGTTCCATGTTCAGGAGCTGGGGGTTTATTCTTTTACTCTCCATTCTGTACTGCAGAATCAGGATAGTCACAGTACAGTAAGGTGTAGAGATAGTGAATGAAACAAAAGTAAGTAAAAATGAGATGTTGACATCAATTTAAGTTAACAATGTATGTGGCCCAATTGCATTGCTCATGGAAACAAAGCTCCGAGAAGAATTTCTCAGTTTTCCTTTGATTTGGGAGCAATGCCAGATGTCTTGATATTGCAGATATTACATCTTTTCTTAAAAGGTAAAGAGGGATAAACTCAGTATTTACAGAGAAATGTACATCGGGAGGAAAACTTTGCTAGATCCATTTGTCAGTGACAAAATTAATTGTCCTGGAAATGTGAGTTAATATATAAAAGCCAGTATAATTTAGTTTAAGGTAATTCATATTTGAATAATTTAATTAAGGTTCTTTAAAACAGTAATGGAGAAGATGGGTGAGGGTTGAGCATTGATATTGTGTGCATTGTCTTTTGAAAGGTCTTTGATGAAGTACTAGATGATATACTTATTAGCAAAATTGAAGTTCATAGAATTATTGAGGTTGCAGTACTGCATGGACCTGAAGAAGAAAGCAGACAGTAGTGAAGGTATTCAGATCAGAGGTAAACATACAGTGATATCTCCCAGACTTCAATATTAGCACTTCTGGATTTTTTGGTATGCATCAGTGACCTGAATTTGGGTATAAAGGAGACAATTTCAAAGTTTAGGGATGACTCAGACTACAGACATGTAGTAGCAGTGAAGTCAAAAATGATTACCTTTAGAATGATGTGGGTAAGCTGATAAAATGGCTATTTGTTAAGTAGAATTTAATTGCTAAATGTGATGAATTTTCAAAGGTAAGATAGTACAACCCAAAAGGTGATATATTAAGAGTTTGCTAAAGCGGACTTCTCTGTAGTTGCGTATACCATAACCTTCAAAGGTGGGTTGCGACAGTTCAGAAAGCATATGGGACAACTGGCTTTGTGAATGGGAAATTTAATGCAAATAAGTGAAAATCATATTAAATCATACAAACCATTAGTGTTGGATTTTGGGAACCTCATTTTAGGAAGCTTTAACACAAAAGTACCTGCATGTGAAACAGCAGAAGCAATGAGTGATCAACAAAACAAATCAACAGATCCGATCTAAGGTCTGCAGTTCTGCAACATATTTTCATCTATGGTATTGAAAATTAAACAACTGACCAGGGGAGGAGAATCCACAAATATTTCCATTGTCAATGATGGAGGAGCCCAACATATTAGTGTAAAACACAAGGTGAAAGCAACCATTTAAACCAGAAGTGCTGAGTGGTTGACCCATTTTGGCTTCCTCCTGAAATCCACAAGGATACAGAACAACTGGATTCTGAAGGAATGGCTGAAAGTTAGGGTAATGGGCTTCACATTATTGCAATAGTACTGAATATGTGTACTCCGGAACCATCTGCGTTCACATCTAAGTTGTTCTAATCACCAACAATATGGGTATCAA